>NC_051154.1:225572765-225857197 GCF_013339745.2 Dermacentor silvarum | reverse complement strand
TTTTAAAAAGTTATAAAACAGGTACAGAGTGCATACAGTAGGGTTTTTTTTTTTTTTTTTTTTTTTCTACACTTCGTGCAGGCTCGCGTAGATTAAAGCCCCTCCATACATGTTTCCGCCGCCCGGCGGTGGCGCGTGGTTAGTAGCAGTAGTGATTTTATTGAAGAAACATGACGCTTATTTCTGGTGCCCAATATGGAGCACGGCGCAGCGTCAGGGGAAGGGGAACAATGAGATGAAGAGGTTGAAAGGAAGGGAAGAGAAGGAGAAGCAGCAAGAGTGTCATCCGATCATGGAGGAGGCTGGTGATGGAGGCGGTGGCCCGCTGGGGGCGAGCGCTTAGCGATGGGCGGTGATCCCGTTCAATTCCACAAACTCCATGAGGCCATGGAGGGCTCGGAGGTGGGGAGGCGACGGGAACAGGAGGTCGCTGGTTGTCGCAGCAGGTAGACCCTGTTGCCTGTAGGCAGTGATCACCCTTGAGCGGTCCTGTGCCAGCGCTGGGCAAGCACAGAGAAGGTGCTCGAGGGGCTCGGGGTAGCCGCAACGTTCGCAGGCCGGTGAGGTGGAGCGTCCCTTGGCGTACAGCCGCGCCGCCATCCAGACACAGCCCGTGCGCAGTCGATGCAACGTTGCGCGTTCCCTCCTGGTAAGGCCACCCTCTGGAAGTGGCCTGAGACCCTTGCCGTTTGCCACTATGGCATCCGGGTCGATGGTTGCGAGCAGTTTTTTTAGGCACTGCCTCGAAAAATCAGAGGAAGCGACTGCACGTGTGAGCGGCACTTCAGCTGTGAAAGCAACTTTAATACGGGACTCCAGATTATAAAGTACCTGCAAGCATTTTTTAAAATGTAGTTAAAATAAACATGTTTAGTTATAGATTAGATCATGCTGTCATGCACATATACATTAAATATTACACCTCCAAGCAAGGAATGTATTGTCTTCCTCAGAACATGGCGTAGTACGTGTCCTTTCCTGCAGTCATTTTAAATTGCTATGATGTTTTCAGTAAAACAGTGATGCAAGTGCTGAAAATGACTTGTTTTTGCTTTCTACGAAGAACACATTGAAGCTGATGGCCATTTTTAAGAACTTAATTCTGTTCAGCCCGATAAAAAATGTCGCAGTTTCACCAGAAAGGCGAAGCATGAATTGCGATAGCAACTTAGTAGAGAGCTATACGGAGTAAGGATAGTAGTTTTATTAGCTGTATAAACTTGGACATGCAGCAGTAGCACAAACAATGCGCAGAACTGTTGTTGACGCCATCGCCGTTTTGCCCGCGTTCGCACCGAACGCGCGCGGCGTTGGTGGCTGTTGCCAGGGCCTCTGGGGGCGGCTCGGGGGTTTTCGACGAGATCAGAACGGGAAACTCGTCGAGCAGCGTCGGAAGTTTTTACCACCTTCTCGCCTCGCAACGTTTTTATATAAATACGCATTTGGTGCCGCAGCTAAACGTCGCCTCCCCTCCCTCCTTCCCTCCCGCCCCCTCAGGGCCTTCGCGCGACGGAAGAAGTCGCGTTTGCTCTCTATATATATGGTGATTGTGAAGGAGGAAAGAGACGCTTAATTCTGCAGCCCTTCATGGAGCACGGCGCTGAACGCGCGTTTGTTCTCCGCCGTTCGTTCGCTCCCCGTGAAAGCGCGCGTCCCTCGTGCCCTTTCACTCGCACATACAGCGTCCGGCGCGCGGCGACGATTTCATCGCCGTTGACGTCATACGGAACCTCACGGCGACGGCGACGACGGCAGAAATCCTTTTTGAGTGTCCATATAATTGCTATCACAATAAATACATTTATCAATTTTATTGGGCATGGACTGTTAGGAGAGTTACTGTGACATGCATAAATGGTAAATCTGTGAATGCTTGCAGATTTAATTTTTTTTCTTTTAATCTTATACAATGCCTGTGACATGTATGTGACAGGTATTTTCAATAAGTTGTTTTCTAATACACAGAAGCCTCTTGTCTTGCCAGAGATGTTACTGTATTACATCTCGATGCCACCTTAGAAGTGCAGAAATGGTGCTCGCTGGATGCCGCAAGTGAGCAATAACGATAATCATGAAGGCAGCAGGAAGGGGAAAGCAGAGGAAGCACACATGAAACAAGCAAGCTGAAATGCCAAAGCAAAAATAATTAGCACAAGGCTGCACACAGTATAATGTCACATTGCTTCATCATGTTGAAAACGTTGCTTTTTATGAAAAGATGAAGGCACTAGACAGCAATTATAGCATTTATTACATTGATGTGAAGGCACATAGTATGCAAGCAGTTTTAATGACTGTTTCTCACTGATTACTACACCATTTTGTGCAACTTTTCCTGCCAATTAAAAGTATAATTTTCTGTTTAATAACATCGCAGTCATTTCCATCAGTTTGATGATGAAGGAGGAGGAGGTGGAACAAAGTTTTATTGAAACCAGCAGTTTAGTTGGCTGGGCCTAGGCCTCCCACGTGGGGACGTCGAGGTCTTGCCTCTTCGCCGCCTCGCAGGCTTGCTGGGTAGCCCAGAGTTGGTCGTCGAGGTGGGAGCTGCGCAGGGCGGCGTGCCATCTCGACGAGAAGGTCACAGTATTAATTGTCGAATATTGGTCTTTACATTCCCATAGCATGTGGGGAAGCGATGCTGCTTGAGTCTTACAGATCTTGCAAGTGTTACTAGGGTAGGTGTCTGGGTAGATCCGGTGGTAACGTGTTAGTGATGGGTACGTGTTTGTCTGTAACAGGCGAAGGGTGGTTGCCTGTGCTCTGTTTAGCTTGTGATGAGGGGCGGGGAAGGTTCTTCTTTCGAGATAGAATGATTTCGTAAGGTCGTTGTAGCTGGTGAGGCGATCGCGTTCCGCGGGTGCACCTGCGCTGTCTCCGGCACGGTTGACAAGGCCTCGTGCTACGGAGTGAGCAGTAGCGCACCCAGGATCTCTGCCAGGGGGCGTTGACAGTTTGCCATGCATGATTCTAGTGACTCTAGTTTTGGGGGGATAGGGCGACGGCGACGGCAGCGCCTGGGGCAGCCTGTAGATCTGCTAACTTGATTCAGGCAAGGAAAACTATTTTTGACAGTCTCACGTACCATGTTTGCAACCCATAACTGGGTGCCCCATTTGGTACCACATTTAAAGCAGCCGTTTAAGCTGCTCAGTTTAGCGGACAGACATTTGGGAACGGCATTACATTTATGTATGGATATAGGATAAGCGTAATATGTTTTTCTCGGAAATCAGACTCGAGAATAATTTATTTTGTTTACACTCCTAGAAAAAAGCCGAGGAACGCAGCCACCTGTTTTTTTTTTTTTTTTTTTTTTTTTTTTAGTTTAAACAAATTGTTGGGTTTTATGTGGCAAAACCACGATATGATTATGAGGCACCTGGTTTAGATTTCTCCACCTGGGGTTCTTTAACGTGCTCCTAAATTGAAGTACACGAGTGTTTTGGCATTTGTTCCCATCGAATTCCGCGACGGATTGAACCCGCGAGCTCCAGTTTAGCAGCGCAACGCCGTATCCACTATACCGGGTGTTCAAAATTAAGCTTTAGGGAATTAAAAAAAATATCGCCTGTGGCAGCTAGCACAATTCTTATTGATGAGCTGGGTTATTCGAAGAGGCGGACATTAGTAGCACGAGAAATCGAAACACGTACATAGTCAACTTATTAACAAAAATTGATTAATGAACTTCTTATTTAATTACTTTACGACACATATTGCAATTTACGAATTGTAGCTAGCCGGTGAGGTTGCAAAACGCATCCACTTGAAATGAATTTCCAGAATAACACCAGAATGACACCGACCGCGATAAATGATCCCGTACCAATTACTCCGCATTCTGTTGCGCGAGGAAGGCGGAAACATTGAATAGAATGTTGCGCTGCAGTTTTTTTTTTTTTTTTTTCGATAACAATGCTTCCCGTAAATCTGACTACCCGCCGCGGGGGCTCAGTTAGCTAAGGCGTCGCGCTGCTGAGCACGAGGTCGCGGAATCGAATCCCGGCCGCGGCGGCCGCATTTCAATGGAGCCCTCCACTACGGCGTGCCTTATAATCAGAACTGGTTTTGGCACGTAAAAACCCCCCAAAAGAAGAAAGAAATCTGAGTACAAGGTGCGGGATGGGGCAGATATGTTTTACTTGTTTGAAGCGGCAAGCAGGAAGGTTACATATATGTTTCCCTGTCCGCGTTTCGCAAGACCTACTGATGGAAAACTATATGCGGAACAATATACACGAGAGATACACGATGCTTGAAGAACGAGCAAAATATTTGTTCTCCAAAGGGAACCGTACAACATAGTAGAATGAAAGCCGACACTGCGGCCGCAATGCACGCGCAATCGCCGAGCGGCATTAAAGAATAAAATAAAGAGAAAGAAAGGCATTTATTCTTAAGGCATGAATACATGTCATATTCAATTATGAACACCATTTGAGCGGTATGAACGCAAATACCAGCGCGCGAAGTAGTACGAATTACTCTGCCGAGCAGTATCGCCGGATGGATGGATGGATGAGGCTGAACCCTTTAAACCGGGCGGTGGCATACGCCACCTAGCCATGACTATTAACATATTTTGTACTTTGTGGTGGGTGAAATTTCACCCCTGCCTTGATTTTATCCACCAATCAGATAACCTCTGTTTGGTTATTTCTACCCGCTTAAAGTCTATTTTGCCTTCACTGTCCCTAAACCCCAATGCTTTGAAAAAATCAGCCCCGTTGCCTTGCACTGTAGGGTTAAGCCCTTTACAGAAAAGTATGAGGTGTTCAGCCGTTTCCTCTTCTTCTCCACACGCACAGCACAACGTGTCTATACCTTGGTACTTGACTCGGTACATATCTTAGTCCTCAATACTCCCGTCCTGGCTTCAAACAAGCAGTTTGAAACCAGCAGTTTGAAACCAGCAGTTTCCAACGGCGCGACCTACCGGCAGGCCACAATGACGTTTCTACGATCCACGTTGGGATTGGTTCCCCGTACTTGCCGCATGTGCGTTTTCGCAGAGACTCCGAACATCGAAAGATCGCACGCGTGAAGGGTCGGACGGCCCATTTGCCGCAAGTGCGAAAACGAAGTCAAATTCGCACCATGTGAAACGGGCTTAATAAAGCGGATGAGGCCAAAGACACATTGTCCGCGTCTTTATCTTGCGGTCGCCTTTTTTGACGACCACAACCAACTGCACGAACAACTGCACAATGAAATTGTGAAGTTTATTACTTATTGCAGAACGAATAATACTCTTCTTCAAGCATGTTCAATTCAGCAGCCATGTCGTCTCGCAGTGCCTTCAACCGCTGATCACAGTCTATTTGAAAAACACAGTAGCGCTGACTGTTCTGGGCAATGGAGTCACACAAATGGGAAGTCAGGTACTATTTCATGTCTGATATTAATTTCATCAACGACTCTCCAGCGCGGACCTAAGAAAAAAGAAAGTAAAGGGATTACTACATGGCGCTCTTCCGACTTGCAACCGTATATATAGAGCGCCGATCCGATGCGTACTCAAAATGTTCGCAGCTCGGACGGTCATTTCATATAATGGTGCAGAGGTCTGAATACCTGTCCCTCTTAATTCTTCGAGAGGTACACGCGTGGATTTGAGAATTTCCGTGAAATTGTTGACCATATAACTGATGTCATCCTTGAGTTGTTTGGTGTAAGATTTTAACAGGGCTTCTTTGCTTTGACTGAGTCCTTTTGCTTGCGCCATCTTGCATGTTACATACACTAATCGAGTACAGACGTCATGAAGTTGGTCCAGTATATAAGGGTACAAGAAATTTTTGGAAGAGAGGACGATTTGGCCGTGGTAAAGTAGATCGCGCACAAATCGCAGCACAAGTCGAAGAGCAGCTAGCAGCTTGTTAATTGTAGCCTATCTCGAATGTGGCTACGGGGGATTGGCCAAGAAGCCGGCGGTTAAAGCAATGGTTAAAGGTTAAAGGGAAGGGGGAGAGAGAAAAACCTAAACGAAAAAGTAAATGAGGGCCGGCCTCTCTGCCTTTCCTGTCAATAAATTCTACTCTTAGCTAGGGAGCCTACATGCATGTAGGCTCCCTACTCTGCTAGGCCAGCGCTTCTGGCGCTTCCTCTGGTGTGACTTATGTTAGGGCACTGTATCGATGGTAGGGTAGAGTAGGGTACAGTGGGTACAGTGCTAGAGTGTACTAGTACACTCTAGCGACGGTTAGGATGGGTCAGCGTTGAATGGGTTTAATACCGATATGCGGTGGTTCGGACCAAGAAGCTTGGTTCGGACCACGGTTTGGACAATGTTCGGGCCAAGAAAGTGTGAACTAAAATATAACCAAGGCGCGAACGGTCACTTCAGAGTAATAGAACCTAATAGGACCGAGTTTAGGCGGTGTAAGAATACGCGTTCGAAAGCGACTTCTCTCTGAGTACCAAAGTATCTCGAATACCATGCTCTGCCATTCTGCAGGTACCGAAAACAATCCGTTGACGTCATAGCAGGTTTCGAATGTCACTCACTATTATACCAGAAGCGCAGGCGAAGGCAACTTCGCATTTTACTTGATAAACCAGGCAAATAACAATGCCAAGTGTCATACTGAACGATCCGAACAATTAAATGCGAGTTTGCTCCGAAACATGGCCTTCGAGATTTGTGTGTATTACTGCGAGGGAGCCATCTCATTCTTTATCATGCAAAAGTCAACGTCGGCTAAAGCCGCAGCCATACCGACCATTAGCTTTCCTTGCGTGCTGTGCCGGTTGCATGCGGTTGCGCTGTACACGTGTTTTGGTTGTGGACTGCTTTTCGTCATCTCTACGAATGTATTGCATTTCGTCCGCTTAGTGCTCAGGAGCGAACGCAAACGGTGAGATATGTGGAAGTGTTCATATTTATTGTACAATTAATTTGCTGTGTTGTGGCCCGCACTAAAGAGGTTACGTTTGTTAGCGCTGCGTGCAAGTGCGCGGATAGAGGCATCCGCGTCAGTGCGTACCAGTGGTTATTGCAATTTTGTTAACGCACGTGAGGAAGAACAAAAGCGCATCTTGTTTGTGCATGACTTTGTGCTTGTATGAAGTTCCCTTTGTGAATCGTACAATGGAAACTAGCCCAGCAACAGTGTCTACGTACGTACCTTCTGAAAAAGTGTGTACTTCTGAAATGTGTTTTATGAAACTGTCTCTGATCACTTTGTACGCAGTCCTTAGGTGCGACAAATGTGGATCCTGACATAGCTACTGTCATACAGGCGAGGAGAGAAAGGCCGGAATTCACAGAGCTTCTTCAAGAAGAAGAAAAAAAAAAAAAAAAAAAGAAAAGAATGCAGATCCAACGCATATATATTCGAATCTACACGAAGCCAAACTTTAGTAAAGCTCTTTGGATTAAATTCTATACATCTAACGGCGATACGTGCAACTGTGTTTACTTTCATCCTATGCAACGCGGAACCTTGTGCGATGGTTGTCTGTCCACCACAACAAAGGCCCCGAATTTTTAGATTTATGGACTACACCGCTCAGAAGCTCTGCCGAAAGCCGAACACCAAATCCAGCGGATTCGTGTCGTGAGAGGGTCTTGTAGCTATGTGACTGGGTATGATGCTTGACAAGGAAAGGATGGCGATGATAGGTCTATGCACAGAGATGTGCGGCACATATCTTGCTACATTTAAGGATTCTGTACCTGTTGTGTTACAGTGGCACATACGCATCCTGAAGGACTGGCGAAGAATGGGCGCACACCCAGTGGCACATACCGAATGGCTAAATCAAAGAAAATCGTGTAAATCCGAGAGTACCTTAAATACAATGTGACATTTCTTTTAAAGGTTGGTGTGCTTGAGAGATACCTATGAGCCAACATTATATGCTCAGGTTTTTGTAGGAATTTATTATGTAGAACAGAGGTGCGCTTACTGGCACCACTTTGTCGGTCAGCATATAGGTGTTGTATAAGCTCGTTTGCTGGTACTTGCATTCGGTCCACATATAACCTTCATTGTATATGTCCAGAAATATGCCAGCCGAGAGGCCAACCAACCCAGAAGCAGGCAACAGTAATCCATCCATGCCAAAGGCTGGAGGGTGGTAGGCAAAGAAAGCTTTGCTTTAAAAAACTGTTGCTTTTATGGTCACTCATATCCATAACTGCTACAGCAAAAAGTGGCAGCAAGGAGGCAAGATGTACAATTTGGCTATCACTGTGTGCTCGTGCCTCCCATACAGATCTTTCCTTGTCAGCTAAGGAACAAACAAGCAGTTTCATATTGGCTGTGCTTTGATGATCTCTAGTTTGAGTTGAACTCTGCATTTTTCAAGGTTCAGTTGCCACAACCACAATCATTGCAATTAGTGGCAAAAGATAGCAATGAACATTGTAATAATGCTCCATAAGCTGGCTATTCTGGCAGTTACTGGTTTATCATGCGTGGACTTTGTCAGAAAGAAGGACATGAAATGAAAGAACACCAATTGGTTCATAATTTTTCCCCCCTTTTTTCGTACTGATGCTTCTTGGACATGCCTTAATTTATAATTCTACAAGGGGAGACCAGAATATGCTGCATTTATTTTTACATGCCTGGCCATTTTCTTCAGGTTGTGCCTATATCTTCATCTATCCACTTTTATTGCCATTAACCAGGTAGGCCATTTGACCAGCAGATCATGACGGCATTTTGTTGCTTTGAGTAAAAGAGGTAGAGGGGTGCTTGCTTGCGCCCCCATGTTGAGATGTGATGTTGAATGTGATATGGAAGAGTGAAAAAAATTGAAGAGTTGAAGATATGATGTCTGTGCTTCTTTAAGAGGATGCATTGGGCACCACCTGCACACACCACCATCTCCTTTTACACAGATAATAATAATAATAATAATAATAATAATAATAATAATAATAATAATAATAATAATAATAATAATAATTTTAAAGTAGTTACATAATAGTACAACTAAAAATACAGCATTTATTCGAATATAAGGCGAGGTTTTTTCCCAGAATTCTTAGCTCCTCCGCCTTGTATGTGAGGCTGATAGATTTAGTTACTGTTTCAATATGCAGGCAGCAGCACCACATTTCCAGCGATCCAGATTTTAGATGGCAGCGCAAATTGTAGCAACTAATAAACCTTGGCAGGTGAGGCAGTACCCTATTTTTGTGCCTAATGTGTAAAAAAGGTAACAGTAAGGTGGGGTGTGGGTTATATGCAAATATTGCCTCATAGTGTGGCTTCACAGCAGTGTGCGCCGAGCTGCCGTAAAGCCACACTGTAACGGGAAATAACCTGCCCGACTATTCCGAGGGCTTCCAATTATATGGTATTTCCGGGAATTCCCCCCGGGCCTGAATATATTATCCATTGGCTACTCTTTATCTTGGGTCCCCCAACTAGCACCCTTGCCTTATAAACGATTAAATACGGTATTGTTATGAGAAAACAGATATTTACAGCTCCATTTTTTCTGCTTAATGTCAACTAGAATATCGGCTATCCCCGTTCTCTGATCCACACCGCTCTCTTCCTGTCTCTTAACGTTAGTCCTAAGATTTTTCGTTCCATTGCTCTTTGTGCGGTCCTTAACTTGTTCTCGAGCTTCTTTGTTAAACTCCAAGTTTCTGCCCCATATGTTAGCACCGGTAGAATGCAATGATTGTACACTTTTCTTTTCAACGACAGTGGTAAGCTCCCAGTCGGGATTTCGCAATGCCTGCCGTATGTACTCCAACCCAATTTTATTCTTCTGTAAATTTCTTTCTCATGATTAGGGTCCCCTGTGAGTAATTGACCTAGATAAATGTACTCCTTTACAGACTCTAGAGGCTGACTGGCGATTCTGAATTCTTGTTCCCTTGCCAGGCTTTTGAACATTATGTTTGTCTTCTGCATAATAATCTTCAACCCCACTCTTACACTTTCTCGGTTAAGGTCCTCAATCATTTGCTGTAATTCGTCCCCATTGTTGCTGAATAGGACAATGTCATCTGCAAACTGAAAGTTGCTGAGATATTCGCCATCGATCCTCACTCCTAAGCCTTCCCAGTCTAAGCACTTGAATACTTCTAAGCATGCAGTGAATAGCATTGGAGAGATTGCGTCTCCTTGCCTGACCCCTTTCTTGATAGGTAACTTTCTACTTTTCTTGTGGAGAACCAAGGTTGCTGTGCAATCCCTGTAGATATTTGCCAAGATATTCACGTATGCCTTCTGTACTCCTTGATTACGCAGTGCCTCTATGACTGCTGGTATCTCTACTGAATCAAATGCTTTTTCGTAATCTATGAAACCCATATAGAGAGGTTGGTTGTACTCCGCAGATTTCTCTATTACCTGATTTATGACATGGATATGATCCACCGTAGAATATCCCTACCTAAAGCCAGCCTGTTCTCTTGTTTGGCTGAAGTCAAGTGTTGCCCTGATTCTATTGGAAATTATCTTGGTGAATATTTTATACAATACTGAAAGCAAGCTAATGGGCCTATAATTTTTCAATTCTTTAACGTCTCCCTTCTTATGGATGAGTATAATGTTGGCATTCTTCCAGCTTTCTAGTATACTTGAAGTCGTGAGACATTGTGTATAAAGGGCTGCAAGCTTTTCAAGCATGATATCTCCTCCATCTTTGATTAAATCGACTGTTATTCCATCTTCTCCAGCAGCTTTTCCCCTGGTCATGTATATCAAGGCCCTTCTAACTTCATTGCTAGTTATAGAAGGAGCCTCTGTATCCTGTTCATCTCGAAAGCAAGTGAGCGATTTCTCTTCTTGCCTTTGCTAACCACTTCACATGAGCTCTCTCCTTCTTGCAACATTCTTCTATAGAAGACATATTGACAGTACAGCAATACCGAACATCACGTTGGCACTCTTTTCTTGTTTGAAAACACAATAAACTTTTGCTTATCAGTACTCCGCACTTTTTTGGCTACATACTGTTACCGCTGCACGCACAGTGCAAAATGCACTACATGAAGTCAAATCAACTGGTTGCACAAACAGGCACGCGAGATAACGCGGTAGCATGGGTATGCAACTGCATGGTATAGGTGTGCTATTAGTTGGATTGAACTGATGCCCCTCGTAGTGGGGGGGGGGGGATGGACCAATAGACAGCGTTTACCCTGGTGACGCTACGTTCATGACGCTATCGGTGCACAACGCATGAAGAAGCCACCGGAAAAGCCCAAAGGAGGAGCACACATTTAACTTGTACTCAATTTGAGGGTTAAGAGCTAAATTTTCCACTTGATTCTGAAAAGCGCCTGCTCAAGAGTCTGCGGTTAAGTCATAGTGTTTTGCAAAAGGGTCATATGGTGTAACGTTTTGTGCATCATCTACCTTTTGCGTAGTCTCAACGATTATGTAACTGCCAAAGCGGCCGTCCTGAAAGCTTCTAGTTGCATTTCTACTTTGCAGATGAGTCGCTATTTCACAACACAAGCAGATGCGTCTGAAGAAAGAAGTCACCCATTGGCACATGCAGGTGACACCACAAAAAAAGTTTTGACTAAAAATGGGAAGAAGCAAAACCAAAACGTGGTGAAGCATACAGCAAAAAAACTGAAGACTACTGTCCCATCTCCTGCTGAGGAGATTGCAGCAGCAAAGTACAAGCGATCAGGCCACTTGACAATTGTAAGTTGTGTGCTTCTTAAAGATATGATTTTGAGAAAGAAATTGCTTTGTAATTTCTGTATTTATGTGGGATGATGGATTTACTTTTGTCTGCCCTGTAGAAAGGCATCAAAACTCGTGTTCAGCGCAAAAAGATCCAAGCTGGTGTCAAAAAAGTGAGGCAGTCAGTGCTTCAAGCAGCTCGTGCAGAATTACTGCTTCCCGAGGATGTTGGGTAAGTTTTTTAAGTTTTTTAGAATTCGCTCTGTACAAGATTGTGCCTGTGAAAAAAATAAAAAAAATTTCATGCAGGTATCTGCAGGCTGATGATGGTGAAGAAACGTTTCAGCTTTTGCAGCAAGATATTGCAGATGCAGTCGACATTACCAGCTGTACAAAGTATTTTGATCTGAATCTGCCACAGTTTGGGCCCTATTCAATAAATTACTCAAGGGAAAGCCGGTAAGCAGTATATACTTTGGGACATTACACGTCTTATGGTGTGCATGCATTGTTTGGGTTCTAAATGTTGATGCCATGTTTCACTGCAACTGTAATGAATGACATTGCTTGTTTAAGGAAGTCAACATCTTTTGTCTGGCATTGCCAAATACACATTGCCTGCCTATGATTTATTTTGAGAGTAAATGGAAAGTACTGCATCCAGACATGGTACTAAACAAAATGACCCACAGAATGTTAGGTCCGTTCAAAATTTAAGCATAAACAAGCCAGCAGTTTAGTTGGAAGAGCCGTTTATATCTGTTTTTATTTGCTCAACGTTTAGTGTGTATTGTGTATGGTGCAAGAGGCAGGCTTTCTTGCTCTGCTCAATTGTCTGGTGCTTGACCTTGTTGCAGATTAAAGTGGGAAATTGCGAAAAAAAGCTTGCCAATATGTTTGAAGCTAATTTCAACTACATTCGAACCCACTTATAACAATACCGGTTTTAACAATATATTGGATATAAAATGAGCAGCCGATGCATCGTCAACTTTTGTGTGTGTTCTGTGGTAAAATAAACCACTTGCTACAATGCTCCCATGCCGTGTTGTCGGTTTTAACAATTAAATCTGGCTAGTGGTTGTGTGAGCGGAAAGGAAAAAGAATGCAAAATCCTCGAAAAAAGAAAGCAGAGTGCTAAAAGCGCGAGGTGCTGCGTCATACTCGCCTGTGTGCCGCACACTCTGCAAGGCATGCATTGCATTGCCGGCCTTGCACACCCCTCTGCCGTCCCCCTTTCACCCTCTTGCCGCCGTTCGAGGGGTGGAAGGGAGACCGGAGAGGGGCGACAAAGGCGTGCCATGCAGGGTGCGTAACACAGCGCAGACACCAAGTGGCTGGATTTATTTGTTATAGCTAATAATGTGGCATGGGGAACATTGCACTAAGTGGTTTATTGAAAGGGACTCTTAATGCAAAACACTAAATTAGTTTAGACGGATAAAGCATTCTTTGAAAACTCTGTTGTTAATTTTGAAATAATAGGTTGATAATTAGAAGAGAAAATGAAGGTCAAAGTTTCATATTTTGAATTTCGCGACGAAAACCCAATGCTGGTACGTCACTGTGACTTCACGAATTTTTAGGCTGTGTTAGCTCAGCAAACATTCTCAAAACTCGTCATGTTCAATCTGTAGCTCCTTTAGAACACAGTGTAGTCTATCGTTACTGCTAAGTAATTAGGCCCTAGAAGACGTGTCAAAATCCATGACGTCACAGCGAGCTGGTCTGGGAACTTCAAAGAGGCGTCGCCACGCGTCTTCGTTGTTGCACTTTTTGTGGCTTACCAAGCATCTTATCATGGTAAGTATTTGATATTGTTACCAAGTAATGCTCGAGACAACACTGAGGACTATACAGAAGACGACGACGCTCTCTGATGTCGCGCGGACTGGTGTTGCATCTTGTATGCTTTGTATGCCAGTGGGCACTTTGTAAATGTAGAAGGGTAATTTACTGATTCCGAAAAAAATAGTTTTTCTCTTTAGTGGTCCCTTTAAATATACAACACACAGAAGAGTGAGGGTGCAGCAGCTGCTCATTCGTACATCCGAGTATTGTTCAAGCTCGTAATGCTACCGTACTTACTCATGTAACTTGCGCAGCCCTAATTTATTACCCTTGTTTTTGAAAAAAAAAACAAACAAAAAAACTTACGTTTATTGCATATTTTCCGCTCCCTGTCCTTCCCCGCAGCAGCCCGTCGGCGCGCGTGAGCAGCCAGCAGTGTCGGCATGAAACAACCCGCACGAAACCATGAACCCAACGACAGACACTTGCGCATAAACAAAGCTCCGAACTGCGTGCGTGAACACGTGTATTTGATACAATCTGCGTGCGGGAGCTGAAAAAAAAAAAAAGGCATCGTAAACAAAGAGCATGTGGCAATACAGTAGAACCCCGCTGATACGTTTTTCACGGGACCGTAAAAAAAACCTAAGAGCCGGGAAACGCAAGAACCGGGAAACAGGAAAAATTAAGAAATGGGGAGTAGTGTTGAACTGCACACAATATTATTTTAATTCTTATTTGTGAAAAAAAAGTCGTAGTTTCGCCCGACAGCCGAAGTATCGATTGCAATAGCAAATTTTAGTAGACAGCTATACAAAGTAATAATAGTAGTTTTATCGTCCGTATAAACTTGTAAACATTCGCTTATTAACTATATTGACAAGCATGGTGTCAGCGCCCACAGGTAAACATGAACATGTCACACTCGATGAGTGCGGACACGCGCTGTCAAACGCTGGTGTGCGGAATTTGAGCATCGCTGCAGACGCGAGTGAAGTGACCTTCGTGTTGTTGCATATCGCTTCAACGCAAACTGAGCGCCGAGAACACACAGCACGCACAAAGCTACGAGCTGCCGACGCACCTACACTGTGTAGACTGCCCCCAACGTAGATCGCTTTCAAGATACGCCCTGCGTGGCCGCGCGCCGCCGCGCAGTACGCAGTTGATGCCAGAGTACAGTACAACGCTGCCCGCTATCCCTACTCCCTCGCTTCCTTGCCAGTGCCTCGAGCACAACGGAAGAAGGTGCGCTTCCTCCCTGCTTTTCTTGCGTGCGAGATGTGGACGCGGTTATCGCCCTTGGACTTTATACGGAACATCTATGAGCCAAAACTAAATTTAGGGCCGCAACGCATCATAGACACCATCTTTAGATAGCAAATACGGATCTCAAGGGCCATACTTTTGCTGGCGGAAACCCCAAATACGTCCTAAGTGTCGCCCCCGGCACTTTGGGTGGCCAATGCCATTGTCAAGCAACCAAGCCAAGCAACATGAAAAGTAAAAATGGCCGTTCGGGCCGGCGCGGGGTGGCAGTTCACAACATATGATGCGGGAATGGTTCCACAGCTGCAACGTAACAGCGGGGTTGCCAATGCATTGGGTTCTATGGAAGCTGTGCCGGGACCGGCCGAAAACAACGTAACAGCCGGGAAAACACAGCACCCGGGAATGTAATCGGTCGAATTATCCAGTGGGTTGAATTAAACAAGATGCAGAAAAAAATGCCAAGAGACCACTGATTTATTTGGCAGTATTTAGTTTAACACGCCTCCGAGTCAAACGCGCCAACTTTCTATGTGTCCGAAGTAGAAAATTAAACTAGAAATTACTTAAAGCTTCTAACCAAAGTAAAAATATATCGCGCATCTGATTTTTTAAAATGGGGGCCAGTTTTCTCAAGTCAGCTTTGCTGCATGTTTTTTTTTTAAAGTCAGCTTCGCCGAAATACAACCATGTTTTGCTTTACGGTAAAGCGTACGAATGCTGTTAAGGTGGTTTTGGTTTGTATCCGATTGTACCGCACAGGAAGTTTTCCGCCTCATTTTCTTGGAAAACAAAACGCGGCCATTTGAATCGGGTAAATACCGTAATCAAACATTGTGAGTTACCGTTATTGCTTGAAAATCGTTATTGCGTGTTCAACACATTCACTGACCCTTAAGTTCTGCCAAGACAGACACTGCCACTAAAGGGGTGGTTATTGGGGTCACCATATGGGTCAGGCTTGTGCATGCGGGTGGGCAAGTTGGAATTTTCTGGCAAATGCCAATTGTAGGATCGAAATAATGAACGTTTGGGCCCATAGAAATGCATGGACGCCGGCTGGGACCTTCGGTCAGGATCGAATTAACGAAAAAATCGAATTAACCGGACTCGAATTAATGGAAGCCCATTGTATATTCTTTTATGTTCTTTTTTTCCCTTTGTATGTGAACCTACATGTACCTGAAGAAGGCCTGTATGTAATGAAACATGCTTTAAGGCTCCAAGGTACAAATATTGGAGTAGAGTACATGTTGCGCCTGTGATTCTCAGTTACAATTAAACTTTCCTAAAGATGTGTGCAGACTGTTTTTTTACCTTATGGGAGGGGAGGCAGCGCTGCACAATCCGTGTTGTGTGTAAGTGATTGAACAGGATGCAGTTTTTTTTTTTTTTTTGTACACAGGACTAGTGCTATGTTTCTTTGTAAACATATATATTTAAAGGGATACAGACACAAAAGCTGAAAATTTTATGAAAATGCTGAAAATGAATCCTCAGTGTGCGATTACACTGAAAAGAAGTAGTCGCTTAGCTCATTTTTCAACGATGGCTTTATTTTTGGCGTTTTCATGAGCGCGCGCCACGCCGCCAGACCCGCGCTAGTTGGAAGGCCTGAGGTCACGACACCCTCGCCGGATAGGCAGCCGGCCGGCCGCGGTCATTCGAAGTGCGCCGACGCCGCCATTGCGAGCATGGATTCGAGTTCTGGTGCCTCTACCAGCGATGAGTACACGTCTGAAGACGAGGACCATTCCAACTTGGCAAGAAATATAATCGCTTACGGTTACGAGCCTTCAGCGTTAAGCGATGAAGAAGAGCATGTGGACGTGCCGGTCAGGTTTTCGCAAACCGTAGCGCAAATATTTCGCTCTGCACCATACACTTGTGCAAGAATTAGTCATTTCCACTCTACACTTGCTTTTTCAAGAGCTCACGCAGGCGAGGCAGCTGTGGGGTACTTCAACACTACGTGGATGACTGAATAGTAGTTTATGCCGTCGGCGTGAGCAACTGCACAAGAAGGTTGCAAGTGAGCGAAATCGGTACCGAACTCTTTCGCCTCCGCTTTTCAAACGTGCCGCTGATCCTTTCTGCCTTGCGTCTTCATGAGCAGACCGAGGGCACAGCGTCAGGCTTTAGTCGTTGCCGAGGCGTTTCAGTCCAACTGGGCTGGTCACATAATCATCGTCGACGAAGTGGTCTGCGCAAATGAAGTAATTTCTTAGAGGTGTCCAGGCTGGGCGTAATGGCTGACTGGCACGTATCCAAAGTTTACGCACCTTCTCATCTCTAGGAAACGCGGGAAGGCACATGTAACGCACCACCTGCGTGGAGCGCCGACGGGGATAAACGTTGCAAGGGACCTGACACCCCCGAAAGACTGCGACGGCTGTGGCCGTCCTTGGCTGCGCGTGGGTGTTATGACGTCAAATTTCAGCTTCTGCCGGCGGCCGCTTGTAGGCAAGGCGCAACAGAAAATCGCAAGAAAAAAGATGTTTCGCATTCTTTTTTTCAAAGCAGCTTGTTGTATTCATCATTTTCGACAGTTCAACTTTTGTTCTGACGCAAAACACCACCCGCCAACTTTTGTGTCCGTATCCCTTTAAGAGAGTGCATGATGAAGCCTACAATTTCAGTTCGGTTTTCAGTTCACTAGCCATCCTTATAGCTAATTTGATGAGTCTGATGAAAGTGAGTTGGTGTGGTTACCTGCAGGCACCTGTTGCTGGGTGGTGGTCGGGGTCATGTGGCTGCTCTGGACTGGGTCACCAAGCGCCTTTTATGCGAGACCAATGTGATGGAGTCAGTGCATGCTGTCCAGTGGCTGCACATGCCCACCATGTTTGCTGTGGCACAAAAGTCTTGGACATACATTTATGACAGCCAGGGAGTTGAACTGCACTGCCTTAAAGCCCTGGACAATGTGCTACGCATGGCCTTCCTGCCTTACCACTTCTTGCTTGTCACAGCTGTATGTTCCTTTTGTTTATTCCTTTTTTGATGCGGTTTTCTTTATTACTGAGCCTCCTGAGCCCTTTTGTTCATTCACTGCCACATGTATGCATGTGAAGTCTTTTATTGTAAGGCAGGTGTTGTCTTTTATTAGTAATTAAGGAGCCACAAGGCTGGTGATTGAACACTGTTACATTGAAAATAGCAAATTCTGCATAAACAAGCCTTTCATTGTGCTCTCTTAGAGAGAAGTACTTTGCTTTACTAAGCATCATCTGTACTGTAATGTTAGCACATATTCAGTTATACTGTAGCGAAATTCATGGTCAGGTGTTTGTTGTGAATAGTGGTAATTTTTTTTTATGCTTGCTCCCCACTGGATTGGTGCTTGACATGTACAGCCACCATGTCTTTTGAAGCACATAAATTGTGAGGGAGTGCTTAACTTTCCACCATTTTCTCGTGTCTTGTTTTTCATTCTCTTTCTGTTTAATATGAACAGGATCCAACTTTCTGTATTTCCTACAGAGCCATTTGCTGTGCTGTATGCATTTCACAAAGCATACACTGTAGTAATAGCTTTCCTAGATGGCATGCACTAAAATTCAGTTTCAGCATGCAAAGCAATGAAATTTTTGAGCAGTGCTGCAGAAACTGGAAAGTGCTTTACTTTGGTAACAAGGTAGTAGCAATAGCTAGATTTCACCATACGTTAAATTGAGATAAACCTTAACTTTGTCATTTTGGCTGATGAATGATTTTGTGTGTTTAAGTACTATTACTGTATTATTATTCGTGTAATATGCAGTGTTGGGAATGCTGCTACAGTTTCTCCAATCTGTTACGTAAATTCATGCTACAAATGACAGAAATTGCTCCAAAGCTGCTCCAGGACGAGCCGTGCCACCGCGGCTCCAACACCGCGGAGTGCTCCGCGGTGTTGTGGCTGTGCCGACTAGACGTATGAATTCAGCCACTGTCAAATCAGTTAATTGCTTGTATTTTTAAAATGCAAATTAATGTCTGTACGGCAGCATTGCATTGATTTCTTTTTTTTCTCCACATTTTTATTCGAACAAGTGGAGAACTCTATTTTCAGTATCATCGAACCTCAATGAATATTTTATTACAGACTGAAGCAAAACTGCACAGTAAACCACCCTGTGACCTGCAGGGAAGCTTCCAAGTAAACACCTGCCAACAGGACCACTTCTCAAGGCCATTTAGTCCAAAGGGTTCCGAACTGTGGCACTACATCTCGCTGCGCAAGAATTTGCGCTTGCGGGTCGCGTAGCCTTGCTTCTGTTGCACAGAACAACTGAAACAGAGTATAGCTCAGCTATTTTAATAAAGTTAGGCAACTTTAGGCCTAAAATAATTTTGCTTGAATGGCCATCTTGCATACCACGTGACTGTATTGCCGTGAGTTTTTTGTGCCTTTGTGCAGTTTGATTTACCACTGTGGACACATGGTATATTTTCTGTTTCGAGTGTGCAGGTCAACTCAGTGTCGCTGCATGATGGTTGTAATTTGTTCTTGAGTGGTTGCATACGTGGATTATCTTCTTCGAGAATATTAGCAGTGATGTGAGCCGGTACTCTGGAACTATTTTTGAAGTGCAGGAATAGTGCCTGGCCGATAACCATTCAGAATCATCATTGTTGACTGCTACAAAATCTGCTCCAAAATGCCTTTGGCCATTCCCATCACTGAATTATGCCAACTGCTGGTATTAATAGTGTAATCATTTTTTTACTATCTATATATTCCTTTAAAATTTTTTCTTTCCTGTTTAGTAGTTTTGTTTTTCTTTGTAACATATTATAAGAGGTCTCCTTACAAGTAGTTCACTATGGGTCCTATTTCTGCAGGATAAATGTACCCATTTCTGTATTATGTATATGTACTAAATTTGAATAAATATTCAGCTTCAACTTAAGGTAAATTCTGTAAAAGCAGTTTGTAACAGCTATTTGTTATGCTCCACGAATAAATTAAGCTTTTTTTTTTTTTTTTACAGAGCGAGAAAGGTTACCTTTCTTGGCTGGATACATCCATAGGAAAAATGGTGGCTCAGTTCAACGCGAAGTCTGGCCGGCTCAATGTCATGAAGCAAAATCCACACAATGCTGTCATCCTAACAGGCCACACAAATGGTGCGTATAATGCATACCTGTGTAAATGATAAAGCTAGCCTGTGAATTGTTCAACCTCTTGTATGAGTACTGTTTGTTCATTCGCAACAGTAACAAAAGACCTTTGCTATTTTATGGCATCTCTTAATGTTTAATGGCCTGAAATTTTATTTAGTTATGAAACTATTAGTTAGGCTGATTGATGTATGCTCACTTCATTCCTTGTATGCAGTGCGAATTAGGTGGAACGATTCGTCTGTCCAGGACAGAGTGGAAACAAACACCGCATATAGTGTGAATCAGGGCGGCCTGATTGGCCCATAGCGGATATGTTGCTAAGAAGCTCCGGATATAGCATGAATTAGGGTGACCTGTGGCAACAAGTGATGCATGTGAGTGCTGACGTAAGCACCAACACGGTGTCGACATTCTGTCGTCACTTCATCACCTTCATGCCACTGGGATCATTCTTTCGCTGTCATGGCATTGTCATATTTCCATGGTCGCGGTCACTGCATTGTCATATCGTCCTTATTTTTGGCGTAGTGATTCCACTGTCATGCCATCCTCATTCAAGCTCAGTCATTCCCTTTGTCACACCATCATTGCCATGATGTTATACCATTGGCGTCATGCTATCTTCACGTCACCGTCGTCATACCATTGTCGTCACGCCAGCATCGTCATTCCATGGTCGGCGCACCGTTGTCGTCACACCACCGTCTTCATACCATCATTGTCGCTCCACCATTGTCACCCCTAGTCGCCATGGAATCGTCATACCCATGGTTGGCGCACTGTCGTCATTTCATGGTTGTCACGCCACCATCGTCACTCCAGTGTCGCCATTTCATGGTCGGCATGCTGTAATCACGCCATCGTTGTCACTCCCACGTCGTCATCTGATGGTCTTCATGCAGTCATCACCACACCATCATTGTCATGCGATTGTCGCCCCTTTAGTGTCATCACTGGGTCGTCGCGTCGTCACCTTTGCACCATGGTTGTCATGCAGTCATCATCAAAGCGTTGTGGTCATTTTGTCATAATGATTTTAGTGTCATTATGCCGTTCTCATCATGCATTTGTCATCATTTCATTGCCGTCATTGCATTGTTATCATACCATTATCTTCATGCCATCGTGATCGTTCCATCGTCGTCATGCGCATGATCGAACGCAGCATGTTTATGTTGAACGAGGCGGTTCCCAGTGAAAATGTCCATCTGGGTCATGTGGTCTGAAGTTGCAAATTGTTGCTGAGCAGCAACACCGTTCTTCACAAATACCAACGAAAGCTTCACTTAAAGGGTCCCTAAAACGGATTGGACAAATTTTGTAGATGCGTGGGGTACAGCTACAGTAAAACATTCGCACCCCAATTTAAGTGAAGTGTCTCAAGAGAGCTATGGACGATTGCAAGTTACCCTCCTCCCTAGTATGCTTTTTCTCAACTTGTTCGCCGAGCGATTGGAGCTAAGCTCCACCATCACTGGCTCTGTGCCATGATGTCACATCATGACGTCTACTTCTGGTGTTTTGGATCCAGTGCGCGAAGCCTCTCCAACCTCTGCTAGCCACTTGGCCGTCAATCACCAGTGAGAGCTATCCAAGCAGCGTGCGGTGAGAGTGTTCTGTCGCAGCGCTGAGCGTCTCTGGCATTCCGGTAAACGTACCTTAGCCCTGTGTTGGTATGGTTGAGCTCTGTGCCACCAGGCGCCTGCACCTTGCAAGCTGCTCACGTTTGAGCCTCTGCCCATCTGGCAAAACGCCAGTGCGCCTGCATTTACCGAAATACTGAACACTAAAACTCTTTATTGTGGCAGTAATCCTCTGGCTTGAAGTGGCGGCCCCAAACGCTTAGATCCTCGCGCCAATTGGATACCGACAGCTCGATGCACTACAGCCACTTCGCTCGCCTGTTGCCTTGCATAGGGACAAGATGGTGCAGCTTGACATGTCGCAGATCGCTAGATTTGCAGCCCACAGCGTAACAAAGGTGGTCTATGGTGCTCGCAAAAAGAAAGCTCGAGACCAGCGCTGACCACGCAGCCCACATCAACACGGAGTACGGTGTAACACAAGCAGCCACTTGCTGTATGCCGGAAGCGCTTCAGTGTAGCGATAAATTGTGTAGTTTCTTTCTGTTGCTTTTTTTTTATAGAAACAAATTTACCGACATTCCAACCATTATGAACAACATTTGTTCACCATTAACTTGGAAAAACTGTTGATGACACAACCTGGGTAGCCAATCAGATAGCTCGCCCATCTGACGCCACGAGCGCCAGCTACGTACAGTGTAGACCGCTTATAACGTAAGTCGCCGGTGTTGCGAATATCCGCACTATAAGCGGTACCGCACTATAACCAAATCAACAATTTTCAAGGCCCATACATATGCAAAACATGTGCACCGAGCCGCCATGCGTATGCGACAGTCGAGGGATGCGGCTAGAACGTTTGCATTCAATTTACAGTCGAATCTCGTGAATTCGAACCAAATCACGCGGCGGCACTTCCGACCAGCATTGCTCTGGCACCGCCATAGAGTAAAAGCTTAGGAGAGACCCCTCAATGTTGCGCGCGAAAAAAAAAAAAAATGCGGCGGAAATTTTACCCTCTCTCAAATGGAAAGGTCGCCGATTCTGTGTTACGCCGGAACATGCTTGTACGTGCCGACGTCTCAGCCACGCTACCATAGCCACGCGTAGAAAATGGCAGTGAACCCTTCTTTCTCCTTTATGCTTCCTCTACTTTCTAGTCACGTGTTGACCTTGCACGCTGCGGCTATGGCGCAGAGGGAAGCAGCAGCGCTCCCAGGCCGGCCAACGAAACTGCCCATGCCGGCAAACGCCCGCTTCCCGATAACGGCAGAAAACGAAACTTCGGGAAGCTGGTGCCGGGCCGGCTGGAGTGGCGGCGCCTGCACGGCGGCGGGCGCGCACGGTGACAGTCAAAAGTGAGGGAGCTACGAGGGAGGGCAAGGGGAGCCACTTAAGTGGCGGAGTTGCCGGGGCGAAATCCGCTTCCCTGCTGCCCTCCTCCCTCACATTCCACGGTCTTCACGTGTGCCCTTCGCTGTGCCGTGCCGGCGGCGCCCGCTCCCTGAAGTTTCGTTTACTGCCGTTATCGTGAAGCGAGCATTGGCCGGCGTTGGAAGTTTCGTGGCCCTCGCTCGCTATGCTCGCCGTGATATTTCACGACTCGCACTCAAGATTCTGGTTGCCTCAAGCCTCACTGGCTGCTCGTTCGCACCATGTGCCCTTCTCCGCTTCGTCTCTCTTTCTTCCTCGAGCACTCCTTGGGGCGCCCGTTTGAGGGGAGCGTTCGCCGTCTCCGCTGACTTCCGTATTCCCAGGCAGCCGCACTGTAACCGGTATTTAGTTTCCCGCAACTGCACTATAAGCGATACGTGTATACACGGAGTGCTATGAGAAAATTAACGGGAGTCTGAAAAGACCGCACTATATCCGGTCCTGCACTATAAGCAGTTACGTTATAAGTGGTCTATACTGTAGATGGTAACGAGGCAGCTGAAAGCTCAGGGGAGCGGTGTTGCTGCAATCAGTAGCAATTCACATTTTTAAAACCTTATAATAAGTTACATGCTTTACATGGAGCACTTATATGTGCCACTTTTAAAGATCAGAAAGACCTATCCTAACAACTTGGTACGTTTGTGTAACATCGTCAGAATCGTTTCAGGGTCCCTTTAAACCGATTCCCACGGCACGTGAGATCCTCAGATTTTTTTCTTGTTTGCACGAGATCTAGCGGCCGTAAAACATATTAATAGGATCATAGTTTGCCGATGTACTGAATGTTGTTGCCGAAAGATTGTGTATTCCGGGAACGTATTAACCAGTAAAAAAGAAGCATGACTGTGTTGGGTCATTTTTTGTGTTGTCGGTTGGAAATGTTGACACTAGGAAATTGTACGAAATGGGGTCATATCAATGAGATTCTACTGCATATTGAACTGTACACATGAACATTAACTACTTCCAATATTCCTGTACTTATTGTATACTTATTGTATATATTTATTCTGTACATTCTACAGTTTTTGTAGTGAAGTGCCTCTAAAAGTGAACTGCTTCTGTCTTTACTGGCATTAGTCATCCGACCCGCCGGGGTGGCTCAGTCAGCTAAGGCATTGCGCTGCTGAGCACGAGATCGCGGGAACGAATCCCGGCCGCGGCGGCCTCATTTCGATGGGGGCGAAATGCAGAAACGCCCGTGTGCTTGCGTTGTAGTGCATGTTAAAGAACCCCAGGTGGTCAAAATTAATCCGGAGCCCTCCACTACGGCGTGCCTCATAATCAGAACTGGTTTTGGCACGTAAAACCCAAGAAAGAAGAAGGCATTAGTCATCCGAACTCTCGGCCTCGTGGTGTCAGTGTCTATCTAACGTAAACTCAGTGCACAGCCTACAGGAGTGGCTGTTCCAGGAATGTTATGTGCTAATTTCTACATTCTACAAGATAGTAAATGTTATTGTATTACTCTTGCAAAAATGTGCTGTTGCTGTATTTTAAATGTTTCGCGTACACAGCATGATGCTGATGCTCCCAACTAAATGTCATCAAGAATTTAAAAAAAGCAGGGCCTTGTGCAAACAGCACCCACTGTGTGTTAATGGTCGTTGTTCATGTTTACCAGAAATATGTTGTGCAAACAATTTTTCAAAATTATGTTTAATTAATTACCTTTTAATTTACTTACATATTGACAAGGTGTCGATTCAAAAGTTTTGAGGATGTTGAGAAATGACCAATAGCAGCTAGGTTTGTGGTAGTCTTTTTTTTTTTTTTTTGAGAGAAAAAAATAAGACGGCTAAAATAAAAGTATGTGACAATGCACCGACACATCAGCGATTGCAGCATCCCCAACATAAACCTCGTCAAGTACTGGCCTAGCTTATCATGCTAGTAACAGGCGGACGCACTCATTCCTTGACATGTCAGCAGTTTCCAGTGGCCATCTTCAGTCATGATCAAATGCGAAACCCTGGCTTCCAACCTACGTAAGATGCATAGTGTATTAGATGACAAAGCTTACGTTTGAGACCGCTGTAGTCGCTGGCGTACAGACATGTAATCCTTTTTTTTTCTTCTTCCCCGCGGGATCAAATCCCGGCCATGGCGGCCGCATTTCGATGGGGGCAAAATGCGAAAACACCCGTGTACTTAATGCGAAAACACCCGTGTACTTAGATTTAGGTGCACGTTAACTCTTTCCCTACCGTGGGGAAAATAGGCCTTTTTTGTAAGTTACGGCAGATGTTTTTTCCTGAAGGAACTACTGCACTCAATATTTAATGTAATACATAAACAGAGAGCAAAATGAATGCACTTTTCACGCATAATAATTTTATTAACGAGATGTATGTCACAAAAGAAGATATAAATTGTTAAAATCAAGATTGTGCAATAAAAGTTAACAAAGTTTGTAAAGACACGCTTGTATCTACTAAGAAAAAAATGTTATGAAAATTATGAGATATACCAAATGTATTGCCGTCTATTAGGCACTATTTCCGAAAAAATCAAAATTTTTCATTGAACAGGTATTGCGCTACAGAAAAATTAAATTGCAAGCACTTCAGTTGGGCGTGCCGGGCTGCGGCCGCCGATGTTCCTGGCTGGTTTGTGTCGTCGTCGCTTTCAGACTCAAAGTCCGACGAAAATCCAGCATCCTCTGACTCGCTGCTATTCGATGTATTGATAAGATCAGCTGCAGAGGCAGTGGAATCGCGATATCTGCGATCTCCCGAAGCGCGCGCGCTGTTTGCGGAGCCGGACATTTTTGCATTCTGCTTTGACGATCGCGAAACTTCGGAGCGTGTTTAAAAATCACCACTTGGCGGGAAAAAAGCGAACTGTTTAGAAAACAAAAATATAGTTTCTCCTCTTTCACGCCTGATGGTGCAGTGTGTCCGTGAGTGGCGCGGAAGGTCTCGAAAGCGGCGTTTCAAACCATCGATAGCGGGTGGCTATTTTTTCGTTCTCCTTTGATGATCGTGAAACTTCGGAGCGCGTTTAAAAATCACCGCCTCGCAAGAAAAACGCGAACTGTTTAGAAAACTAAAATATAGGTCTCCTCCGTCACGCCCGATAGCGCAGTATGTTCGTGAGCAGCGTAGAAGGTTTTGAAAGCGCCGTTTCAAACCATCGATAGAGTGCTAACGATGCCCAATGGGTGTGGTACAGAAAGAGAAGAACCCCGGGTGGTCCAAATTATTCTGGAGGCCCCCCACTATGGTGTGCCTTATAATAAGATCATGGTTTTGGCATGTAAAACCCCTAATTTTTTTTCTTTTGTTTTCTTTTTTTAAGTTTGCGGTTTATTTTCAAAGGAAGATAAAGACAACAAGAGGCCTAGATTGCTTTAAATTCTGTTATCAGTGATTTCCCGGCATCCTCCACAACTTCTGCATTGCCACCTTATCGATTATGTAAGTTACTTAAATGTTAGATAATCAACTAAATTGAATTATTATTTGTGCACAATGAAAAAAAGTACTCCTGACTAGCACGAACAGTGCCCATCAACATGCAGTTAGTGCCTTTTGCGTAAAGCCCTTTGTAATTTTGTATTACTTGGCGAAAATTAGTTGGTAGAGCCGGTGTAATTTAGAAAACAAAAGATGACACAGCAGGATTGCAGTCACTTAACCCTTTGAAGGTCGAATTATTTAAAAAAAAAATTTCCCAGATGGTCAAATTACTTTATTGCGGATATTGAATGTACAAAATGTATAAAGTCGGGAATAAATAGTGAAAAAAAATTAGAAACAGTATTTTGATGTCGGCATCACTCAGAACTCCAAATGTTCAATAATATTTCAGTGTGTGGTATTCCTTGAAACACGGTTCTACGCACAGCGCCTTATCGCAGTCTGCACACCAAAAACGCGTGTCTGTTCTCCTCTTGGGTTGACAAGTTGTGTTGGCACACACATGACATCTTCTCTGCGTGCGGCTGCCTTGGGCAGAGGTCTGAGGCACCCTCTGAGCGAGAATACCTCATGAGCGGCGGTGATAAACAAGCTAAGAGCAGCGCCAATCAAGGTAGAAATCAGCTTCCGCCGCATCTGCAAGAGAGTGCCAACAAAGAGAAAACTCACGTTTCGCGCGCCTCTGTTGCGATCATTCGGCGGAACCGAAACCGCGTAAGCGTGTTGCCGTAGAGAGCGAGAATACCTCGTGATCGGCACTGATAAACAAGCTAAGACAGCGCCAATCAAGATAGAAATCAACTTCCGCCGCCCCTGCAAGAGAGTGCCGACAGAGAGAAAACTCGCGTTTGGCGCGCCTCCGTTGCGATCACGCGGCGCAACCGAAACCGCGTAAGCGCGTTGCTGCAGAGAGCAAGAATACCTCGTGAGCGGCGCTGATAAACAAGCTAGGACAGCGCCAATCAAGTTAGAGATCAACTTCCGCCGCCCCTGCAAGAGAGTGCCGACAGAGAGAAAACTCGCGTTTGGCGCGCCTCCGTTGCGATCACGCGGCGCAACCGAAACCGCGTAAGCGCGTTGCTGCAGAGAGCAAGAATACCTCGTGAGCGGCGCTGATAAACAAGCTAGGACAGCGCCAATCAAGTTAGAGATCAACTTCAGCGCCACTGCAAGACAGTGCCGACAGAGAGAAAACTCACGTTTCGCGCGCCTCTGTTGGATCACGCGCAATACCGAAACCGCGAACTGCGCGACGCACGCGCTGAAACTAGAAATCAGTTCTGTTTATCTCTGCAAGAAGGTAGCACAAATGTCAAACGCTTCTTGTAAGTCCTAAAAGGTGGCAGCACCTCCCGGTGAGCATGCATCGTCATTATGGCGCGAAATTTCAAACGGAGGATTGAAACCGTACCCGTACGGCAATGACCTTGCGGGACAGAAAACAGCCGCCATACAAATACGGCAAAAACCTTCAAAGGGTTAATACATTGACTCAGCAAATGGTTAAGTCTGCAGAACTGCAATAGTGCAAGTGTGCTAACTTGTGTATGATGAAGTGCGCTTTACTCTGACCAATAGTAGTGTATTGGTTGAAAAGTAAAAACAATTTCTAATACTTTTCATAATGTTGCCATATTGTCTGCTTAGTGCTGTCTGCTTAGTGCTGTCACAACAGCGCAATAAGTATCTCCTGTTGCAGGTGTCGTCAAAATGTGGACGCCTAACATGAGGGAAGCAGCAGTAACCATGTTGTGTGCTAAGGCACCTGTGAGGGACCTTGCAGTGGACCAACGCGGCCTGTGAGTAATCTGGCCCTTGCTTAATATTTGACTCAAGGACAAATGGAAATCAAAACAAAAAAAATTTAGTTCATGCTGTAGCATGTTCACATTCATGAATTTTGGACCACGTAAAAAGCCTAGTTGCAGATTTCAGATTATGTAGGTGCAGGGGAGCCTGTGCGGAAACTTTTACGATTGAAATACGAGTGGATACGTCACGAAAAGCTAGCAAAAATATACACTTTTGATACTGCCAATGAAGGTATGAACCTGGTTGTATAATACATTTATATTGCATGTCGATATAAATGAGCCCTGAAAGTGAAGATTGTCCACCTGAAAGCATGAAATTTGGGTGTCTCAGTGCTCTTGGTAACAAAGTACACAAGTGCGAACATACAAAAAGGGCACTTATTGTTCCTTTTTTTTTCTACAATGTTGCCAGCTAGCCAAATTACCATATTTACACTATTCTAATGCGCCCCTGAATCTAATGCACACCCAGTTTTAGTGAGTTGGAAGTAAGAAATTAAAAGTGCACCTGAATGTAACATTCCCCTGATTTATAAAAGAGTAATGTGTGGCATTCCCCCCATGTTTGTGATCAGAAAAAAATTTTTAAAAAAGAGAAATGCTGAATTTAACTTCACAGAGTGAGTGAGTGAAAACTTTATTGAAAATGTCCGGCGATTTAGGCGGGTAGGGGAAACAGAAGGGAAAGTTTTTTCTTGAAAATATGGTTTCGTAATGAAGGCGGCGCGTTGTCGTCGTAATTTGCACTTTATTGTTCAAGATACCAAGCACACAGGGTCAGCGTTCGTGAGCGTTCACATTTAGAGATACTGTCACTTTCGCGACATTTTACGTGACGCTGAATCGGATTTGTTAAAGTATGCAGCCAACAGCATTCCTGGCACTGTGCGCAGAAAGCGAGTAAGGTGCCTCGCCCCTCCTCCTCTCGGCAGGCGAGGAGGCCATCAAGGCACCTAATAGCAAGCTCGGCGCAGCGCCAGAAACACTGCGGGCCAAGTACGCCTACGAAACGTGTGCCTAGTTGCGCGAAATCTTGTGAAAGTTGTAGTGTCTTCAAAATGATTCTTCGAAGTCTAACGGAAAGCTTTTCATGGGACAATCCCGTGAAGCGCGCCGAAGAGTGCATGCTCGGTTTGCAAATGCAGCCGTCTTGCAGCCAAAGATTAGGAAGGAAGTTGCTCTGACACCCGAGTTATCCATGCCATCAGGTGGTGCTCACATAGGAACACTCACGCCATCTCTCGTTGCAGCTGCGCAGCTTATGACGCCGACTTCCGTTGTCGCCTGTGTGTCACACGAGGAAGCCGAATGACACGAGACGGGGAATATAGGGAATGTTGGGGAGGGGGCCCTTATTCGGAACTGCCCCAAAATTCAAGATGGCGGCCAAAAATGGCCCCCTCTTGAATGTGAAAAAATTGGGTGCACTGTAACTAAAAGGCTTTATTGAAGGGCATTCATTCTAATCGCTTTCGAAGCCATCAAAAGATTCTTTCGAGTCAGATTCGAAAGTTACGCCTAGGCAATCTCTCTGCAAGCCCTTGCAAACTTCTGATGCCACGGCGCCGATTTTAACAGCTTCTTCAGTGAGAAATCTGTTGCTTACAGCATGTCCTGTGCTTCTTTCCTGTTACAGAAATTCAAAAAGAGCGTCATACACTTCCTCGCTAAACACCGCCGCTCCGTTGCTCAACTTCCGCTGAAGCTTGGCCTTGCCAAAGTTCTGCTGCAGCAAACTCTCATACTTTTTGTCCCACTCGCAGCTCCTTTTTCTATCTATATTGAAGTGACAAGCTGTCGTATGCACATTCTTTCCGGTTCGGCGATGCCATTCCATGACTTCGATTTTCTTTTTCACTGTATCTGAATGCATGTCACGAAGTCACAGCCACGTTTGGCACCACCAGTGACAATAACAAAATGGCAAGCGTCGTGCGGAGGTTCTTTGATTCAATTTTCGATTCGACAGAAGCGTAGCCAGAAGCACGGTTTTGGGCACGGTTTTGCTAGTGTTGGGATGAGTTGGCAAAGAGAGGGGGGCAAAATATCAAGCAAAATATCACCACACTGCACCAAAACCAAACCAGTCTCAGAATTTGGTTGTATCTACTGCCTCTGATAGCACCTCTGCTGTGATAAAATGTGCATTGCCTGACAAGCTCCATACAATGCATTCCCTGGTGCTCAAGATTCTCATTTCTTCGTAACTGTGCAATGCTAGAGAAAGGGATCACAAAAGGATTAGCGGCGAACAATAAAACGCGCAGTCAGTTCTCAATATTGTGCGGCTAATGTGACAGTTTTTCAGCACTGCACAGAACTGGCAGCGCATCTGCTCAATGTTGCCATAGCTCCAAAGTTGACACACACAAATAAGCCACTAAACATAGGCCTGGTGAGTTAGTAAATGTGTTATCGGAGTAGGTATTGCAAATTAAACATTAACCACACACTAATTTTATTTGTTGTCTTAAAACACTACGCAATTATAAAATGACAATGCGCATCTCAGGCCACTCAGGCCCGGCAAGCTTGACGTGCATTAATGCCTCATGCCACAACGATTCATACCAAGTGTGCACGTCGAGACTTCCCGCCAAAATGCCCCACTCAAAGAAGCTGCTGACTCAGGTCGAAGTAGAGGAGTGCAAACGTAAGGTTGCCGAAGCCGTATAAACAAAAACGCACGGCTTAGACCCTGCATGCTCAATGCTCGTAGGTGTCTTGTGCAGCAACAATTCGCACTGAGTAGGCACGTGACCCAGCCCAAATTCGAGAACCGCAAATGTAAGTTTACCACAGCTGCAAAAAATGACAGTGCACGTCTCGTGCCGCTCTGTCCTCACCAGCGTGGCGGGCGTCGGCACATGGTATACGTGCTGCAATGATTCACGGTACACTTCACATTACGTAGATGTCAACTACAGTTGAGTCTGCCTAATTTTCTTAGTGACATTGGATTGTATGTTTTCCCGGTTAGTATGTAGGTATTTTATCGCATATTTTTGCCAAACGTATGAACGAGGTTCTATTCTATATTTAAGCGGCTTTCGCTTCGTGAAAAATGGCCATAAGATCGATTTTTTGAAAATCACATTTTCAGTTTCTGTAACTCTTTTTCTATCTGATTCCGAAATATCATCACTGAAAAGCACGTAGAAGTGCTCTAAGAATTTGTTGTATCAGCCAAGGTGGTGAAAAATTTCGCGGAAATCACGAAAGAACACCGTTTTTCAAGCCACATTATCTCCGGAACAGCGCAGCCGAGCGCTGCCATCTTGGTCTCGTCGGAAAGCGCATTTCTCCATCTTCAAATTTTCCGCTTCAGCTATCTCCTCCATACAGAAACAACCTCACAAAAAGAAAATGATTGGAAGGTCGTTCCGGAGTCTCCAATTGGCTGCGCCCGCCACGTGACACCATCGCGATTCGCCATTGGTTGGGTGCTCGCTCCGTGGTGGCGTCGAGAGGTCTTTGCACCTCTCGAGCTTTTGACAGTCTCCGTAATCTCAACGAGTGTCCAAATGGCCGCTGCGCGGACATCGCATTAGCGTGGCCGATCTCTCCGCTTGTGGACGTCTCACACCCGCGGCTAAGCATGTCGAGCATCGGCGAAATGGACTTCGCGCACGGAATCCTCAAACACGCGGCTAAGCCTTCCAGCTATTGGTGTTTCGGAATTCGCGACCATGCACATTGCGTATGCAATCCTCAGACCCACGGCTAAGCATTTCGCGCACAGGCTTCTCTGACTCAGCGATCAAGCACATTGCGCGCGGACTTCTCGAACCCTCGCCTAAGCATTTCATGCATCGGCACCTCCGACTGTGTGACTAAGCTCATCGAGCGCCGACTTCTCATTCCTGCGGCTAGGCATTTCGCGAATCGGCACCTTGGACCTGCAAACAAGCACGTAGCGCGCCGACTCTATTATCATATTGTCATGATATCTTGTAACATTAGCTATCATACCACCCCTTCATAAAGAAGACCTCATCATGAGCTCAAGTTCACTAGGCCCTTTGGGATGACATAGACACCTGGCTGCAGCAGTGAGGCATATCATACAAAAGTACAAGATGCAAAGCATCTAGCAGCAGCATTGCTGCCTATCTATCAGTGGCTCTCTGATCCCAAGCTCCACAGCCAATGTCAATGGAAGATGTCTCGGAAAGTTGCTGAGAGCCTTCATTCAGTAACATGGTCGATTCTACCTAAAAGAAAACAATGCCTCACTGATTGCACTGGAGACTATCAATCAAGCAGTCTGCAGGCGCCACACTGGAACTATATTCATGCCCACACACAGTTCTGTACCTCACTTGGTTTGAAACCGAGGCACCATGCTCTTTGTGGAGCATAAGTAAAGAATGCTGTACAAAAACAAGGAGGCGGGGGGGGGGGGGGGGGGGGCACATGTGACCAGAGGCCACATGTCTAAGAAGCCCCACATCACAAAACACACCAAAGACTACCAATTTGGAGCCTTTTATTGAACTGAAGAGGTGACACTTTGAGAGCCGTTTTTTCAAAACTGTTTTTTGCCCTTCTGCACAGTTTCTGGAGCTGATTTCTTTGTTACCGTTGAGCCTATTTTGACTCCGTTTTTTTTTCCCACATTCCTTGGCCTACAGTGCAAGTCGTGACTGTCTCGCTTTTTTATCTTGACTTTTTATAAATTTATGACGTGGCTATTCGTTCATCATGAAAGTGTGCTTGACGCGAAGTTAACATAAAAAATGCCACTCCGAAAAATTTGTTTAGCAAAATAAAAAGCAAGACTGTCACCACCTTCAGCACGCATTTAGCTATGCAGTCAATACTTAACGAGCCTTCCATCGTGTTTTTTAAGCACCCCAAGCCCTCCAGAAAGTTCCAGAACGTTTAAGGGAGAAAAACTCTGCCCAATAAAATGTTCTCAAGGTATCACTCTGTAACTTCTATGGAAGCATCAGGGAGACATTCTAAACATGTGTGCCAATTTTCATCAAAATCCATGAAGAAATAAGGAAGTTGATTTTCAAAGCCACGTCCCCCGTTAATGCAAGCATTCCTTGCAAACTTCAAGCGTTTTCACTGTATTTGTATCTATCTATCCTCCTATGTATGATGCAGTCGTGGTTGTTTCTTCAGCTGGTTATATATCAGAAGAGGCATGGGGGGGGGGGCATGACATGCTTGCATGTATAACATGAATGACATGGTGTCGTCATGGTCGTTTCATTAACTCAAAACAGTATAGACCACTTATAACATAACCGCTTATAGTGCAGGACCGGATATAGTGCGGTCTTTGCAGACTCCCGTTAATTTTCCCATAGCACTCCGTGTATACACGTATCGCTTATAGTGCAGTTGCGGGAAACGAAATACCGGTTACAGTGCGGCTGACTGGGAGTACGGAAGTCGATCAGCGGAGACGGCGAACTCTCCCCTCAAACGGGCGCCCCAAGGAGTGCTCGAGGAAGAAAGAGGGACGAAGTGGAGGAGAAGGGCACGTGGTGCGAACGAACAGCCAGTGAGACTGAAACCAGAATCTTGAGTGCAAGTCGTGAAATATTACGGCGCGCATAGCGAGCGAGCGCCACCGAAACTGCCAACGCCGGCCAACGCTCGCTTCATGATAACGGCAGTAAACGAAACTTCAGGGAATGGCCGGTGCCGGCACGGCATGCCGAAGGGCGCACGCGGAGACCGCAGAATGTGAGGGAGGAGGGCAGCAGGGAAGCGGATTTCGCCTCGGCAACTCTGCCGCTTCGGTGGCTCCCCTCGCCCCCCCTCGTAGCTTCCTCACTTTCGACTGCCCGCCGCCGTGCAGGTGCCGCCGCTCCAGCCTACCGGCGCCCGCTCCCCGAAGTTTCGTGTTCTGCCGTTATCGGGAAGCGGGCGTTTGCCGGCGTGGGCAGTTTCGTTGGCCGGCCTGGGACAGCGCCGCTGCTTCCCTCTGCGCCGTAGCCGCAGCGTGCAAGGTCAACATGTGACTAGAAAGTTGGAAGAATAAAGGAGAGAGAAGGGTTCACTGCCATTTTCTATGCGTGGCTACGGTAGCGTGGCTGAGACGTCGGCACGCACAAACATGTTTCAGCGCAATGCAGAATCGGCGACTTGCCATTTGAGAGAGGGTGAAATTTCCGCCGCATTTTTTTTTCTTTCTTTTTTTTTGTTTTATTTGCACGCGATATTGAGGGGTCTCTCCTAAGCTTTTACTCTATGGCGGTGCCGGAGCAACGCCGGTCGGAGGCGCCGCCGCGTGATTTGGTTCGAATTAACGAGATTCGACTGTAAATTGAATGCAAACGTTCTAGCCGCATTCCTCGACTGTCGCATACGCGTGGCGGCTCGGTGCACATGTTTTGCATATGTGCGGGCCTTGAAAATTGTTGCTTTGGTTATAGTGCGGTACCACTTATAGTGCGGAAATTCGCAACTCCGGCGACTTACGTTATAAGCGGTCTACACTGTATCAGGATATCCGTGACATGAATGAAATCATGACATCAGTGACATTAATCGTTTGAATTACATGCCATGCATTTCTTTACCTGGATATACAGTCGAATCCCCCTACAACGAATACTGCTACTATGAAATTTCAGCCACAACGAAGATTTTCCGATTTTGCGTCAGCTGCCCATAGAAAGTAATATAAAAAAAGTCCCTTCATAAGGAAGGCGTTTTATTCGGTATTTCCGCTTCAACAAACTTTTCGAGAATGAAACTGGGACTTAATTGAAATTGGAACTGCCGAGTAGTCAAATTAGAAGGCCCTTCCAAAGCTGTGACGATCATATGTCCTTTTCAACGAGGTTTTCGCGAACGAAGGCGCGACAATAGCAGCGAGCGAATTGACCTCCATGCCGTCTCGCTTCCCCGCGAAGTAAACATCGAAAGCACAGCGCACACGACTCTACCGGCACTAGTTGCACTTTGCCCACATTGCAGATCGCTTTGAAGATGAGGCCCGCACGGGTGCTCACTTTGTGCACGTCGCAGATTGCTTTCATGATAGCGTCCGAGCAGCCGCGCCGCAGCCGCTGTTGTCAACAAGATGCTAACGTCTCTTCGTCTGGGGAAAATGACAATCTGCTAGACACACTGACTCCGGCGACTGCTTTGAAAGTAATGGATCCTTTTCACCTCGTCTTAAAAGTTATCAGAACCTACGACAATGACATTGCGATGGCTCTTTTAACGGACTGTGGGACTCGCGTAACGCGTTTGCTTGCCGTGAAGCGTAAGAAATCCAGGCTGACCGACTTCTCGAAATAAAACTTCCGGTAAGCGCAAGCTTGCCAAGCTTTCTGACTTTGTCATAAATATGCAGTGAAATTGTGATAATTCAAACCGCTTCATTGCGACGGTGCATGTGCTGCAAAATGAGTGTTGAGTGTGTCTCAACCTTTGGCCCCACGCCATTGCGAAGATTTCCTGGATGATGGTTTCGGTTCCGTTCGCAGCTTTGCCGTTTGGCGTACGTATATACTACATACCAATTTCGCGTTAACGAAGTTCCGCCACATCGAAATTTTTCGCGTGTCGCGTGAACTTCGTTGTAGCGGGACTCGACTGTATTCTGAATATGTATATTGTGACATGCATGTCCTCACATCATTGGCATGGATGCCATGAATGCATATTATGGCATGTCTGTATGTCAAGCCATGACATTATTAGCATGAAAAGAACTTATGCCGACCCAGTGAGCCAAGTTGTCTACTAGGGCCCATGGCTTTATGCTCGTCTTCGTAATGCCGTGATGGTCATCGTCATTCCAGCTTCGTAATCGGACTCTCACCTCTGATTCTCGCGCGCTAGCTGGGCTCGAGCCAGGTGGCAAGCGTAAGATTCTGGCATCTTGGCCGCAGAATACCGGGTGGTGGTTGCATTTGTTCAAACAGCTATTGAAAAGCAAGTTCCCCATGAGCGTTAATTTCCGAACGTCGGACAGCAACGCACCACCTCCTCATTCCTCCGGAAGCTCGTACTTTCACGGCCCTTCTAGTCTTACCGGACCGCTTAATGAAACATTTAGGCCTGCTGCACCAAGGCGAGCCTGTACCATGCCACTGGTTTGAATGGCTATAAAAGGACGCGTGTGCTACAGTTTCACCGTCAAGCCACCCGTTTGTGTTCTCCAAGGGATACCACGGGCTGCCGTCCGTGATACTTTAGTTTTTTGCGTTCTTACCCACCTCGCACCTCCATGCCTCTCTTTCACATGAATTAGATAATTCATAGAAATCTTGCACTTGTCGGTACTGTTGTCGTCTTGCTGCTGTCATCACACACACACACTCAGGTTAATTCTAGTTCAGTGAACTCACGTCGCCCACACAAATGCTGGATTTACACAAACACATTGGTCAGCCTGGTAACACTTTGCAGAATCCCAAATAATGGCGCATAACCAGCTGCCTGCAAAATGCTTTGTATAACGTCAATTCCCGCAGTGCGTGAGATTTGCACATTTCTATTTTTAGAATGCCTAGCTTCTGAGTGGTGTACAGGGCACCGCCCTGGTGCAATTGTGCACCTCTAAGCTATGACAATGAACGGTGCTGAGGGTTTTCTATCCATTATCTGTTTCGAGTAATTTGGGATAACATAGTAGTCTGCATGCTTTAGAGATACCTATGTACCATGATTTATGGCATGATTTATTGTTTATATGGAACAGAGATGTGCTCACTGGCAGTACACTGCTGGAACAGCTGCGCCAATTGCGCTAAAAGCAGTTTTTGCGCCATCCTGCTTCAAAACAGCATTTTAGTGGAAAATTGCACCTGGAACAGCTGCACCAATTGCGCTAAAAGCAGTTTTTGCGCCATCCTGCTTCAAAACAGCATTTTAGTGGAAAATTGCACCTGTCCTGCGCCAAAGAAGCTAAAGAACGAACGTCCATTTCATTTATGCTGCTTGCTAGTAAAACTGAAACCAAAACTTAATGTGTATCATCGTCATCATCATCCTGGAGGTCAACTGAGCAGCCATAGCCATAAATATAACCAGCGCTGTTTTGGCTCTTTTCTTGCATTTCAGTGCGGCAAAAATTCCTTTGTACTCTGTGCAGTCTTGTTTATGTTGCAGTTGTGTATTCCTCATACTATTGTGGCCTGGAGCTTGCTGAAAGAGGCTGTCGGTTCAAACACAAGCCTCAGATAATGTCCGGTCACAGATTATTTATCATGGTTCTTGATGGTGCCACCGTGTCACTTCATAATTACCGTGTTATATGTGTACTCAACTGCTGGCACATAACTTGCTATTAGTGGGAACCTTCCTTGCAACCCTCCATGATTGGAAGAGCAGATCCCGTGGTTGTAATATAAACGGCTTTCTCATGATTAAACACGGTTATGCAGCAGAGATTTTGCATGTTAGAAGTAAAGAAGCGTCTGGACGTCTTCATTGTGACTTTGGTTTAGGCATGCGCATTCTATAGGGCGTCATCTTCCTTTCAAGCCCTTGTTCCACTATCTTTTGAGTTTTGCGTGCTTGAAGCGTGGCAAACGCAAAAATGCCTGTTGCAGGTCGAAATGGTAGACGAATCCATCCTATTAAAAATTAATTAAACTTGTTAGGTCATTCTTATCCCGAAAACTGCAAGGATGTGATAAAGTCAGCCCTGCTATATTTATTTATGAATTCAATTGATATTTAGACCATATGGTGTATAGATATACATTCAACACTGTGCCATAAGTGCTTATCACTGTGCCAAATCAGCGTTTTGCGTGCACCGAGGACCGTGACAAAAGGTCAAATGGTTGTCCTACCACTGGCACTCAGATTGTCATGCCATATTAGCTGGTTTGCTGGGGCTTGGATTGTCCAGTGATGCTACCGCTGTGCCAATTGCGCCGAACTGCGCCGAGAGGCTAACATTGCTACATCCGGCTACATTTCAGCACAATATGAGAAATCTGCGCCCACTTTGCGTTGAAAGGGTTGTTCGGGCTTTCAAAAACGGAACTATGCCCTCAAGCGCCGTTTTACCCCACCATCTGAAGTGTCATTGCGTAGACCAGCAGCTGCATTAGCTCCGTGGTGAACCGAGTCAAGGGATCGTACTGCTGTTTCTTCCGTGGGTTACTGTCTATATTCAGTACGTTCCACCCCTACGTGAGCCTGAGCAGCGAGCGATCGTGCTGGTGCCAAACCTTACCCCTATTGCGACTCGGGGTTGGGGACGAGAGACTGAGTCTTGAAGCATGCGAAGAGGAGACGAAAGTTTTATACAATATGTACAAATATGTACAGATATAGCAGGAATAGCAGGTAATAGCTGGTAATAGCTGCCATTAGCTGGGGATAGCTGGCCAAAGCAGTAAGAGCTGGTAAGAGCGCACCAGACCGACGGGGCGGCCGGTGGCGACTCTCTCGGTTAACAATGGGCCGGTTCCTCCTTAAATCCCCTTGGCGGAGGCTCCTCGTCGACAGGAGGAAGAGGGGACGGTTGCTGACGTCACTCGCGTCGCATTGTGTCGTCGCGTCCCCCTGGCGACTCGTCGACAGGACCCCGAGGTGGCGATGATGGCCGGGGCTGCTTGCACGTCGGCAGGACACAGACGGGGCAGTTGCCGAGGTCCCCCCGCGCCGTATTGTGTCGTCGCGTCCCCTTGGCGACTCTTTGGCCGGATCCAGACGGGGCGGTTGCTGAGGCACCCGCGTCGCATTGTGTCGCCGCGTCCCGTTGGCGACTAGTCGGCAGGACCCAGAGGGACGGGTGGCGATGATGGCAGGTGCTATGGCACAACACCCCGCACTCCTGTATGACCAATGTAAAACTGCTGACCGAAGTTTCGGACGCTGTGTGGTGTCTCGATCAATTTTTCAAACATAACGCACACATTGACGCGGACATGGTGGCCGCGAACAATTTTTCGCAATCAATTTCCCGTGCGTATATTTCACAATTTTTCACAGTCAAAGGTCCCATGCTATATATCTGCACTCTGTGACGGTGTGAGATGTACATCGAGCTGCGCGACGAGCGAAAGCGAAACGCTACGGCAGTGTCGACCATCGCAGCATTTCAAGAACAGTCAACGACCGATTTTCCGGACACCTTTGCAGCACCGCCACGTTCCCCGTATACAGTCGAGTCCCGCTACAACGAAATTTACGCGACACGTGAAAAATTTCGTTGTGGAGGAACTTCGTTGACACAAAATTAGTATGTATATGTGTACGCCTAACGGCAAGCCGCAAACGAAACCGAAACCATCGTCCGGGAAATCGTCGCGATGGCGTGGGGGCAAAGGTTGAGACATACCGAAGGCGGTCAATAAAGTGTCAACTTCACGAGAGAATGCATTTCTCACCGCTGTTACAGCATTTTTTGTACATTACGGCCAATGCCTAACTGAAAGCGTGTGCCCGGCCGATCGCGAAACACTCATTTTGTGGCACATGCACCGTCGCAATGAAGCGGTTTGAATTATCACAATTTCATTGCATATGTATGACAAAGTCGGCAAACTTGGCAAGCTTGCGCTTACCGGAAGTTTTATTTCCAGAAGTCGGTCAGCCTGGATTTATCATGCTTCACGGCAAGCAAAGCCGTTACACAAGTCTCACACTTCGTTAAAACTTAAGAGCCATCGCAATGTCCTTGTCGTGGGCTCTGATAACTTTTAAGACGAGCTCAAAGGATCCATTACTTTCAAAGCAGCCGCCAGAGTCGGTGTGTTTAGCGGGTTGTCATTTTCCCCAGATGACGAGACGTTGGCATCATGTTGACAACAGCGGCTGCGGCGCGGTCGCCATATCTTGAAAGCAATCTGCGCCTTGCACAAAGTGCGTGCCCGGGCGGGCCTCATCTTCAAAACGATCTGCGATGTGGGCAAGGTGCAACTAGTGCCGGTAGAATCGTGTGCGCTGTGCTTTCGGCGTTTAGTTCGCGTTGAAGCGAGAGACGGCATGGAGGTCAATTCTCTTGCTGCTATTGCCACGCCTTCTCATCCCAGCGTGTTGACACCGAGTTTCCGCTGTCATCGAGCGAGTTGTTTTCATATTTACCCGTGCGCGCGTCACACCATGCTTGGTAATTTTGTTCGTAAGTGAATGTTTACAAGTTCATACGGCCGATAAAACTACGATCCTTAGTTCGTATAGCTGTCTGCTACTCTTCTATTGTAATTGATGCTTCGCCTTTCGAGCGAAACTGCAAAATTTTTTCCTTCCGCTTTCTGCCTTGGAGATCATATGTGCCTTTTCGAGAGAGAGAAATTTACGCCTCTTCATTGGCGTAGCCATTTCGATTGGACACACATACACACCACAGAAAACAGCAGCGATTGTGGTGATCTCGTGCAGTCTGGCACAGGCGCGTGATGACCACGCATGGCTTGATTTCGCGAAAGCCTCGTTTGAGCGGACATACGATCGTCACAGCTTCGGAAGGGCCTTCTAATTTGACTACTTGGCAGTTCCAACTTCAATTCAGTCCCAGTTTCGTTCTCGAAAAGTTCGTTGAAGCGGAAATACCGAATAAAACGCCTTTGTTTGGGAGTTACTTTATTCTATTACTTTCTATGGGCAGTTGATGGGGAATCGAAAAATCTTCGTTGTGGCGGAAATTTCGTTGTAGCGGCATTCATTGTAGGGGGATTCGACTGTATAGTCAATGTAAAAAACATCTAAAATGATGGAAGAACTCTTCGCCGTCCGATTTTTGGGACTTTTTTCCATGACCACAGGTCCGAGACGACTTTATCGAAGCCACCACTGCCGCCATTTTCATTATCTCGCCGCCTCGAACAGGCGCTCTTGCATGCAGATCTGTTGGCAGCCGCAGCCACCGCCGCGGCAACGCTAGGCATACCTGCTTCGACGTTCGCTACCAAGGCTCTTCCTTTTCGGTGCCGTGTTTATCATTTAAAGAATTCGCCGCTATCAGCAATGGCATCGTCTCCACCTTTGTAATCATCGCCAGTGGCTTCCAAGCTCAGAAAGCACAACGCATTGTATAGTGTCTTCTCCTGAAACTCAGCTTCGCCTCAATACAGCAGTCTTGCGCAGTACGTGAAGCATACCAAAAGTGGGTAAGGGCAATTGTCACGGGACACAGTATGTATTCCTTAATTATACATGTGGGCATCTGCCGTCTCCTATCACAGTACGAGCACACCGACACGCCTTCAGAGCTATTTCCGATGCATCTCTGGTGATTTGAGCCCCTGAGGGCAGGAAAAGGCATACATTAATTTTTTGTGGACTGCCTGACTTTTGGATGTTTTCGCGGCCCCTAGAGAGTCCAAAAAATTGGACTTCGACTGTAGATGCTTATCAATGAATCGCAGCACAGGAAAAACTATGTAAGCTTTTCATACCGCTGGCGGTAACTTTTTACAAAGGAGTGCTCCATCTTAGAGGATATATTTATGGGAGCAAAATCACGCTGAAGGTTGCCAAACGTTTCCGAATTCTGCACGTAGCCCATCCAAGTGCTTCTGTGCTTTTCAAGCACATCTTAGGACACCACCGCTTTGTCGCAGTCCATACTAAGGACTGCGATAAAGGGGGGAGTGGGGGGTCATCCTTAGTGTTTGGATTGAATTTATGAACCAGCGACCACTTACTGCTTTCACATGCATTGCCCACTGTAAAAGCCCCATATAATAGTTTGCAATCGCTTTCATAAACCTGCTCCGAAAGTCCATTTTACTGCTCCAAAATGTATTTTTGGCTGCTCCAAAAGCTGTTCCGAAAGGGGATGGGCCAGTAGCATCACTGATTGTCTGCAATATGAGCAATGCATTGGTGATGGTGGGCAAAGTTTTATTTTTATTTTATGGTTAGGGTGAAACTATTGATAAGGAATTGCTAGTAACGATATAACATTGATGACTTGATGATAATGGGCCATTTTCAGCATAGTGGAAAGGATGGATGGAAGGACAAAGCAAACCCAGTTTAGAGCTTTTAACTGCTACTTCAGTAAAATTCGGTTTGCGTTTTAGGGCTCATGCTGTCATTAATTCATTTGCTTCAACTTTGGTTTGGTTATTGCTTGAATTATCTTTTTGCAACATAGATTGTTACGTTTATAGCCCATAAAAGAATTGTTACCTTTGCACTCTCTACCCACCCCCTCTTTGGGTTTCTTGTATGTGTTTTACATTTGTTTTATTTTTCTTGTTTTTCTCTCTTCATCCTATTTTTTCATCCTATTTAACACCCTGCACACCATTGTGCAGGGTAGAAAACATGAAACTTGCATTTGGTTAATCTTCCCGTCTTTCCTATCCCTCTCTCTCTTTTTTCTTCCTATTGCTACTTAGGGTATTTGCCGTGGTTATCGTACAAACTTAAAGTGTGTGCACCTGCATACCTGCCAACTCTGCTGATTTGTCCGGGAGACTCCCAAATTCCAACCAATCCTCCAGATTATATAGTCACAGGTATAAATCTCCAGAAAAGTTGTCCCCAACCTCACTGCGAAAAAAAAACCTCAACATAATTGCAATTATATCCTAGTTAGCTAGCTGACATTAGGTTTAAACACAAGCCATTTGGGTGTAGGCAGTGTAGGCCTAACTATACTATTTCCATTCACTTCATATAGTGGAATGCATTGAGAAGTGTGTGTGTGTAGCAAGGGTTATTATGGCTGTGTTTTTATAAGTGTGCTTTGCCACAGTAAGCAGCGTTATGCGAAAACACATAAGCAAAATACTGCCGTGAAGCATATCAAGAGTGAAAAAGCTTCACTGTCGTGGGACATGGTCAGTGTTCCTTAGTTGTAAAATTTGACTTTTTTTGTCATTGTTACTTCCCCCCCCCCACACACGCACGTTTCCGCTCTACGCATAGGTTGGCAGGTATGCAGCTGGGTAATCTAACGAAAGTTTTCTTTGGCTATTACACTTTCGTTGTTGCAACAATACTGATTTTAGTTATGCCATGTTAGGTACCTTGCGACGGTTGCTGCTGATAGGACGTTGAAGATCTGGGACGTAAGGACATACAAGACATTGCAAGCTTACAAGCTTCAAGCTGGTCCTGGCCATGTCAGTTTCAGCCAAAAAGGGATGGTGGCCTTATCGCTTGGCAGCTATGTAGAGGTATGTATGTTTTATATTGTGTTACAGTCAGGTGATGAGAGTGTAAGTGCATACTGTGAAAGATGAAATTAAGTAAACAAATTTAATGAAATTCTGGGGTTTTACTGGTCAAAACCATGATCTGATTATGAGGCACATTGTGGTTGGGGACTGTGGAACTAACAAGTTTATCTGTGTATCTATTGAATAAAGTGGGTTAAACTTGCGTGAATGCAGAAAGCTCCAAACTGAATTCGTGCAACACAACCTTATCTATCGGTGTCACATCTGCACTTTGCGGCATCACGCAACACACATTGGGCTACTTGATAGGTGAACATGAAACACCCCTCCATGACCATCAGAAAATACTAGTAGACTGAATGAGAACACAAAAAAGAAGTTTGCACATGAAATTTTCTGTACTGGTAATTTTGTAAAAAAAGAAAGATATTTAGACTTTTTTAGAGTAATTCGTCTTTAGACTGCCTGATTATTTGGCCATTTCTTAGTGTCCAAAAAATTGGTTGGCAACTGCATGCGTTTACAAAAAATTAAAAAAAAGTTTCTATTCTTAGCTTTATCGTTGGGAGATTCGCTCAAAGAACTACTCCAGCCATCATGATGGCTTTCTTATTAAATGAATCTTTATTTGGTCATCAACAAATGTAGAAACAACAATAGATGAGCTGGCATTGAATAATGCACATCCATAAATACATGCTGCATACTCAATGGCGAGGGTTAGATTGAATAGAATACTTCAGCTGTAGTATTAATGGCAGCTGAACTGAAGGTAACAAAGAAGCATTGCTGCACTTCATGATAAGCCTAAAGTATAAACCTGGTGATTGCTTCAGGGGGGCCTAATTCTAGCATATTACATACTTGCAGCAGTCAACCAAGCCGGTGTACTTTTTTTTTCTTTTTGCGTAAAGAGATTATCTCAGAAACATATGTGATTGTTATATGCAGGCTCTACTCATTTGTGAAGCATTTTTAACAGCCTTTTAGTGAATGTTAGTCTGTCATCCTTATAAACTCTAAAAGCACTAATTACAGATTCCTCCATTTGCCAAACATTGGCCTGCAGTCTTCTGTTCACTACAGATCTAAAATTTTTGCTATGCCTGACAATAGAATCATTGTTGAGGGTTACCAAGAATGCATCATCAAAAGTCGTATTTTCCAATTGTTACAGTACATTCACACATTCGTATAACACTTAAAAAGAACAAGCCACCAGTTTCTTGCCCTGTGGAGATGGGTTTGCACTAGGCTCACTCTACGAGTGACGGTCAGGAAAGGGCACGACGCTCCTCCACTTTGCAACGCACAAAGGCGCTACGGCAGGTTTCATCGACTCTCCGACACGGCGCAGAGAAGGCTCCGGAGTCAGTTTGCCAACGGACACGGGTTTATTTACCCAAGATACAGCACAGTGCGACAGTCACGGTGCTTATGGGCAAAGGCTCACCGCAAGACCGATCAAGTACGCGTGCCCACTGCACTAGGGCTGATCGGGTAGCGTTCCACCCTCACCGCAAGACCGATCAAGTACGCGTGCCCACTGCGCTAGGGCTGACCGGGTAGCGTTCCACCAAGTGCGAGAACGAGGAGTCGCGAGAGAAAGGTCTCACGTAACCACCTCGTTGCGAGCCTGTGAGCATCTCCCGCAGCGATGAGGCGCTCAGCGAAGAGAGATCGGGTGAAGAGGGTGCCCAGGGGCCGCCAGTCGGGAGGCTAATCAGGGCGCGTCATGTGTTCTTGCGCGGCAACTCGATTCTGGGGAGGGAAAAACACGGGAAATTGGCTCCGGCGTGCTAGCCATGTCTGCCATGTTGCCGTAACGGCGGTGGTTCCCGGAGATCGAGCTAAGCACAACGTGCGAGCTTGGGGATGAGGCGCGGAAAGGCACTTCGATCCCCACAGCCCTTGTTTCTTGTATATATAGTTTTTCGGTGAATTGCTGTTAGCAGAGCTGAAAGCTGTATTGAGTTTATGCTTTCACATATGGCTCCTGCACTGCTGTTTGCACGAACATCAAACTTCTTTCCACACTTATAGCCATTGTTCTCTCGGAGTGTTTTTGTTCGCCTGGCCAATAGCATCCCCTGACTTTGGGCACCCTAATCTTGAGATCCCCATATGGCATCTCTCATAGATCGTGTGTTGCTTTTGGATAGCAAACACCATAATTTAGTTTTACTTAATTTTGTTGACAAGTAACTGGAACATAAACTTCCTGCTTTAGAGTAGGAGCAGCCTACTTTAGCCTGAGGTAGTGATGTTTTTACCAGGAGCATTGATTTTTTGTTTTTAATATGAACTTTGTGGTCTCCGTGGTGTTCAGGTGTACAAAGATTGCTGCCGCAAAACAGTCAGCGCACCCTACCTGCGCCACAAGGCCCCTGGCACAGTTTCTTCACTGGAGTTCTGCCCTTATGAGGATGTACTGGGGATTGGACATCAGAGAGGCTTCACCAGCATCCTAGTCCCAGGCTTGTTTTGATTACTCATTTTTTACAGTGCTTTCGTGATGACCTTCAGTAATTAAGTTACCAAGCTCCATTTACATAAGGTCAATCTGCATGCAAATATGAGGAACTAATAGTGATTCATTATCCATGTTTTACATCATACCATGCGTTGCTGCAACAGAAACGAACTTGATGCATTCATAACATTTTCTTTTTGTCATGTGGTACAGATACTATACCGGTATAACAGGTAATACTTTTAAGTGGGGGTGTGCAAATATTAAAAATTTCAAATACGAATCAAATGGTATAGACTGTTTAAATAGAATAGTCTTGACTATTCAATTCATACTTGTATTTGAAAATTTACTATTTAAAATGGACGAATATTTGTTTCTCTTCGAATATAAGGAATAATAGCATTGATTTGAGCTTTGGAAGAGAAAGGCAGTTGCAAATTATTTTGCTGCAGGAGACCTGCGGTAGATGTGCAGAGGTACCAGCTCCTGTGTAAATTCATGAGGCAGATACCGTATTTTTTTGCGCATATAACCCGCGCCGAAAATTTTAAAAAGTTAGCGGTAAAGTTGGGGTGCGGGTTAGTATCCGCGAATTTTACTTGGAGGTGGGGCTTCAAAGCAGTGCGGCGCGCGCTGCAGTGTAGCCACACCTCGGGCAACGTTTTCCGCCATTTATTTTAGTTATCTTCTAGGGAATCCTACCCTCTCCCCACCATTGTGTGTTGAAGATACCTTTTCCCCTTTATCATGGTCGTCCATTCTCCTCCTTTTTACGGGTCGGCATTTTGCGTATAGCGAATAATGCACGCGGCCAACGTGTCCGGCCAACACGAAACTTCAGGGAGCAGGCTAAGCTGGCGCCAGGCGGGCGGGAGTGGTGGCACCGGCACGGCAGCGGGCGTGCACGGAGACAGTCAAAGGTGGGGGAGCTACAAGGGAGTTGAGAGGGAGGGCGAGGGGAGCCACCGAAGCGACGGCATTGCCAAGGCCAAATCCGCTTCTATGCCGCCCTCCTTCCTCACCTTCGACGGTCTCCGTGCGCGCGCGCCGTCCCGCTCTCTGAAGTTTCGTTTTCTGCTGTTATCGGGAAGCGAGCGTTGGCCGGTGTGGGCAGTTTCGTAGCCCTCACTCGCAACATGCTTGCGCACCGCATTTTCACGACTCGCACCGTTCGTACTTCGTGCTATGGTGCACGAATACTACAAAAATAAGTCTTTCTTTTAATTCGAACTTCTTTTAATTCGGACACATTTTCGGGCCCCTTTGAGTTCGAATTATCGAGATTCGACTGTATATTATGCATTGTTCCCTCTTCGTACAACCAAGCTGCTAAGTCAGCATATAGTATACTACCTGCCATGGAAGTTTACAAAAATTAGCTGAGAAAAAAAGGTAGTAGAAAGACAGTAGGCTGCACGCTGCATTTGGTAGTTGAAATGTGTTGGCAAAAGGGATAATTGAAGTTTTTGCTTAATGGTATGGTTATTTTTGTGATTGTTTTCAGGCTCTGGAGAGCCGAACTTCGATGCACTTGAGAGCAACCCATACATGACGAAGCAGCAACGAAGAGAAATGGAAGTAAAGGCTCTTCTAGAGAAAGTATGTTTTTTTTCTCGATATTGAAGTTTCCCATAACTATCACAATTTAGCGTTCTCTGGGCTTGTTCAGATAAACTAGGGTTATTTTCACAGGTGCATTGTTGTCATATCAAATATATCGGTGGTTTCAGGTACAACCAGAGCTCATCTGCTTAGACCCCAAGCGCCTTGGCCAGGTGAACGTTGAAAGGATGCAAGCAAAAGTGGATGAATCCAACAAGAAATTGGTATGTCAATATTATTTAAAAGCAGCTTCATGTACTGCGTGCAGGCAGGAAACCAAGTGTGGAAATTTAAATGCCCACAATGGGCACATTCTCTACAGTTGTCACTTACGTTTCATTGCAAGCACTTTGGAAGAACATTTCCAACGTGTGTAGATGCGAGGCCAAGCTGTGTGCATGTCATGTGTTCTTGTGTAATCAGTTATTCATTAGAGCATTGCTGAAACTTGGCAAAGCTCCTTGTTGCGATCGTGTTCACTCATGCTCTCCTTGATTTGCTGTTCTGGACTGCCCGAGATTCTCCTTTCAGCCAAGCATTGGCGTACATGCTGTCTCATGCAGCCTAGCATGGTGAATCGGAGAGACTTTAAGTAGTCTGATGAATGATCTCCCTATGCGATCTGTTCAGACATGGTGACCTTGAAATGAAACTTCAAGAGTTTCACTAGAAAAAACATGGGTAATAGCTGTAATAAAGCTTGTAACTTAATGCTATTTTTCTGTGTTTGCAGTGGGTAAAGCCAAGGACAATTGACTACACTCCCAAAGTTGGGAAGAAGGCTGCCAAAGTTAAACAGGCACTGAAAGAGCAGAATGTCAAGGTAGAGTTCATAATTTCTTGCTTCACAGCAAACGTTTTCCATAACTTGATTTTAAAAGGGCTCATTGTGAAGTATTCCTCTGTTTTTCTTTCTCTCAATTTGTGTCTGCCACCAATGTATGTCACCAGCATTCACTATCAGTACAGTCTACCGCTGTAGGCTACATCATACGCACCTTCGCACGAGTTTGTGCTCACATGTGGCAACCAGAGTTTCATATTGTATATAAGTGTGGTACAGTGTTCTTTTGCTATGCAGGAACACATTAAACAGCTTCGACAAGAGAAGAAGGCTGAGGTGAAACGACAAAAGGACAGGAGCTCAAGCAATGTCCTGGACCGGTTCAGGCCAAAGTGACTTAGTTGTGCCATTTGTACAAATAAAACAAATTTTATTAACCATATGTACAAGCAGCTTACTTTGACTTTGCTATTTTGTGCTTTACTTGTGATAGCAACTCTTTACTGACATAATGCACACCTTCATGTTGTGCACGGCTTGTTTTCCTGCAAAGAGATAAGTTCCTTGTTTTATTCATGGCTTAGCTAAGTGCAGATGAAGTTGCAACTGCTAGTATGCAGCTTACCTTTGCCTGACATTTCCTTGCCTTTTGGGCTTCAGACCCATCCTTGCATTCTGAAATAAAACAAAACGGTTAATGATTTAATATAAATGTGTTTATACTAGATCTTCTGTCAAGTTTGGTAAGCAAAGGGGGACCCACCAGAATTCGCTCTTCCCGTTCCTTCACTTTTTTGTCTTTTCTGTCATTAATGAGCTCCTTGTAATTCAAGTAGTTGTTCTTCGGTGGCTAAAAAGAGAGCGAGAGGGGGAATAACTTGTTTCCATGTGAAGCATGAGATAAAAGGACTCACCTTGGCTCCAAGCTGCACAGCTAGAGCTATCTTGGCTTCTTCTTGTTTGGGTTTTTCCAAGCCTTTGATGCCAAACTTCAAAACATCATGTCTTGCTTTCTTGAAGCTTATTTCATTCACATCCTGATGCACGTTACTGCAAGTGTTCTTCTCCTCAAGCTTACGTTTGTTTGCCTAAAAAACAATTTAAAGAAAAACAGTGCATGTAAGTTTTAACCCATTCTTGTGCTGCATGTGAAATTGTACAAACCAAGATCAACGCCTCAAATTGGAAAATGAAAATAATGGTGTTTAAAATATGTTGCATGCTTCTGGTTGGACCTGTCACACAAGATGTGTGTTGCAGAAAAGGACTTGAAAGACTAGTTTGCTGTCAACGCCAGTACCTGGTTATGTAGCAGGTTCACTTTTATTGCTTTTGACAGTAATGACTTGTGTCGGGTAAATTTCTGATGTCACTCGGTGTTTTTCAGGTGCAATGCATGTGAAATAGTTTTTGTGTCAAAAGGTGTGGAGTCCATGTTTATGGACTCAATAAAACTCAACCAATTAAAGCTTCCAAAAATCCACCAGCCAGAATTTATTGATTTTTGGTACTCGACGACCTTTTCACACTAACTGCATTGTGAGAATCTTATGAACTCTGATTTCTTTTTAAGGTATGCTAGACCTTTATTGGAACAAAACCCAATGCAGCTAGAAATATATATCTTTTAACTTCATAAAACAAAAATGCTTGCAACAAAGAGTCCAGCCACACTTTATACAGGCCCACTTAGCTTTCCGATGGGATGCCAATATTCCAGTTCTAGTGGCAATTATTTTTTGTTTGTTTTTACTGTTCCAAGTATGTTGATTTCTTGCATTAGAATCCTGTTGGGATGCTTTGACAACATCCACAAAAACATTTTTGTTAGAATTTTCTGGCCTATAATGATATGGACCACCTATTGCTTCAAATGGTCATTACGAAAGTTTTATTACATAGCTCATTTGATTTAGCAGAGGAATGTACATTTACGTTTCCCTCCGACTTATACGGTTTCACACGGTGCTCTTTTGATCACGATCGAGCCCGATCAGGATCAAATTTCTTGGTTGTGATTGGTTTCTTTGCTCAATTGCAATCGAAAGTGGCCATATGACAACCGGTATTACTTTGGAATCTGCAATAAAATCATTCATAAGTAATCTCTCCCTATCAAATATCTAAGATGTCCAAATTGATATTGATTAATCTAAAGTTACTGCAACATTGTTTGCTATTGACTGTGAAGGCAAGAGCATAATCTTTCTTGACAGAAGGAGAGGTAGAAATGGGGCAGGAGAAATAACCGAGTTGATTTGACACTTATTCTGTCTTCATACCTGCAACTGTCTACGAGTTTTTGTAGTCAGTAAAGACACTTTTAGAGGTAAAAAACCATCATGTGTTTTGATAACAAGCAAGTCTTTCTAGCATACTTTATAAGGTACATCTGCATTTATTTTCTTGAAATGCTATAGTATGCCTTCATCATTCATGCCATTATTTTTCTAAACCTTGCACATGAGTATCAGCTTCGAGAAACAAATACTAAGCATGATAAAAAATAAGCTGCGCGCCTGCTACATTCAGTGCTTACAAGTTAGCCAATGCAGACATCGAAGACATCATACACTTGACAAAAATGTGTGGTCACTTTGGCAAGACCCCTTCCCTTAAGCTGGGCGTCAATGGAAATATTTACGTAATCAACATTTTTATGGCTTCCTTAAAAAGATGTTGAAAAATGTGTTAAAACTAAATTATCAATAGACAGAATGACTCCCGTTGGGGTTAAAGTTCCAATCAATGTAAGCCAGTAAATTAAAGAAAAAAAAAATGTGTTGTACATAACACGACCAGTTCCTGTCAAAATCTGAAACTGGCGATGTTTTGTACCACCTTTTTTTTTTTTTTAAACTTGTGCACACAAAGTTATAAACATAAGCAGTAGTAGTTTTTGGTGCTAAATGATGCGTAGTAAAAACGGCAGACTGCAATACATCTACCATGCAGGAACGGATGTGCAGTACGACGAGGCATTTCTGACCAAGAATGCATTGACCATCTCTGTGCATGTCAAATAACGTTTTGAAAGTTGTGCGGAAAAGCAAACCTTCCGTTTCGTAGGATCTTTGAATACTACTATAGGCACTCGATCTTCGTGTGCTGGCTCTGTCTGTGCGTCAGCAGCTGGCTCATCGCAAGCGTCGTCAAGGCCAAGTTCCAATCTCATGCGCTCTATCTCGGTAAGCTTCGTTGCTGCAGTGGTGCACTTTCTACGCTTATCGGTGTTCGAGCGTCTTGATTTCTTTTGGCCAAGCTTGGATGCATCTGACCGGGTGATTCCGTCCCTGTCATCCAGAAAACTGTCTCCTGAAAAGATAATGACGCCTTTTAATAAAGTCTGGACAGCAGTAGCCGTGCACATTTACCGTAATCGTACAGCTTCTTCAATAATCTGCTTGATAATCCCATTGCAGCATATGACAATTGACGTGCTTCGGGGACGTAGTCGACACGCACGTGGCAAAGCAGCGGGCGCAACCGGAACACAAACAAACATGAAGCCTGGAAGTACACTAATGATGACGATGATGATCTGGATTTTTTTTTTTTTTCGGTTGATCCGCGAGAAAACGCTAAACGAAATGTGGGGGGTCAGGTTACTAGAATATGGTGTGGTGTGGCACATAGAGTTTGCTTCTAATATTACGTTTGCAGGAAACTCGATGGTGTGGTAAGCACTTTGGGCTTTGGCTTGGCTAGCCGGTGAGCAGCTGTTTGTGGCGGATGGCTGCGCCCATCTCATGCCGCTTGTTTGCTTGGTGCTTTGGTCGAAGTTTTCAATAGAAGTGGCATGTGAGGTGGTACGCGTTGTTTATGACCTTACCTCTTTAGCGTTCTTGGGCGAAAATAGCCCACGGCTGTTTTTTCTCGTGATTAATTAGCACGCACCTTAAAAGCAACTTGTTTTTGAAGTTTCGTTGTTTCAAATTAAAATGGTGAACCAATGCGGAGTCAGTCAGTGGTAGATGTTAAATATCCGACATTTAAATGTCGACTTTAACGAACTTTGTCACCGATCAAGAAACAACTTAGCTGCATAGGTCCGAGATGCACTCATCAGGGTGAGTCGTGCATTTTTTGGTGTCCTGATTGGTATCCTCGCGTCAAAACAATACTAGTCATTACGTGAAATAGACTACAATTTTTTTTTTCCTGGAAGGAATTGTGGTTTTAAATAAGATCAGTGAATTGAACGGCCTGTCGATGTGTTATCCTTGTCTCCGTTTTTTGGTGCTTTGTTCCTCCTACTCGCATGCGACAAACTAGCCCAAGAAAAGGTTTTTTTTATAATAATGTAAGTCGCTTGTTTTCTTTCTTTTTTTCGATACAGTCGTGCGACTTAAATGGTAGGTTGCCGTTGCAGTTTTATTGCGTTCTTCTTTGTTGTTGTTGTTGCCTCGAACCATGGCTCGTTTGTTTCCTATCAAGCATGTGGCGTCTACCTACTTGTCGCAGCGACAATTTCATTCTCTCTCTCTCTCTCTCACACACACACGCACGTACACGCATGCACCAACGCCTCCTATAGGCGTTGCACGCACGCACGCACGCACGCACGCACGCACGCACGCACGCACGCACGCACACACACACACACACACACACACACACACACACACACACACACACACACACACACACACACACACACACACACACACACACACACACACACACACACACACACACACACACACACACACACACAAACGGTGCTAAAATCACGTATTGTTCTTTTCAAAACCTTCCACTTCGTTTGTGTTTTCGAGTTAAATAATTGCCAAAGTTGAACTTACTTTGCCAGTGTAGTGCATGCATCCATTTCCTTTTTTGTATGATGCAAATACTGAAATTTTCAAGGTGCCAATTTTATTGCTGGTGTGTGTAAAGTGTATGCTCATAATTGCAGTGTGCTTGTTGCCTGTGCAAACGTTATTCTCAAAGAATGTCACTTGGGCAGTTCAGGGTACATGAAATTTAATATGCATTGTGTTTTGCACCCCTTTTACACAATGGCTTTTAATTATGCATGAGTCAATACTGATTGAACGCAGTGCAGACCAAGTGTTGTCTCAATAATTTTCAAGCGTGCCTCTCAATTCGTCATGTTCATCTACTTGTGCTGAGATTCTTGAGCAGAATCAAAAGTTGCTGTTGGCACCATTGTAGTAACTGGGAAAGTAGATGCCATACAAGAGCAGCAAATTTAAGAAATGGTGATCTAAATAAAGTTAGGTTGTTTCAGCATTATTTTCAGTCAAAAGAGCCAAAAATTCAAATGACAGAAAAACGATAAAAAAATTATATCACCTGCTGCGATAGCTGAGTGGCTATGGTGTTGTGCTGCTTAGCACAAGGTTATCGGTTCAATCCCGGCTGTGGTGGCTGCATTCCTATGGGTCCAGAATGCAAGAGCACTCATGTACCATGCTTAAGGTGCAAGTTAAAGAACCCCAGTTGGTCAAAAGTAATCCGGAGCCCTCAACTATAGCATCTCACATAATCACCCATGCAGTTTTAGGACATTAAACTCCACAACTGAATTTTAAATGATAAGTAATGGGGGGTCGCTATAATAAAACTTTACCTCTCTGTTAACATCTGCATATCTTACTAATTCGACAACTGTTTTATCGTAAGTTGTCACTCATTACATTTTGTCTCTTTCATTGTGACATACCTCTAGACAGCCTTTCTTTTGACATTCCTGTAAACAGAAATAATACAAGGTTCTCTGAGTGCAATAGCCGTCTCTTACCTAAATACTGATCTAATGCGCAAAATTTACACTTTGCTTCTGTGGTATTGTACTTTGAAATTGCATCCCTGCTAATATTAAATCACTTGTTTCCTTACATCGACATAGAAAAACTTTGGTCTTCAAATGCCATTTAGAAAATTATCACAAAAGAAAATGTGACTTTTCCGTGATGCTAAGTGGATGAAGTCATCTTCAGAGTGGGAAATGTATGCGTACTTAAATACACTGTCCTGCTAAAAAAAATTACAAAAAGTTCATTTGTACTTACAGCATATCTTGTGTGAAAATCCTACTAAGTTTTGGAGGGCTGAAATTGAGCAGCGGTTCCCACAACATTTGCTTGTGTTATCTAGATAGCTTTCAGGTTCCACGAGACCTGGGTTCAGATGTAACATACACTTATTTTTCCTCAGTTATCATCTGCAAACCCTCTGTTACAAATTTCATTCTGCCCAGCTATAAATTAACACTGATGCCCCCAAATACCATGACTAGTGAAAGCATTGGAATGCTCATCGACAACATTAAAATCTCAAGTGCTCCAGGGTCAGACAATGTTACTGCAAAGATTTTTAAACATACAAAACCCTTTTCCAGCCATATCCTAGCAATACTTTTTTCACAGTTTCTTGAACATATCTTCTAACGCATGACTGGAAAGTTAGTAAATTTACCCTGTTTTTATATCAGATGTCTGCTGTAATTCATCTTATTATCACCCCATTTCTTTTACCTGTATGGCATCCAACTTCTTGAGCACGTAATATATTCGCACATCATTTGCCACCTTGACAATCAGTCATTCTTCAGCCACCAGCACAGGATCCATCCCGATCTTTCATGTGAAACTCAATTGTTCACATTTCCAATTTATCTACACTTAAACATTTCAGACAGATGTTATCTACTTAGGCTTTCCAAAAGCCTTTTCCATGTCAGAGACTAATAGAAAAGCTTTCCTCTCTCCACCCTTGCATGTATTAGCTGCTTCCTCATTGGTCACTCACAATTTACTGTTGTTGGCACTGGTTTTCCAGACACCATAAAAGCAATCTCCGCATTCTGCAGGGCTCAGTCTTGAGCCCTCTGCTCTTTTTAATTTTGATTTACAATATTTCCAGTACCATCTCTTTCCCAATCTGACTCTTTGCTGATGGTAGTGGCGTTTTATCATCATATAATTTCTCTAATACCAAATAGTGCTGCAAGAACACCTAAAAGCAATTAAAAGCTTGGGCACTCGCTCTTTAATGAAGCTCAACATTAACAAATGTGAGCTCATTCAAGTAATGCACAAATTCTACGCTCAGCTACCCCTACTCTTTAAACTCAACATCCATAGCATTAGTTGACTTGCATCATCACCTAGGCATCACTATTACAAATAAACTTACTTGGTCCTAATACATAGATAAAATAGAATCTGGTACTTCAATATCTCCTACAAAACATTGTGTTGTGCCCTCTCTCCACTTGAAAGCTAGCCTTTGAAACCTTTATGCGACTGAAGCTTGAATGTGCTTCTGTGATTGGAGTCCTCATCAAATATAGTTTACACATTGGAAGCAATTCAAAATTGCGTGTTTATCACATCGACGTACATTGATCAGCAGAGCATTATGCAAATTAATGTGTCTGTTGGACTCGATACATTACACCACCACCACAGAATCACCAGACTTTGCCTTTTTCATAAACTGTACTCGACTTCAATCATTTACATGGAAAACTTCTAATCTCACTTACCTGTACATCACGCCTGCTTTTTAATTTTTGAATATTTTAGTATACAGCGTATACAGGGTTCGACTAACAGCTTCAGTTGGTCATTTTTACCATTAGCAATTGAAAAATGGAACAAGCTACCAGATCAAATTATCAACGAATGTAACCTCCTGAAATTCAAGCAATTATTGACACTTAGGTTCAGAAATTAATACTCAAAGTTATTCCACTTGCATTCATCTGAGCCTTATGAAATATATAGTTGTTATACATGTTAGGATAGCCAGGTTATGATGTATCTTTTCTTTGAACCCCCTTCTTATGTAGTGCGCTACATAAGAGTTGAATAAATGGTGGTGACGATAATAAACTCGAACTTCTGCTAACTTTTGCCAGCATACTTACTGTTTGCAGAGTTGCTGTGGGCTCTTGTGGAATCACACTTTGATACAGCTGAACTATAATGAACTAATTGTGATTCCTGAACAGATATCAGTAACATTGAATGATTTCTCAGGAACAAGAAAAATGTGCTTATTGTAATTATCTGTTGTTAAAATGCTTTCAGATTTGTTGCTGGTGTTTGCTAACAATCATGTTTTATTTGAATAAAACTCTTCACTTAGGATACAGAATTGCATGTTTCAAAGTTGTGTTCATATGTGTGGGCTCTGTACACAAGCATGAACGGTGTGAACCCAGTTTCTGGGTCAATCTCCAGAAGATGAAGGTAGCCCCACCAAACATGAGGTTCGACAATTTTTGAGATGTTAAAAACAGTTTAAATAGGACAGTGGATTTGAAGTTAATGTGTGAAACTTTCGCTAGAGTCAAGGATTCAAAAGGAGAAGAGTCTTTGCATGTTACCAAAGCTTCCATATTACATCAGACTGAGTGTCAGATGCCATTAATTTCCTTAAGCAACGTGGTGCTGTTATTGAAGGATATGAAAATGGATTATTGCAGTACTACAGTATGTGCAAACTCATGCTAAAACCTGCACAAAAGTTACATTTTTTTCTCCACAAAAGGTTTTCTTGTTTGCAAGATTTTTTTAGCTTTTTTGGTCTTGCATAGCTCCTGATTTAATGAAGTAATTTTCAGTGCCTACCAGTTTGGTTGGACCGACATTTAATTTTAGCATTGAAAAAGGAGCACAGCTCCATAAGTGAAGGCAACGCTCGCTGTTTGTTCCATAAAGGTTTGATTAATACTTTGCACTCTTGGCATTCTTAATGCACACCTGTTTCTGTTTCATTTGCTGCAGCATCAACCTGACTAATCAAGCTACTCCAAGTGCCTTGGTCCATGCAGCCCTGGCATCTTGCAGTTCACAACAGCAGCAGCAGCAACACCAGCAACAGCAGCAGCAGCAGTTAGGTGCTCAGGCTGCTGCACTTTATCATGCAGCCAACCCTGCTATGGCCAGCATACCTCACTGGGCAGCCCCAATGGCAGCACCGCCATTTCCAGTTGCCCGTCCAAGCATTCCCCCACCCATTCCCTACAGAGCTGTGCCTAGGGCAAGCTATGATGCAGGTAATACTCAGATTTTTTTTCATAAACAAAAATGATATAGAAGTGAACTTGACTGAGAAAACCTAAACAATATACTTATCAACTTACCAGGGCCCGCAGTTAGGCAATGTTACTCACTCTAGGGGTATTGAAGGGCCCCTCGCCAGGCCCCATTTGAAATTTTTGTTATACTCGGGAAATTCTAAGGTGCCATCTAGGGAGTGTGTTACCAAAATAATTTTTCAAATTGCTTCATTGTTAGAGGAGATGTAAGAAATTAAAATGTTATGTTGCCATACCACTAGAAAACAAGCTTCACTGCCAGCGGAGACTAGCATCCGCAAGCGACATTCGTTCCCTGCCTTCTACCATACGAAAGCGGAGGCACTGTGTCACGTTCATGTCACAAGCTTTGCTTCTTTTTTTTTTTTTTTCTTCTCTTCCTTTTTTTTGCTGCACAGCACACTTCCAGTGGTGGCATTGCTCATGCTGCATTGGATGACTTACTGAAGTTACGTGCCATAGTCTGTGATTTTGCTGGTAGTGCATCTTACATAAAGGCATTTGTGCATGTGACCTTGACTCATTGGAAGTAAGGCTCCCTTGAAAGGAAGGAGGTGTGAGCTCTTGTTTGAAATTTTGGCTGTTCTTGCACCGTGCATTGCTTCGATACTTTGCAGACAGGATTGTCAGTGCATTATCTATGCACTGCACTTGTCTGTTTGCAGTGTCCAGATGTGGTGAGGGCCCCTTTTAGAAAATAGTTCAACCCACAGGTCTCTTCAAACAGTCTTAGATAGAAGTAGCCTATTAAAAAAAAAAATGTGCATAATTACATCTTGGCATGCTTTCAAGTGAATAGTTTGTCATGGCAGCTATGATTAAAAAACGGCCTCTTTATCTGCACTTCTCCAGCCTGTACAAGATGTCTTGATTGAAAACTCCTTACACTACTCCAGCTTTGTATTGTCTAATGAAAAAGAATGTCCACAAGTAACACTACAGTAAATTCTCGGGAACTTGAACTCTGATACTGAAATATCGGTTAAGTCAAAAATTTTTTCTGGCCAGGGCGTCAACTCAAGTGTTTTTCACCCCTTATCTCGAAAAGATTTGTGCTGGAATCCAGATACCTTGAAACCTCAACTTCAAAATACGAGCGAAAAGGCAACATGGAAGCGTTGGCAGTGTCACTAGCACTCTCATTTTACCCAGCGGTAGTTCGCTAGCTGAGCCAGACGCTATGCTTGCACGGCGCTTCCCACTTATCTTTTCCCCTTGTTTCTATCATTGCTTGCGCGCACTTGCTCAGCTGTTGGCTGCCATTTTATTGAGGCCTCGCGCAGCAGCGGTAAACTGAGAGTCGAAGTCTTTTTTTTTTTTTCCCCCTCTCATTAGGACGCTGTCAGTGATGCATCAATATGGTCACAGTGTATTAGTTGCGACTTTCGGCAAGATGATCGGCACTTTTGATCAGGAGCAATCAGCCCACGTGCTGCGCCCAAAAGAAGCCAGCATGCAAGCCCACAGCGTTTCAGCGGAAATCGCGGCTTGATAAGAATGCTTACTTCATGCTCGCGCGACAGTGTGGCATTCACTTGTGGGTGTCTGTTAACAGCATGACAATTGCGCTCTTGGGCAGTTCAGTTTCGGTTTTCGAAGTGAAATTGTCCAAAATTTGTTATGATGCAGAAATTAGCAGTGTCAGCTTTTTTCATGTCTAGAACCAGTTATGCTTGGATGACTGGCTTAAAATATTGTATTAAAGGGCCCCTCATCAGGCCAAATAGAAAATTTTGGTTATACGCTGGAACTGCAAGAGTTTTTCAAATTAGCTCATTAATAGTAGAGATAGAAATACTTGAAGTGCCTCACACCTATGATTTCAGGAGGCGAACGTCACTGCCAACATAGACACTGTTTCCACTTGCCCCGTCTAGCCTCCGCAAGTGAAATTCCTTCCCTGTCTTCTCCCATACCAGAGCCAGAGGATCGTGTGACGAATATGTCACGAGCTCCGCCTTCTTTTTTTTTTTTCTCTCTCTCACGATTTTGCTGAGTGGTGCACTTCCGGTGATGGTCTTACACGCGAGCTGTTGCGATGGTCTCATTTCGCGCACAGGACGATTTTGCGCGCTCTGCACGAGAACACCTGATTAGCGTTATAAGTCAGTGCCACAATCACAAGCACTGAGGCAGGCATGAGAGGTGAAAGAGCATGATCGTGGCGCTGGAACATGGTAGAAAATGACACAGTTTCATTCTCTGGGCACATGACTGCATGACGTGAGAACAAGTGGACGAAATGGAAGTGCATTTCTCTTGCTACGGTACGAAATAAAACAAAACATGCAGACATTCAGTTTGTATGTTCTATTATTTTTCTAAACTTTAATTCGTCTATTGAAGCACCAGATAAAACAAATAACTTATCTTGCCTTAAATAATTCTCGAAGTTGTGTGTCACTGTAAGTGACATTACAGAACTTCCGTTTACATAGGCGCACTTGTGCGATTGACGTCGACTCCCCGGCTGGGAGCGCAGTGCCTGCGAGGAGAAGGGTGCACAGCATTTGGTTTGAAATTTCAGCCCTTTTCGCGGCGCATAGCGCTGTAATACTTTGCAGGCCTGATCATTAGCACGCATTGTAAGCACTGCGCTTGTCAGCTCGAAATGCCCAGACCTGGGGCAGTATTCTGTAAGAGTCTACCTAGTGGACTGTCCATTTCGGCTGTCGCTGATTGGCTGCTGCTTGACATGCAGGAAGGTGCCAGCGAGTCTCCTTCCTGCACGTCAAGCAGTAGCCAATCAACGACAGCCGAAATGGACAGTCCACTAGGTAGACTCTTACAGAATACCGCGCCTGGTGAGGGGCCCTTTAAGATCAATCGTCTGGACACAGTTCCAGTGACCGAGAATATTATTGGTGACCTTTTGGAAAGGCCCCATGTGGTCTATGCATGGCCAGCGAGCTTCTATTTTCCTGATTTCGCTTATCTCAAAACTCTGCTTATCTCTAAATGTTTTCGATCTTTACAGCTTCAAGTTAACAGGGGTTTACTGTACACCCTTGTTTACTGCACACAGTCTCAACTCCACAGCACCTAAGCTTGTGCAATATGTGCTGCGACTGCTGCCAGCAGTGACTTAACACATATGATATGCAGACTTATTTTATTCTGTGGACTAGCTGGCCTTAGTTTGTTCCACAAGCTTTGCAATTTCTGTCGAGGTTGACAATGTGAAGCAATGACAAAGACACCACATTGTTAGGGTGTGGTCTTTGTAATTTGTGCGCTTGCCTGAAATGACCATAAACTGCATTGAATCTGCTCTGCTTGTGTGCAGAGTTGGCCTGTAATGGAATTTTATCTGTTGCACAGGCATGCTCCGTTCACAAGGGCAACTGCCGTTGCAGGCGCAGCCACAGTGGAACGCATCCTGTGTCCCTGTTCTTCCAATCTCTTCTTTGTCTAGTAAGTGTTTTTTTTTTTTTTAATGAACAGAATGAGCACTGTGAATGTACAGGGCCAAACATCTATTGTATTATTTTGCAGAACTTATTGTTCTCTCCTACCAGTAAATTACAGTCAAAAATCTTTATATCAAAGAGTGCCGTGATCACAAAATAATTCAATATAGCTGAAGATTAAATGTATAAAATTTCTAACGAAACAGACCGATGAACACGAAGGTTTAAAAGTCGGAAGCTCATGATTGAACAAACACTTAGAGCATTCAAACCATTTATTGAGGGGAGATTAACTGTTGCAGAGAAGCTTGTTTCTTAGAAATATAGTCACCGACGGATAATTCGTATCGGCGGAGGACCAGGAGTCGTAAAAACAGATTTGCCAGATTATTATGTTAATGTGATTAGTTAGCATTGTTAGGGTAGTTCACTCGCTTTCCATGGGCTGTCTATCTATGTCTCTCACCGTCTTCCCACCAACCTGGGTCACTGGGTAGTCCATGTTCGAATGGGTAGGGCATCGGGCTGCTGTGCGGAGAAGGAAACGGACGAAGTGCTGTTCAGCTTCGTCCGTTTCCTTGTGTCTGTCCGGTCTCTTGCACTGTTATTCTATCTAGAAAATGACAAATTTCGAAAGAAAAATCAGTTGTGTCTTTCATTTTGTTAATTTATGGCCTTTTGCTTTGTCTTGTGCTTTGGTGAAATTTTTATTGGTCAGTTGCACTAAACCGGTTCACATTGGCACATTGTGCTGCCTTATTGTTGCATGTGGCATTGACTGCCTGACAGTGGCTGTTTTCCACAAACTCAGTTCAAAGCTTCCTGCCTACACACTCGCCTTTCCTCGTTTTGTTGATTATGTGCGTAGAACTAATTTCTAGGCACACTCGCAGTAGTTGTCGGCCTTTTACTGTGGGCTGAATGTCATTGTACACCCGTGTGCACAACCTCAGGCCTGATCATAGATGAGCCACTTGTTTGAACAAAATAGCGGAAAGTTTCATCGAAGGCATGTTGCATGGCACCACGTTGGCCAGTGGCGAATTTTCACCACGGCCACAGCCAGCCATTGGCCTAATCGCTGTAGCTTCTTCGGATGTGAACGACAAATTATGGTTTGGTTCCTAGTAGATACAGGTGTAGTTGCAGCGGCCACATGCCACTTGCAAGAAGCCACCTTTCCGTTGAAAGCGATAATACGGCAACAAACTGAATGGCACAAATTAACTTTGTTCACTGCCTCCATCTTTGAACCTTGAGCATGAGTGAGCGTAACCGTAGTATCTGAAATTTTTGTTGCTGTTATTGGTTGTGTGAAAAAGTGGTTGTGCCCTAAGGAAACCTGAATAATCAAGTCCATAAAAAATTATTGGCAAAAAACATGCAGATCAACCTTCATAGGAAAAAATTAATAAAACATATTGCACATATAGATTTTTGTAAAATGCAGCTCACTCAGGTTTTTGTCTGCAAAAGTGACTGCAGCTCAGGAATAAAGCATAAATAACTGGGACAGATCTGAGCACAGACTTCCAACTGACAGTTTATGTTCAGTATCACAGATATATTGTGCAGATGCATGAATTCATGACCCCCAATCGCAAGACAAAGGCAAAGTAAAACAAAAACAAAACACCGATAGAAATCATACAAATGCAAAACAGTAAATATCTATGATGGAACATTACATGTCGCACTACCCAAGTTTGTCAGTTCTTTTTTTGTGGCAGGAAATCGGTAGTTTGCTCGCACTGCCATCTCTGGTTGTGACTGCTGCTTCTATGATTAATCTTGTACAATAATTGTGATGTTTGGCTATAATGCTCGCATCTTGAAACTGTGGAATGCAATGCAGTGCAAGGAAACCCTTTGTGCCTTTTTTGCCTTCAGGTTATGTTCTTTCAGCCAAATGTTCACACATCTGTTGGTGTGCTCTATGTACCTCAGTCACAACTCCTTCAGAACAGTAAAAAAAATTGGCGTTTGTGCTTACCAATGCATACATTCCTTTCTTTCCTGACTGGGCATGTTGTGCCACATAATTGTGTGATTCTGGAAGGTGCCAATCAGGGCGTTTGATTGAGAGAGAGAGAATGAACTTTGATAACAAGGATGGCTCAGTGGCTCAAATAGAGGTGAGGGTAAATGGTGGGGATCATAAAATAAGTAAATAAGCAAGGAAATATAAAAGAAAGAACATGATCGTAACCTTCTGGTCAATCTGGTCTCGCACGTAACTCCCATGGAGAATTTATAGCTTGCCGGGCATCGGCCTGAGAGTGTGGCGCAGTCCTTGCCTCCAGTGATGTAATGCCACATTCCTTGTGCTTCTTTTTTACCATCACAAGATCAGTTCACTCTCGCAATAGGTGCCTGACTATTGGATGAGCACCAAATGTTTACAAATTCACGAAGTTTACAAATTTGTAGTTCTGCACCAAGAACAGATATCGCACTGCTGTAAACTGCATCCATTAGATCATCCAAAGCGGACAAATTTGATATGTCAATTTATATCTTACATGAATTTGTTACATTGTTTACAAGGGTTTTGCAAAAGCTCTACTCACATAATAATCGTTTTTTTTTTAGGGCCATGTGTAATTGTATCAATTTTGTCCACTTTAGATGTACTATTAGGTGTAATTTACAGAACTGTGATAACGTCTTTATTGCTGAGATACAGAGTTGTAAACGTGATAGTTTTGTTTTCTAAGTATTGCGGTTTTTGCCAATTTTTATTAAAGAATTGACGACTTAAATAAAAAATTCACGACCAACAGTCACTAGATTTTAACTTTTTCTTTTAAATGCAACAAACCTCATCAAATTTGGTGTAGGGGTTGCTGAGAAAAACGTTTTCTCCTTTCCCATGTATTTGATAGGAGGCCCCGAGCTAAAGCGTCCTCTTAAGAGCACACGTGTTTGTCAATTATCTTATTGTATAACATTTCCTTTGGCAGGTCAGTATCGCAGCTATCAGGCTGCTGCTCTACAACAGCTAACATCTCAAGCTTACTCAAGGTGAGAATGACTTTACTCCTTGTGTCGGATGGTGAGCAACAATCATTTCATCACACCAGTAATGAGTCTTTCTGTATTATCTCCAGAATGGACATTTTGACCAGTACTAGAAGCAGGGTCCGCCATCAGCATGTACTAGCTTAGCCTTTTCCCTGTGAACTTTTTTTTTTAGAAAACCACCAAAATTTTTGGATTTTTTTGTGACTGATTTATTGTGAACCGTTTTCATTATTGCAATATCAGCAGTTCATTTGTTGTTTTTGGTTGTCGTTTACTGCCAATTATTATTGCTATGGCAGTTATATGGACACTCCAGTGAATTTCTGCCATAGTCGTGATGTTCCGTATTACGTAAGTGTCTAAAGTTTCGTGTAGCATCTGAGCGAAAGCTTGCGAGGGTGAGCTGAGAAGGATGGTGGCTTGTTGTGGTGGTGTCTTCTCACAAGGAAGGAAAGCGGTGAGGGTGTGTGCCGTCGTCTCAAATGCACAAGCGGATGAGCAGGGAGATGTGTGTGCGCTAGGAGGGGGATTGGGGGGAGGGCGCAGGTTAGTGTGCATCTCCTTTTCTACTCCAGTTGCGGCAGCTGAGTGCGGCAGCATGCATCGGATCTTGGAGGCAATCTGTGCTTGGCTCGAAGGCTAGCTGACCGGAGATAGCTGATGGCTTCGTGTGTGCTTGTGTTCTCGCGCGCCTAGTTCGCGTTCAAGTGAGAGGCAGCACGAAGGGAAATTCGCTCGCCGCTGCTACTGCTCTTCATCACGCCAGCATTCTGACTGCGAGTGTCTGCGGTCATCGAGTGATATGTTCATGTTTGCCTGTACACGCGTGACCACTTGCTTGTTAATTTACTTAGTAAGCGAATGTTAATATCAATTTATGCAGCTGATAAAACGACTAACCTTACTTCGTATAGCTGTCTAATACTTTGCTATTGCAATCAATGCTTTGCCTGTCGGGTGAAACTGTGACTTTTTTTTCTTCATGTTCTTGAGTTGCACGTAGGCAAGACCATAGAAACAGTCTATATAATGTGTGATACTTCTTGAAACAGGAGTCAAGCTTGATTTTGTTGTTTGGTGTGCGGTGCATTATTGCTGGCCCGGTGAGGAATGGAAATCGCATAGGTGCCAGAATCAAAGTACAGTATAGACCACTTATAACGTAACCGCTTATAGTGCAGGACAGGATATACAGTATAGACCGTTTATAACGTAACCGCTTATAGTGCAGGACCGGATATAGTGCGGTCTTTTCAGACTCCCGTTAATTTTCCCATAGCACTCTACGTATACACGTATCGCTTATAGTGCAGTTGCAGGAAACGAAATACCGGTTACAGTGCGGCTGCCTGGGAGTACAGAAGTCAGCGGAGACGGCGAACGCTCCCCTCAAACGGGCGCCCCAAGGAGTGCTCGAGGAAGAAAGAGAGACGAAGTGGAGAAGGGCACGTGGTGCGAACGAACAGCCAGTGAGGCTGAAACCAGAATCTTGAGTGCGAGTCGTGAAATATCACGGTGCGCATAGCGAGCGAGGGCCACGAAACTGCCAACGCCGGCCAACGCTCGCTTCACGATAACGGCAGTAAACGAAACTTCAGGGAGCGGGAGGCGCCGGCATGGCACGGCGAAGGGCGCACGCGGAGACCGTGGAATGTGAGGGAGGAGGGCGGCAGGGAAGCGGATTTCGCCTCGGCAACTCCGCCGCTTCAGTGGCTCCCCTCGCCCTCCCTCGTAGCTCCCTCACTTTCCACTGTCACTGTGTGCGCCTGCCGCCGTGCAGGCGCCGCCGCTTCAGCCGGCCCGGCGCCAGCTCTCCGAAGTTTCGTTTTCTGCCGTTATCGGGAAGCGGGCGTTTGTCGGCGGGGGGGGAGGGGGGGCAGTTTCGTTGGCCGGCCTGGGACAGCGCCGCTGCTTCCCTCTGCGCCATAGCCGCAGCGTGCAAGGTCAACACGTAACTAGAAAGTAGAGGAAACATAAAGGAGAAAGAAGGGTTCACTGTCATTTTCTACGCGTGGCTACGGTAGCGTGGCTGAGATGTCGACACGTACACGCAACTTCCGGCGCAACGCAGAATCGGCGACCATGCCATTTGAGAGAGGGTGAAATTTCCGCCGCTTTCTTTTTTTTTTTCTTTTTTTTGTTTTGTTCGCGCGCGAGATTGAGGGGTCCCTCTTAAGCTTTTACTCTATGGCAGTGCCGGAGCAATGCCGGTCGGAGGCGCCGCCATGTGAATTATTTTGAATTAATGAGATTCTACTGTAAATTGAATGCAAACGTTCTAGCCGCATTCCTCGACTGTCCCATACGCGTGGCGGCTCGGTGCACATGTTTTGCGTATGTGCGGGCTTTGAGAATTGTTGCTTTGGTTATAGTGTGGTACCGCTTAAAATGCGGATATTCGCGACTCCGGCGGCTTACATTATAAGTGGTCTACACTGTATTCGCGTCGAGCTGCCTCCACTTCTAGAGAGGCTGCGAGAGGCTTGAACGCTTGCTCACAATCGTCATACTAAGTTGAAGCTTCAAACAAGACTTGCTAGAGCGTTCCAGGTCTAATTGTTTACTTGAGGTTAAAGAGCATTCTAAAACACCACGATTTCGGCATTGCGAGAACCGGCCATTGTCGCTGCAGTCGCCTCACTTCGCGCCACCATTTTTAATGCCAGGAGAGCGAGACTTCCTCTTTGTTTCCGCCCACGACAAATCAGTTTTCTGGGAAGCTGGTACCATTTTGCAGCATTCACACCAGAATAATGAAAAGACTGCCACTCAGTAGACGAAAGGAAATCCCTGAGACTTGTCACTGGCATATATTGGAGATAACGCCTGGAGGAGTGAAACTCTTCCTTGGCACGGAAAGGGTTGAAGGGATGAGAAAAAAAAAGAAATCTCTAAGATTATATTAGTAACTTACCATTCTACAATACCAGAAAAGCTACTCTTGCTGTGAGAGGAGGCTTGGTAAGCCAGAAAAGATTAAAAAAGCAAAAGACAGGTGGTGATGGTACCTTGAAGTTTCTGCACTGGCACACTCTGACGTCATGGAATATCACAGCCTCTGTCTGCACCTAGTTAACTTTTTGCACTGCTAGATGGACGACATTGTAAGTTTTGAGAATTTCTGTTCGGCCATCAACGGCCCAAGTGCAAGAAAAGTCTTTGAAATTTGTGATGTCACACTTTCACACCAGCACTGACGTTTCAGCTGGAAAAAAAAAGGAACTTTAACATTTATTTTTTCTTCTGGTAATCAACCTCATACTTTTGAAAGAATACGGTATCAATTTAAACTGATTTAGGGGTGCTTCTCTTTAGCGTCCCCTTAACATTTTCTGGCCTGAATTTTTTTTCCTGAAGAAAAAAGTATTGTATAATTTATTACTTCCAGAAAGCAGTAATAATAGGATAACTTTTCCTAAATAAAAGTTTAGTTGTGTTTAGTTGTATGTCAACAGACCTGTGAAGATGCTTATAGACACCCGTGTCTGCTACTGTGCATGTGAACTTTCTTTCCTTTTTCATTCTTTCTTTCAGTTCGTCATCCTCTTTCCCTCGTGTAGGTGCTCATCCGGACGCCTGTCTGGTTAATCTCCCTGCCTTTCCTTGTTTTCTCTTTTAGTTGCATGTGAGCTTCAAATTCATTGTCTATTTAAAGCTTTAAATTAATTTTAAATGTCAGCACAGTCGAATCCCCCTACAACGAATGCCGCTACAATGAAATTTCCGCCACAACGAAGATTTTCCGATTCTCCGTCAGCTGCCCATAGAAAGTAATACAAAAAAAAGTCCCTTCAGTAGGAAGGCGTTTTATTCGGTATTTCCGATTCAACGAACTTTTTGAGAACGAAACTGGGACTTAATTGAAATTGGAACTGCTGAGTAGTCAAATTAGATGGCCCTTCCAAAGCTGTGACAATCATATGTCCGCTCGAACGAGGCTTTCGCGAACAAAATCAAATTCAAAGTACCGATTGATACTGCAATCCATAGCCACGCTTGGTCATCACGCACCTGTGCGAGACTGCAGGGGATTAACCACAATCGCTGCCGTTTTCAGTGGTCTGTGTCCGGTCGAAATGGCTATGCCAACGAAGAAGCGTAAATTTTTCTCAAGAGAGAGAGAAATTATCACCGAGGCAGAAAGCGGAAGGAAAAAATCTCACAGTTTTTCCCGAAAGGTGAAGCATCGATTGCGATAGCAGATTAGTACACAGCTATACGAATTAAGGATAGTAGTTTTATCGGCCGTATAAACTTGTAAACATTCGCTTACTAACTAAATTATCATGCTGCACGCACAGTTGTCATGCACGCATAGGTAAACATGAACACATCTCGCTCGATGACCGTGGAAACTCGGTGTCAACATGCTGGAGTGAGAAGGTGCGGCAATAGCAGCGAGCGAATTGACCTCCATGCCGTCTCTCGCTTCACCGCGAACTAAACGTCGAAAGCACAGCGCACACGACTCTACCGGCATTGAAGAAAAATTCGTCCTGGTCCGGGACTTGTTTGTTCACAATATCACTTAAGCTGTAACTTCTAGTACGCTGAAGTTTTCTTTGCCATTTCCAATAGTGACGTTCAAAAGACAGATAGAGGGCACCATACATCTTTTGGCACTGAAACAGGGTTGCCTGTGCTTTTTTGAACACCAGTGGTTCGTGAGTCGTGAGTGGTCTGCGACAAGAAGAAAAAGTAGTGACTGTGGGGAGCACACGCCGCCACCTTCTCCCGCGGGCGCTCACCGTCGCTTGCGCACGTAGCGAACGCGGCGGGAGCCGGGCGGACACCTTCTCCCGCGTACGTGCGTCGTCACAAGCGTGCGCCGGGCGGACACGAGAGAGAGGCACTTTGCCCTCTCTCGGTTCTCACTCGCCTCTCGCGACGTGCGCACCCTCCTAGGAAGAGGGAAAGTATCCGACGGGCGAGGAGGACCTTCCCCTCGTAAAAAGGTAAAAAGGTATAAAAGAGCGCGACCGAGAGACCCCCGGGCCTCTCTGACGTCGCTTGACCTACCTGCCCATACAGATTTACCCGCTGAAACCCGTGAGTGACCTCGTTTGCATGACTACCACACTTGACGAGGCAAGCCTATTTTATTACTTATTATACAGAGTGGACTTCCCTCTCAAGTGTGTTTTATTGCCCACAGCAATAAACGTTGTTGAGTTGACTCGCTTGTTGCCTTATTCGCCCGAACCCTACGTAGCTGCGATTACACGCGCTACGGGTTGGGGAAGACCCCCACATTTGGCGCCCCACGTTGGTCGCCAGATGTGGTGTCTCACACATGCTCTTGGGACAAAGGAATGACAACACAGTAGTGTAAACAATCAAAAGGGCATTTATTGCGCCTTTCATACACCAATGCCTTTCATACACCAAGCCGAATTACAACCAATAGAACATTCACATGGGCGCACGACAAATCAAGGAAGTCCGACTCACCGCGACCGGATAGCGAGTGAATATGTTCGCCCCATGCTATGACACCAACGCCTAGTCGTTCACGTGTACGGTCACGTGAACGGTGGCGCATTTGAACGATCCGTGTTCGTCCATACCGGTGTCCTGCTCTTAGCCTAGCGCGACGGTCGCGCGAAGCGGGCCGGCGCACGCGCGGAGCGTTCATCCGTGTTGGCCGCCGATCCCAAGCCAAAGAGGAAGCGCCCTCGACCTTTTTCTCCCAAGTCACCCCGCCGTTCGGCGGCATTAGCATCTCGACACTCGCGCCATCTCCCGCAATGCACCGCAACCACCACGACTGCCGCTGGGCTTAGCCACACGGAGAAGCCGGACTACAGGAGACATGCGGGGAAAACAACATCAGGGGATGCGTGAGAGTCACGCATCCCCACACGACAGACGCTGAGCACACTGCACTGTTGAAAGAAGAAAAGCCATTGAAGGTGGTGGCACCACAGGTAGTAAAAGACACTATATGGTAGCCATTTAATGCTCACTTCTACTCCAAATTACGGGAGAGCCAGCATTTTTTTTTTTTTTAATTATTGTTGCCCTCATTTTCATGGGTGCACAACTCACTTGCTATCATTTCTGCATGTAGTTTGAAATGTATGTGTAGAGATGGGGACACAAGTCCTGAATCTATTGGGTCAAGTCATTGTTTGTTGTAGCATGTGCAACCATACTGCGTTTTTACATGTGTATGTCATGGCTAGGAAACAGCAGGAGAGGGTACATTTAGAGAGTATGCACTGTATATGTTTGCAGCACGTCTAGTCAGGCTTGTGCAAGCTGGAAGCAAGAAAATACCAGTGACATGAAAAGTAGCAGTACGGAGAGACGCAGGAGCTCCTATCGCAGCAGAGACAGGTATGGTTTGTTCTATTTTTACTATATTGGCGGGAGGGAGGCTCTGCAAATTCAGCTTTTGGCCACGAGTACACCCGTGAGCGAATGTATACAGACCATAGGCTCACAGTAAAAACTGAATTTATTCAATATTCATATGCACAAACTGAAATTGATGTGTGCACTGGAAAGCTCGCAATGCCCAGTTTAGGACTGCAGTCAGGCAGAGAAGATTGTCATACCACAGAATTCCAGGTTTATGTGTTTTTGCTCATTACTGAACAAAACTTGAATGAAACCTGAAGTGCAATACAGCTGAGTGAATGATGAGTGGCGACGCCGCTCTGAAGTTTCCGCAGTGGCTCGCATTGGGTCGTTAATTTTGACAGCATATGCTTGTGCTTAGTTAATATTTTATTGCAGAAGTTTACCTACATTTTATTCTAAACGAGCCAAAAACTGAACTTAGGAAGTTTTGGGGTGTTTTACTGAGCCATAACAGCTGAAATACAAGAAAATAGTACTGAAATACATGATGATGCATAGACGTACCAGTGCTGGTGTTTCGGCATGAAATTCAAGAAATGGAAGTTTGGCCTTGACTTTATTTTGTAACGAACCTCTTACTGTAAAATCAATGAAGGTCGAGCTTTTAAAGAATCCTTTATCAGTATAAACAAATTTAGTGTTTCTGTTTAGTGTCTCTTTAATTTGGCAAACTGGATGCTTCAGGCTGAGGGAGTCACTACGATTGCAGTGTTCTGGCATATGCACATGTGTGACTGCTTTTCAACATCAAGCTATGCCATGGTGTGTGTGACTGTAATCTTGTTGGCTTGCTCAGCCTTTGCCTTCACAGTTTTCAAGGTTAAGTGAAGTAGGGTGTATGTAGGGTTTGTTTTCGGATTTTATTTGGTCACTACGGTGAGGGGGCCCATCATAATAGTATGTGCACTATTATGATACCCTTCTTATTTCATCGCATGTTATGTGCACGAAGTTTTGCTAGTCAGTAGTGCGCCCATCTTACCGGGGGGCACAGTAACAACATAATGCATCATTATTTATTGGTCTGCGGCCAATAAAGTGGCATCTACTCAAGGCTACCACCCCCATCCCCCTGGGCTACACAACGGGCTGCTTTGCTCCCCTTGGCAGGAGCTTTCCATTTCAGGCGTGGTGGTGAAGCTTAGGACAAAATAACAAGTATGGCAGAAGTCAAACAAGAAAAAAGCACTTAACCTTGCACTCGGCCGCGCAATGCTTGAAACAGCGAGCTGGGCGGTCGTAGCCCAGCATTTTCCTGAAGTGCATGCAAACTTTTAATCTTATTACTCATGATGATGATAATTTCTTTTCGCGCGTCTCGGACTTAGGGCCGTCACTGTGCGTTGCATAGCACAGCTTGCAACATTGACACCGCGTTCCAATGCCGACACCACGTTCCAGGAGACCCGCTTCGTGAATGCGTCTCTGCCTCTCTCTCTCTCTCTTGCTCTCATAGCGCGCAAAACCTCTTCACCTCGCAGAGCTTCCACCCAGGATGTCATGCTCCTGCTCAAAACACAGATCATAGACTCTCAAAGCAAAGATGTAAAAGGGGTACTCGCACTAGATCTATCCAAGGCCTTCGATACAATTACACATGACTATTTCCTTAAGGAGATATCAGCCTTTAACTTGGGAGTTAAATTCTTCTCCTTCGTTGAATCCTTCCTTGAGAGCAGGACGGCGGTCATAAAGTTGAGGCAATCAGTGTCCGAGTCTTTCACACTCGGAAGAAGGGGTACTCCTCAAGGGGCAGTTATCTCACCACTTCTGTTCAACATAGCAATGCGCAAATTGTTGGAAATCCTTGCAACAATTCCTTATGTTGGTCATGCATTATATGCCGATGACATTACAATCTGGTGTCCCAGAGGATCGGAGGCGACGGTCAAACAAGCTCTACAGGAGGCTCTAGACGTTACAGAGTCTTTCCCGGACGGTACGGGACTGGCACTCTCGCCTGGAAAGTCGGAACTCCTGCTGTACAGACAGGCTAGACGAGGTGCTAGGGGACTCACCCCACTCGATCAGGTGCCCATTAGCGTTCGTACCAGGGATGGGTATACCATCCCTAGAGTAGACTCTATCAAAATCCTAGGGCTTTTATTAGACACGAAGGGCTGCAACGCAATGTTTATAGCTTATCTCACCACAAAAACGGAGAACATTCTCAGATTAATTATGAGAGTGTCTAACAAAAAAAGGTGGCATAGGCGAGGATATACTCCTTAGGGCTCACCATGCTTTCCTCATGAGCCATGTCATGTACATAGTCACGGCTCTCAATTGGACCAAAACAGAGAAAGATAAATTAGACACGCTCATGCGCAAAAGTGTCAAAAAGGTGCTCGGCGTTCCAATCACAGCTAGCACAGAGAAACTCATGAAGTTGGGAGTACACAACACCACTTCGGAGTTAATTGAAGCACAAAGATCAGCACAGTTTTTTAGATTATCAAATTCCAAAGCAGGCAGAAGACTGTTGGATGCGGCAGGCCTCCGTCCTAGTTTTAATCAGGGAGAGACCACTCAACTTGATAATCAAACAATGAATTCCTTTATTGTAGACCCTTTTCCAAGAAACGTCCACCCACAACACAATAAAGGTCGAAGATTGGCAAGGGCTAGGGCTTTCCTAAAGAACTTATCCGGAACGGAGACCTTTGTTGACGCGGCGCGACGCACCAGCTCTGACAAGTTTTCAGTAGCTATAGTCAATGACAGGGGAGATCTCCTCTCGGCAGCTTCGCTAAAGACCTCGTTGGTCGACGTGGCGGAACAGGCTGCTATAGCTCTCGCATTACTTGACACAACACGCACTACAGTGTACACAGACTCCCGAGTGGCAATTAGAGCGTTCGCATCGGGATTGATAGCCAAACAGGCAGCCAGGATTATCAACGGCAGACCCTCCTCAGACAGTATTCATCACATAGTCTGGTTCCCAGCACACATGGGACCAGACGTATTACCGGGTCACCTGAACCCGAATGAGATAGCCCACGACCGTGCGCGAGGTTTCATATGCCGCGACGGGACGATGTCTCGGGTGAGTTCGGGAGAGCTCTTCCACAGTGATCCTCTAGTTACTTTTCACGAAATCACATCACATTACAGAAGGGATAGGCAGAGTTTTCCCTCCCCCCATCATAAGCTCAACAGATCACAATCTAGTACACTCTGCATGCTCCAGACGGGGTCCTACCCCTCTAGGGTCTTTTTGAACAAGCTTCACCCCGACATCGATCCAGTCTGCCCAGATTGTGGCACTGAATTTTGCTCATTAAATCACATGCTCTGGCAGTGCCCTGTGTTACAGGATTTTAACCAAGAAGAAGACTGGACAAAAGCCATCACAGATCCCAGACAAGACGTCCAACTCATGGCTGTCCAGAGGGCCCGTGAACGAGCGGAGAGGCACGGCCTCTCTGTTCCGACATGGGACTAGCCAACGGCTAGCAGGCCCCCCTGCCTAGCTTCTCAGGACCTAAATAAAGTGTTTACTACTACTACTACCTCACAGAGCACGAGAGTTCGAACGCGCAAGCTGTGGACAAAGACGACGACGACGACGCTCGAACGCAATCATATGATTCGCATAAATGCAGGTTCTGCAAGCGTGGCTGTATATCCTAGTGGTTACGATGCTCGCTTTGGGACCGGGGTACGCAGGTTCGAATCCCGCCTCTGCAAGTTTCTTTTCTTTTCTATCTTGGTAGTTTCTTGATACGTACCACAAATTATGGCTCGCTTAAACAGCTTCGCTGTTAAAATAATAATGCAGCAACATTAAAAAATGCCGGCACGACCTGATTCGAAACCAGAACCCCCACAATCATGAGCTCAACGCTTCTCTGCAGCGCCATGAAACCAGTTGGAAAGGTCCACTATTACACAGGTTCTGCATCGACTGCTGTTGCCCTGTTACTATAGTGTTAAGGCTTTAGTGAAGGGCCCCCTCACTATAGTCAGTTCCTTTATATTTTTTTTAATTTGGGGGATAAAAATCGGGTGTTATTAAAAAAAAAAACAAGAAAAAAAAAAAAAACGGGACCAATCAAGTGTTTAGTTGTCTGGCAGGCAAACCAGGGAGGAAACCAGGGACATTTGTGCCTGGCAGCCCAAAGTTTGAGGTTTATCTAGTAACCTTTACTACACAGTTAACACAAGCAATTGTCTTCCTTTGGACAGAAACATTCTATACAATCAAGTGAAATCACTCACAGGAACTTGTAATGTCAAAGCAAGCTGCTCACAAATCATGTGACAAACTCATTTCTACAAATCCTCATTGTCAGGCATTGTTAATACATTTAAAAGAAACTGCATTTACGAAAACAACAAATAGAGATGGGTTTGGCAATCCCTTGTTTAGTTGGTTCTCTGCTCTTCTCTAACAAAGGAAAAATGCAAAAAGTAGTGCACATGGGCATGTTTCACAGGAAATGTAATGCTTTTAATTTCTTATATTACAAGCCCTTGTTGCTGTTCAATATCTTGTGGATTTTGAGCATTTCTGTGTCCATACTAGACCTGTCGGGCCTTTAGCCCATGTCTGTTCTGTTTTATTGGTTCCCAGTACTATTGACCCTTTTTGCGGTGCTTCCATGGGCGCTGCCATGTTTGATCACGTGGTGATGCGTCCATTGCTTGCCTCAGCTGCCTCCGTTGCCTCTGTGTTTACAATGCAAGTGCGTGACGCTGGTGCGGCACAGCAAACCTTCGTTTCGACGCATATCGTAGACGGTGAATGTGGGCACAACACGAAGCTTTGGCCACAGCTTTAGAGGACATATAAGTGCTTTCAGAGCTCATTATGCCTTGTCCAAACGGTGCTAGCAACGTATACGGTGCTTGTACTAAAAGCGGGGCTAGAAATGTATTCCTAGTTGTCCAAACATTCCACTTATGTATTAAATCGGGATCAATGTGCTCTTCGTTCTTTATTTGGCAAACATTTTGAAGCAATGGCTTGTCATGTTTCTGACTCAGTAAAGTTCATCGATTCCTTGGTGCTGCCACTATCTGATTATTTTCAGCCTAATCGCTCACGGGTATGCTCTGCTGCGATAGGTTTCTTTTTGCTGTGCACAAAGCTTGGAATGTAAATGTTCTGTACTTTGCAGTAGCTTGTAGCAAAGACGTATTAACGCGAGTCCCTCGCTTACTCTGTGGACCGTCACGAAACATTCAGCTTCGAACATTTGTGTGCTGTCGGTGTAGTCGCCGTCACTCATGCTTCAGCACATTGATTCAAGTGGGCGCCCATTCACTTATCCCGATACGCTGGTGAAGTGTGGGCCCATTCACTTATTCCTGATACGCTGGCGATAGGGTGAGGGTAAGGTAGAGTGCCAGTTGATGTAAATGAGTGTAGATAACGTGTGAGAAACTTACTACAGTGCAGACCACTTATAACGTAATTGCTTTTAGCCCGGGATTGGTTATAGCGTGGGTTTTTTTGACCACTGATATATCTCCCATAGAACTCAATGTAGAGGCGGACCGTTTATTGCGTAGGCGCGCGAAGCAGAATACTGGTTATAGCGCAGTTCTTCTAAGCGCGCGACCATGAAATCGGCGCACGTAGCACGGTCTTTTCTAGGAGGCATTGAGCACGGCCGCACGGTTATCGGGCGCATAAACGTGGAGTGGGAGCGCGGGCGTGCATGTGGAGACCAGCTGCGAAAAGCGAAACAAAAAGTCGCAGTTTCCCCCGAAAGGCAAAGCATCAATTGCGATAGCAAATTTACTAGTAGAGTATACGGAGTAAGGATAGTAGTTTTATCACCTGTATAAACTTGAACACGTCTGCTTACTAACTGAATTAACAAGCATGGTGTCAGCGTGCACAAGCAAACATGAATAGATCACACTCGATGACCGCAGACAAGCACTGTGAAAACGCTGACGTGAGCAAACGCGGCAGGAGCAGCGACCGAAGGTTCGTGTGGTCCGGAAACTGAGCGGCGAAAGCACAGCGAATACAAAGGTCAGAGCTGTGTGGAGATCGCTTTCAAGATATGGTGCGTGCGACAGCCCTCAGGCACGCAAAGTACGCAGTGGCTTCCAGAAAGCCGCGCCCCCTCCCTCCGGCGCTGCCTTCGCGCTTTCCTCATTTCGCGTGGGAGCTTGAGTTGCCAGTTCCCCTCGCGACCGGTCGCAAGATTTAGGGTCGTACTAACGCACACGCAATTTTTGGACCTGTTTTATCGGAAAAAAAGTGCGCATTAGATTCGACTAAATACGGTATTTGTGGCTTGAGGGGAATGTTTGCAGTCTAGAATGACTGCCAAACTTCCAGGCAGCCGCACTGTAACCGGTATTTCGTGTCCCGCAACTGCACTATAAGTGATACGCTTATACATAAAGTGCTATGAAAAAATTAACGGGAGTCTGAAAAGACTGTATTATATCCGGTCCTGTACTATAAGCGGTTAAGTTATAAGTGATCTATACTGTATTGTTTAACTTGCCTAGTTCATTCACCGCAGTTGCTGCAGCACACAGGTTGCAAGGACCTAGGTGAGGGCCCCTATGCACCCTCTGCGTACCGCCTCTCCGCTTCTCATTTTCTGCGCAGTGGCACAAAAGACAGACACAAATAAGAAAAATATGTAAAGATATCCTGAGCGACAGGCTGATGCTTGACCTTGGCCTCACGAGGCTCTTTGCATTACAGGGAGTGCTTGTAAGCTAGCAGCTGTGCATGCTCCAATCACTGTTTTGGCGGTCTGGTAAACTTGCTTTCGCTGGCCCTTTTTTCGCTAAAACCAAATTCGGGAATTCTGGAAAAAAAATTACAATATTGTCATACTTTCATTGTCTTTAATTTTAGTTTAAGCTTGTATCGCTATACTTTAAGTATAGGCATTCTAGACACTGTGCTTGATGCTTCAGTATGTCCGAACCTGTTTATGGGCTTAAGTTTTCACCCGCTCAAAGGCATTTCAAAATTATTTTTGTTACTTTCAATTGCGTACACTTTAAAAAATATTTGATGGTGTTACTTTTTTCTTTATTGTTATGTCTGCAATCTTGTGTTATATTTCTTTTCTTCAGTCATATGCTTGCTTCCACCTGAACTTGACTTACTTATTTTGCACTAACTAGTGCTGCATATAGCTGTAGCTCCATCATCCAAACTTAAGGTGCGAACTGTTCTTTCCTGATTTTATTCAAGGGGTTATGCTGTGTCTTGTACTTTTACTTTAGATTTTATGCATTTTTTGATACTTTGCCTGTCATTATACCTTTACATTTGGCACCATGAGGCAAAGTATGCAGGAAGTTGCAGCTGAGTGGAACACATCACATTAGCTCTTCTCACCCTAATGTAGCACGTGTAATGTGGTAAGGCATTCAAGTAGCTGCAGGGCCTTTCAGATATTGTCTGCATATTTTTCTGCCTCATATGCTAATGCTTATGATACATTTTACAACGTTAAGAAAGAGGCTGCTAGCAATCTCGTAGGTGACAGTGTGCTTCTGCTCTGCATGCAGGTCACGGGAGAGGCGAAGAAGTCGTAGCCGGGAGAGACACCGCCGGAGTTCGCCTGGTGGTAGGCGAGATGTCCGGCGGCACTCGCGAGATGGTTCTTCAAGGCAGCATAGTTCACACCGAAGCCTGTCACATTCCCATTCACCGTCTTCCAAAGACCGCCGTCGTGACTCATCTCGCCCAAGGTCATCTAATTACAGTGGGGCTTCATCACGTTCTCACTCTTCACGAAGACTAGATCGACATACAGACAGAAAACGTGACTGCCATGAAGAGAGACGAAAGAAGGATGGAATAGAAGAGAAGGAGAAGAGGCGAAGCAAAGGCAGGAGTGCTTCAACAAAAACTAGCAGGCAATCTCCAGAGGAAGGGTGAGCAAAGAAAACAGTGCTGCATATTTTTAATAGCAATATGCCTATTTGTTTGTGCGAGCAGAATCAGGGGAACCGAGGGTCTCGATTAACAACCATATCAAGCGAAGACTAATGCCAAGGAAAGCACTTCCACTTTCGTTTCCATTTTTCTTTATATTAAGGATATGAAACTTATTGCAATTTTAACCCTTTCGTAATTCTTACATTTCAATTTAAATAAAGTTATCCAGATTCAATGCACGTTTTATAAATTAGTAAGTGTGAGGTTGTGGGTTTGATTCCTAGTTACTGAGGCTACATTCTCATGGGGGTTGAGCGCTAAAGCGCATGTGTACGTTAAAAGACTACCAACAGCGGAATTTTTTTTTGTTTACTTTTATGCTTTGATGAGTTGATCTGTGTCTGATAATCACGGAAGGAAATCGTTAATTCTCTGACATGAAGAATAATGAATGATAACATAATTAATCATGATTGTCTCTGAGGCAACTTCAAAAGGAGTGCCAAAAAAAATAATGTCACAGTTTCGCCCTAAGGGCGAAGCAATGAATGCGATAGCAACACAGCAATGTCATACGAAGTAAGGTGAGCGGCTTTGGTAGCAATATGAATTGTAGTAAACATGAGCTGATTAAGTAAGCAGGTGTGCTGCGGCGTAAGTAGACCGACATGAAGAGAGACTCGATGACCACGAGAAGGCGCCTGTGAAACGGTGGTGTTGATGAGAAGCGCTTCCCGTGGGCAGCGCGTGCGAAGGGACACATCTGTAGCGCTGCACTGCCGATCCGGGCAGCATTGCATGTGTAGCGTGCGTTGGAAAATGTGACCCGACTATTACGAACTGAATGAACAAGCGTGGTGTGAGCGCGCACAAACAAACACGAATAGATCACACTGAATGACTGTAGACAACGACTGTCAAAACACTGGCAGCAAGCATACGCCACTGCGGGCGAAGATACGTGCGATCTATCGCTTCAACGAAAACTGAGCGGCGAATGCACGGCGCATAAAGGTCAGAGCCGTGTGGAGATAAGAGATGGTGCGGACGAGCGACGAGCGCGGTTGTTGGCGGAGTAGAAGTGCGCCCTCCCCCTCCCCCCGCTCTTTCCGGCGCTGCTTCCTGCTTCCTGCTTCCTTGCTTGCGCGTGGGAGATTGAGTGCGTTCGCTCTCCGTGATAGCGCGCGTCCCCGCACGCTTCCACTCGGGCATACGGCGCGCGGCGAAGATTTTATCTATAGGGAACCTCACGGCGACGGCGACGGCAGAAATTCGGTTGGAGTGTCCATATAATTGCTATCGCAATAAAAATAGTTAGCCAAGTGCCGCACCGTGGTTGCACCATGATTGCAACTGACTGGACACGTTATCACGTGGGCTGACAAAACAGTGATGTTGAAGAGCAAGCTTTTTGATTTGCCAGTCGCAGCATTTGTCTTCTTGTCGCGAGTGTGTTGCACTATGTTGTCCCCATCAAAATCATGGTTGTTGCCATTGTGCTATTGTTAAGTGAGGCTGCCGATTTTATGCAAATCAGAATCGCTGCCATAGTCGATGTAGGGAACCATTTCCAGTTAGGCCCCCGCAAAGCAGTGACGTGCTGATGCTAGCCATTTGGGTAAGCAATCATTGACTGCCAAACAGTGAGCTTTTGGCGTCATAAGCACTAATTGCTGTTGAAAGGGGAACTGGGAGACTGTGTATTCGAAATATAGGAAGTGAAAGTGGGAAAAGTACAAGTGTGACAGAGCAGATATAGTGGAAAAGTATGCACTCTCGAGTTCATTGACACTGGTCTGTTGGTCCGCTCTGTGTAACTGTACTGTAGGGGCTACCGTATGACCGAGTATATTGAGTTTCCCAATGTTATTCGTGAAAAGTGTGCTATCCCTAAGTTTATTGGGGAAGACAGCAGCCACACCATTGCCGTAATGTTACCAAGGCTCTTGACTGTTAGCCACCACACTTAAGTGTTGCCGTTATCTCAAATATGTAGCTGCTCTTCATGCCAAAATGTGCGCATAAATATAGTGTTAGAAGCGGCAACTTCACCATTGTGAACAATTAGGTGCCCTGTTGATATGAAAAATGCACCTGTTCAGATGTACTTAATAGTTTGCACACATTTTTGAATAACACCAATGGTGGAGGGGTGCAGCTACTTGATGCAGTTAACTTCATTTAACATGAACAAAAAGAGACCTTTTAAATCTATTTGTCTCCTAAGTACAGCTTAAAAGATGTGCACTGAGTCTACAGGAAACCTAAAGGCTACATTCAACTAGTTCTTACTGCACTCCTACCCAAATTGAAATGCTCAATTTTGACCAGCCTAGTAATTAGCATAAACCATTCAAAAGTAACCAGTTTAATGTACTATAGGCAGAGTTTCCTGAACTGTAATAGTAATAATAATAATCTTTATTTTTCATCATCACACTGATAAAGGAAGCTGTAGGTAAAAGCTGCTCTTTTTAGTGGCAGCTTGACAAAGGCCCACAGCTACCTTTGTACAGAACAGTCAGCAACGGCAATTACAATAAAATGCAAATAATACAGCAATTTCAATTAAATGCAATACACAGCAAATCTGCTTTAAAAAAGTTACAGAGAAATATCTTAGTCTCATAATCATACAAAGCACAAGAACAAGATAAAGGTGAACAAAGGGCCAATGTAATTTAAAAATCTAGCATATGCAGCTTTCGCAATTCAATCAGTGTGCATTGAAGAAAATCTATACCAGCTTTCACATAGTTATTTAGTAATGTTATTATTATGTAGGAGAACTTATCGACGGAATAATTTGTTTTCGGGGTTGTAATTTCCCACGGTTCTTTATTTCGTGTATGAAACGTTGTAATGTTTTGCTGTAGATGACAAAGGGGTCATATAGAAAATGTCAATTTTCTTTCACTTCGCATCTGATAGCTACAACTAATTTAAAAGTATAGAGGTTGTGGATAGGTAAAATTCCAGCCTGCTGAAACAATTCACCCTTGTGGGCATCATTCGGTAAGTTAAAAAGCATTCTGATATATTTTTTTTTGCATCAGGTGTAATTTCTGCAAGTTTGTAGAAGTTGTGGAGCCCCATACGAGAAAACAATAGGTGAGGATTGAATAAAAAATTGATTTATGAAGTAAAAGCTTTACTTTGAATGGCAACACTGATTTGCAGCTATATATCATACCAACAACGTGTGATAACTGCTTCAGTCGATATGTTGTCGATATGTTCGTTTCATAGCATATTGCTTGAAAACGTAACTCACAGAATTTTTATATGGTTTACCAGCTCAATTTCCGTATCACCATACGTAAGACGCAAATTTTCGTTTATTGGCTTATTTTTTGTCTAAATAATACCGCCTTTGTTTTACTTGTGTTTATGTTTAAATTACTAAAACATGACCATTTTTTAGTTTTGCAAGAATCTCGTTCATTTTTTCCTGGGATGTTATACTGTCTTCAGCCGAAACAAATATGCTGATATCATCAGCATATAGAACATATTTGGCGTCGGGATAAATGTAAGTTAGATCATTTATGTAGGCTATAAAAAGAAGAGGCCCAAGGATGCTTCCCTGCGGTACGCCCTTAGAAATAGACATTGAACATGAACTTTATTAAGCCAAAGATTTGTTAGTGGTGTTTATCACTCTCAAAACCACCGTTACTCAAAACCACCGAAAGAACTACAGAAAGAGCGCATCGACGCTGCACCGGCGCGTTGCCGCGACCGGCGACACGAACATTGGTTATTGGTTATGCAGCTTCTATTCCAGGCAAACTTATATCCGCTATAGAGTAAAGTGACGCGTAATGTTCACTTTATTAAAAACCATATGTCCACGGTGAAACGTTTAGCGCTAATGAGAGTTCCGATACAAGTGAAGCTCAGCTGCAGTCCATGGGTACCGACGGCGGACAGCGAACCGCGGCTCGGCCATGCTCGTATCGCAGCTGGTGGCGCCGCAAATATCAGCATGTTTACTTCATCGTGAGAAATTATTGCGAGGAGAGGGTAAAGCGGCCACGGCGGTAACAAAACATTGCTGCTTGGGAGCGTCGGCGGTTCGTGCTGAAGCGCCGTCTGCTACAGATTCGAAGTGAACTGAATAGAAATAGACTAGCTCCAAGCAGTTTCTGTTACTCTCGACCATCTGTTTGCGATCTATTAGATAAGATTTCATTAAGTCTAGTGGATGACCACGAATACCATAGCAGTGTAATTTCTGAAACAACGTAGAAGGCTTAATATTATCAAAACCTTTGATAAAATCTATATACGAGGTCTGTTACGAGGACCTTTGGCCGAAGAAAAAAAACTGGCATAACTGGAGCGTTGTAAACCTAATCACCCTCAAAGTAGTCTCCTTGGGACTCCACACACTTCTCCCAGTGATGCTGCTATTATTGGAAGCATTCCGAGAAGGCTTCTTTCGGAATGGAGTTTAGCTCAGCTGGCGTTGCAGCCATAACGTCCTCTCTCGTTTGAAATCGCGCTCCTTTCAATGGCCTCTTGATTTTTGGAAACAGCCAGTAGTCACAGGGGGCCATATCAGGAGAGTAAGGAGCCTGTTCAACTACAAGAGTATGGTTTTTTGCCAAGAAAGTCTCAATCAAGTGCGAGCTCATGTGCAGGAGCGTTGTTGTGATGGATACGCCATTTACCGACAAGAGCACTGCGCGCTACCTCACTCATACGCTGCGTCCCAGCGATTGACGCTATCGGCAGGCAGGAAGAAATTTGCGCATGCGCACGAAGGTTCAAGGTCGGCTTTTGCAAGCGCGCTTGTTTCATATCCATCAGGTATTCGCAAAAAAAATAATAATAATAAGGTCGGATACTTTTCTAACAGACCTCATACATACCTAGCACAACATGTTTGTTTTCAAATTGGGATAGAATGAACTCTTTTTGCTCCAGTAGTGCCATTTCTGTAGATTGGTGTTTTCTGAATCCAAACTGAGTAGGTGAAAGCACATTATGTTTTTCAAGGAATTGGTACAGTTGACGGTGCATAAGTTTTTCTAACCCTTTCGAAAACACTGGCAGTATGGATATGGGCCTATAGTTTCTAACATAATTTTTTTTCACCCTTTTTGAACTGAATGCTGATTTTTGCTACCTGTATTTGTTCAGGAAAAACTACACGCGACAAATAAAGGTTAAAAATATGAGTGATATAAGGGAGAAGAATATCCAGCGCATATTTGATGGGTCTAATCTGCATGCCATCAACATCACGAGATGAACTATTTCTAAGTTGCGAGAAAACGTAATAGATATCTTGTTCCACTACAGGCTCAAAAAACATGAAGATGAATTTGGATCAGGAAGAAATTGAATTAAATCATTAGACATCACGTCATCTGTAACATTCACCAAGTAGTCATTAATTATATTTGCAAGTTCGACTCCTGATATTTTGTTTCCGTTGATTGTAAGGTTTTCCACACTTTGCCGTGATGTATTTTGGTTTAGAAATAAGTTGAGTTTTTTCCACAGGACGTCAGTCTTATCTGCGCTTGCTTGTATTTCTGTGTGTATATAGTGTGATCTGCGCTTTCTAATTTCCTTATTTATTCAATTTCTGTACGTCTTGTATTCTTAAAGAGTGGTGGAATTTCTACTTACCACGAACTTGTAATAGAGTTCATTCTTATGTTTAATTTTACTTAGCAGATCAGGAGTCATCCATGGCTTACGTTTTTTTTTTTATTCACATGGAATTGCTTTTCTGGGAAGTGGTGTCTATAAGTGTTGGAGATTCGGCGTAAAAATTTATTGTAGGCTTGTTCAGCGCTTTTTATCAAAATTATCTCATTCAGATTACTCTAGACTAGACCCAGAGATATCTTGAATACAAACCATCTGTTTCTTACGTACCCGTGAACTGCACTTTTTTTATGAACAGAAAAATAGGAAGGTGATCGCTGATATCCTGTGACAAAACTCCACCAAAAATGCTGTTACTGTTGATATTTGTGATAAACAACTCCAGCAACATTGCACTTTTTTCTGTAATTCTGGTTGGTGAAGCAATAGCAGTAGGAAAACCATTTGATACAATCAGTGTATCCATAGTTTGCTGTGACTCAGAGTGACCTAGAATATCTATGTTAATGTCGCCTGCAGATACCAAAAGATACAGGTTGTCAAATGAAAAAATAAGAGCTTTTCATAAAAGCAAAAAAAGCTGCCAGGGTTTCCGTCTGGTGGCCTTTAACACACTGAAAACAGATATTTCCTGGCGCGAGCAGTAAGTATTTCAAAATCATAACATGTGACGTAAAAGTCTGAAAATAGTTCGCATTGCATGTCTTCCTTCATTAGTAACATAACACCGCCCCCACGGCGCGTTGCATGATTCAAACAGAAAGATTGATAAGAGATGAATGTGGGTGCGTCATCCTTATCTTTTCCCCACATTTCAGTAAGCAATGTGACATCAAACAAGAAAGAAAATTCAGGGATAAAAAATTGAAGATCGGCTTGTGTATTCCAAAGGGTACAAATGTTTAAATGTAAACATTTCAAGGAATTTTTGTAATTTGTGGCACTGACACCATTTAGTTATTGCGAAAAAAATGCAAAATTTTTTTTTCTTCATCCATCTTAGTTAGAATGGCAAGGATATACAATGGACCGAAACAAGCTTAAATGGGAAAGTCATGTGCGTTTCGTACAATGATAGCACGCTTGCCATTTGCTCTGCACACAAAAATCTTTCCGTTCCTGTGCCACACATAGTGAAAGGCATTTTCTTTCGACCATTCTTTCGCGACGTTAAGCAACTGCCTGTTGTGATTAGTTAGGTTTTCCTACACAAAGACATGACACCCTTTTTCCCTCAATTTTTGCCGGTTTTCCAGCCACAGGTCTCTCACCACCTGCCTTGTGCACTTCCCAATTATGCCTGGAATTTTCCCCGGTCTTGCAGGCAAACAATGAATGGCAGCAACTTCTAGTTCTGAGAGTTCCGGCACACTCATCACATCAGCCAAGTTGTTTACTTTTTATAGCAGGTTCTCAGTTTCAGTTACCGGGATGCCATGAAATTCTAAATTTAGCTTCCTGTTTCGCCACTCAAGGTCATTTAGTTCAGTCATTCAACTATCATCTATCAAGGTCATTCAACTTATCAGAGAATTCATTTTTAACAGAGTTCACATTAAAGGAGCACTTATACAAACAGGTTGTGGCCCGCCTTTTTTGCTTTTTAGAAAGCTGTCGACTCAATAATTATTGGGTACAAAGCCTCCAAACCTTCAAAATAGCCACAAATGACTACAACACCCTTTATGCAACCTGTTCAAAGCGCGCTTCATGTACATATCCCATTTTTAAAATGATGTGTTTATGGTCACTCCCTATGCTGCTATCCCCTTCCTCGTCAATGACCATTTCTTTCAGCTTATCATAAATTCCTTCTATCATCAGACAGTAATCGATGGCCGATTGTCTATTTCGGCCTTCCCATGTGATCTGGACATCACATTTTGGCCCCTTGTTCGCGATAACGAGGGCATGTTGCTCACAGAGATCTAGCATTAACCTCCCATTGTTGTTGGTATAACCATCTAGATCCTGTATGTAGGCATTCATGTCACCCAACAGGATAATTTTGCCCTCCATCCCGAAACTCATAATGTCAGCACTTAGGCATTTCACTAACTCTTGATTCTTTTCTTTTCAATTTTTTGCTGTCCATAAATACGTCACTCCCAGCCAAGTTTTCTTTCCACTGACTGTGCCTGATAGCCAAACATGCTCTTGACACTTTGAATTTACTCTTCCCCATTTGCCCCCCTGATGTATGATGAAACACGCTTCATGTGCAGTGCGGCTTTGGACTGAAAAAGCAGACTATGTATTGACATCACTGAAAGTGGAGGTGGCGGTCACGTGATATCACAAACAAATAAGGAGTTTGCCAGTCAGTCTGGTGCGATGGTTGAAGGCCATATAACAACCGTGTTGCCGAAGAATGCCAAATGGGCCTTTCAATTGTACACTTCTCTTGAAAACACAGGGGAGTGCTCTCTCTCCTCTTGTCCAGTCAAGTGCTGAATAGACACGGCTTTTGGCAGCACAGCCATAGTGTGTGTGTGTGTATGCATCAGTGGTGTCTGGTGCCACAAGACGGCAGCATCTGGTTTCGCTGACCTGAATGGTCTTCATTTTCATGTCCAAAACTGCATTGCACTTGAGAATATTTTGAACTGGTTGCGTTAAAAGGTAACTTAATTATTATTTGTTGTGCTCTTGAGGAATTGAGGCCCCATAGCGTAATTAGTAGTGACAGCTTTTCAATAAAAAATTAAAATGGAACAAAAATTTTCTCTCAGTACTCCTAGCTTGATCATCTCAATGATTCAAAGCTTCGCTCATGCAATTTAGCAGAGTGCAGGATGTAGTATAATAGCTACCTTGGTTTAAGTTGTGTTGAAGATTAGAGGCTGCAGATTTCACTATGGATATTAAAATGTGAATGTGTCATGACTACTGCTTATGTTTGCCGTTTAGAAGTGCCTCAAGAGTTCCAGTTCTTTCAAATATGTGTTTATTGTGTTTTTTTTTTCTTTTTTGGCCAGTGATCAGTCAGATGATGAAATGTCTGCTAGTCAGGAGCCTGAGCCAGATGACCCAGAAGAGGAAGATTATCTTTTGGAGTCTGCACGCTGGATTCGTAGCAGTCCTGCAGAACTGTACTACCAAAGAGATGAAAAGGTATTCAACATAGTGAAACCAGGACTGAGGCACATAGGGATAAGTGAGGCATCCTGATTACATTTTTTTTTAACCTTTCAGTAGTCTGTGATTTGGTGTGCATGTACGTGTAATTTACGGTTTATTATTATACAATACAGTAAAAGCTCGATGATACGAATCTCACGGGGTCACGAAAAATATTCGTATTAGCCGAAATTCGTATCATCGAAACACAATTAAAACTACTGTCGAATCTCGATAATTCGAACTCGAAGGGGCCCGAAAATTTGTTCGAATTAAAAGGACGTATTTTTGAAGTATTCGTGCATCATAGCACGATGCACGAATGGTGCGAGTCGTGAAATATCGCGGCGCGCAAGCGCATAGCAAGCGCGGGCCACGAAACTGCGCACGCCGGCTAACGATCGCTTCCCGATAACGACAGAAAACGAAGCTTCAGGGAGCGAGCGGGCGGCGCCGGCACACGGGTGCGTGCGGAGACCGTCGAAGGTGAGGGAGGAGGGCGGCAGGGAAGCGGATTTGGCCGCGTCAACTCCGCCGCTTCGGTGGCTCCCCTCGCCCTCCCTCTCAACTCCCTCGTAGCTCTCTCACCTTCGACTCCGTGCGCGCCCGCCGCCGTGCTGACGCCAGCTTATTTTACCCGCCCCCTGAAGTTTCGTTTTCTGCCGTTATCGGGAAGCGAGCATTTGCGGGCGTGGCAGTTTCGTTGACCCGACTGTGCCTCCGCCGCTGCTTCCCTCTGCGCTGCTGCCGCAGCGTGCAAGGTCAACATGTGACTAGAAAATAGAGGAGAAGGGTTCACTACCATTTTATCCGCGTGGCTGAGACGTCGGCACTAGTGTGTGCTAGGATATGGTTGTCTAGAACACTCTAGTCGGCACGTACACGCTTGTTCCGGCGCGATGCAGAAATGGCGACCTTGCAATTTGAGAGAGAAGGAAATTTCTGCCGCGGGTTCTTTTTTTTTTTTTTTTTTTCCCCCATTCCTTCGCGCGCGGCATTGAGGGGTCTCTCCTGAGCTTTTGCTCTATGGCGGTGTCGGAGCAATGCCGGTCGGAGGCGCCGCCGCGTGATTTGGCGCGCTGCTAAGAGCATTGTCGGTGCGCGGTATGTTCGAAATAAGCGTGTTCGAATTCGCTTGCTTCGCGTTGACGTTGAACGAAAGCACGTTTTTCATGATAGTCTCGCTGTGCAACAATTGTGCTCAGTGTTGACGTTGCGAGGCCTAGCTCCTTAGCCAACTCCGTCCGCTTCCTCTTGGGATCCTCATCGACCTTTCAAAGAATGTCTAATTTCTCTTTAAAGGAGAGTGCTTTCCGCTTGCGAGACATAGCTCACTGCGACTAGGCAAAATGGCGCAAACACAAAGAACGCGGCCCGAAGCGCAGCAGCCACTCCATCTGATGGCTCGTAGAAAAGGAGGAAAAGTACAAAAGCACCAAAAGCGCCACCGCTTCAAACTCTTCGCGCCCAGTCGCGACGTCCGCGCTGTCCGGCGCCGTGCCTCCGCACTAAAAGAGAAGGAGAGAAAGCGCGTGACTGCGCACTGTTCTCTTTCGCGGCCGTCGGTGGGGCGGCGTTTATTCGTATCAACCGACGCAGGCTGAAAATCGATTCGTAACAACCGTTCTCTAGCACGTTGCAAAGTAATGGGGCTCGGCCGGGACCACAGAAAAATTCGTATCATCCGGAAATTCATATTAGCCGTGATCGTATCATCGAACTTTTACTGTATTGTTATACAGGATGCATTTTAGTGAACACATTGTTTGATGGGAAGTGGCCTTTTGATAGATAACAGCAAATGTTCCCATGTCTTAGTACAGTCAAAGCTCGATATATCTAAACACAGATATATCGAATTATTGCATATATCGAACACTTTCTATATCACCAGGATAATCGCATGCATTTTTTATTTCGAACGGGGTCGGACGTAAAATGGATATATCGAACTCCGCCACCCTAGAACAAATGCGCTCTGTTCACAGGCAGTGAGCTTTTCCGCAACACCCTCGAAGATAGTGGTGGCGCGATGGGCGTTCTCGACTGCTGTGCACTATAACTGCACACACCAATAGCGCCGAGGCCACCATTTGAATGTAGCGGCGTACGCACGCGGTGCATTTGCTGCACTGACTCTTCGATGCTGCTGCTAGTGCTAAGCCAGTCGTTGTTATCGTGTGATTAGAGTTAGGCCTGGTGTGGTGTGGTTGGTGTTGTGATGGCTGCAAACATGAAGAAGCGAACAACCCTGACATTTGCCGCAAAATTGCAAGTCATTCAGCGCGTTGAGAATGGCGAAAATAAGTCAAGCGTCGTCGATGCTTTCAACATACCAAGAAGCACTTTCGAGTACGCTACTAAGAAACAAGAGCGACATCAAGGCCAAGGCAGAACAAAACCAGCACTCAGGCACGCGGTGTGTTCGCAAAGCTGCCTTTGAAGATGTTGAGAAGTAGCTGCACAAATGGTTCGTCGATGCAAGGGCCTGGAATATTCCTTTATCAGGACCGATGCTACAGCAGAAGGCTAAGAACTTCGCATTCATTCTCGGCGCCGAGAACTTCAATGCCAGTAGCGGTTGGCTGCAACGTTTTAGGCCCGCTTCAACATTGTTGGGAAGACAGTCTCGAGGGAAAGTGAGGATGCCAATGACAGAGATGTCAAGAAGTGGCTTGAACAAAAGTGGCCCCAGGTTCTCGCCATGTATGAGCCGAACCAGATATTTAATGCGGACTAAACAGGCCTGTTCTGGCAAATGCCTCCGCACCCGCTCGATCCCCGCAGGGACAAGTGCCACGGCGGCAAGCAAGGCAAGGCTCGCATAACAGTTCTGTTGGCTGCTAATATGGACAGAAGCACGAAGCCACGGCCACTTGTCATAGGCAAGTTTCTAACCCTGAGGTGCATGCGCAACTGCCCCACTATTCCGGTGACATATGCCTGGAATAAGAAGTCGTGGATGACTCGGGACATATTCCAAAAATGGCTAAAGGCATGGGACTCTGAGTTGGTGTCAGGGACGGAAGGTGTGCTTTATCATCGATAATCGCACGGCACACTAAACCAATGTCCAGCTGAGCAATATTGAAATTAAGTTTTTGCCGCCGAACACAACGTCGTAGCTGCAGCCATTGGACCAGGGCATTATCCTCACTTTCAAGTCCATCTATAAGCGTCGGCTAATTGACATTTTGCTTGTGAAGCTCCGGATGGGCCAAGAGCTAAAGATAGACCTTTTGGGTGCCATTCGAATGCTGAAAGCCTCTCTGGACAACGTCAAGCAGTCGACCATAGTTTACTGCTTTCGGCATGCGGGTTTCGTTGGCCGCACTTAAGAAGCTTCTGAGGAAGCAACCGAAGAGGCAGGATTGGATGATATGGAGGAAGAATGCCAGCTTGAAGAAACATGGAGCAAGCACGTTGTAGCGCTTTGTCAGTGCTGAGCCACAAAGCATGTGCATTGAAGGCTTCGTTGGCGGTGATGACAGCACCGGAACAATGGCGGAGTTGACGGACGTGGAGATTGCAATGGAAGTTACTGCTGAGCGGCCAAGCGAAGATGCTGCCGAGGTTGATCCCACAAGCTCTGGCGTTGCCCCGCTCCCGACTTCAACCAAGGCTGTAGCTGCGTTGACCCTTGTACACCACTACAGCAGCGCAATAAAAGGCACCGGCCTATCACTTGTGGATCGCTTAGACTATGTTGAGGACGCCGTGGTTAAGCACGCAGTTACCAATACAGCAGGCTACACTGCTGCAGTACTTTCAGCCAAATGAATAAATACTTTGTTTGAAACTTCAAGTCAGTATTTACTGTGCCACTTTTGGTTCATTGATTGATTTTTACAAGTTTTTAATGTGTTTTTTTTACGTGATTTTATATATCGAATTCTGGCTATATTGAACTATTTCGCGATCACCGCGCTGTTCGATATATCGAGGTTCGACTGTATAGTGTGACATGGGGAAAAATAATCCATCTCGGCTTCATTTCATTTCCTATTCACGTTTACACTTATCTAGTCCTGGCATTGATGTTATTGGAGCATGGCTCAACCACCGTTTCACACTTCAGAAAGAGAAGTTAACTTTTTAAAAATACTCCAGCTTCCTTAAAGGCCGGCTTGCTGCAGGCATGAAATTGTAGAAAAGATTAATCCATTCCAAGCCTATGTACTTTATTTTTTTAATTTGCAAAGAAAATTATTTTACTCCATTATTCTGGCTGAAAAATGTGTACTGTTTTCTTTTTCATAAAGTTTGCTAACATTTTAATTAAGTGTCCTTGCATTTTTCATACCACACACGCCACGGTTAGTTTTAACTTACTACAGTGTAGACCGCTTATAATGTAAGTCGCCGGAGTCGCAAATATCCGACTATAAGCGGTACCGCATTATAACCAAAGCAACTATTTTCAAGGCCCGCACATATGCAAAACATGTGCACCGAGCCGCCACGCTTATGCGACAGTCGAGGAATGCGGCTAGATCGTTTGCATTCAATTTACAGTCGAATCTCGTTAATTCGAACCAAATCACGCGGCGGCGCCTCCGACCGGCATTTCTCCGGCACCGCCATAAAGTAAAAGCTTAGAGACCCCTCAATGTCGCGCGCGAACAAAGAAGAAAAAGAAAAAAAAACGCGGCGGAAATTTCACCCTCTCTCAAATGGCAAGGTCGCCGATTCTGCGTTGCGCCGGAACATGCGCGTACGTGCCGATGTCTCAGCCACGCTACCGTAGCCACGCGTAGAAAATGGCAGTGAACCCTTCTTTCTCCTTTATGATTCCTCTACTTTCTAGTCACGTGTTGACCTTGCACGCTGTGGTTACGGCGCAGAGGGAAGCAGTGGTGCTGTCCCAGGCCGGCCAACGCCCGCTTCCCGATAACGGCAGAAAACGAAACTTCGGGGAGCTGGCGCTGGGCCAGCTGTAGCGGCGGCGCCTGCACGGCGGCGGGCGCGCACGGTGACAGTCGAAAGTGAGGGAGGTACGAGGGAGGGCGAGGGGAGCCACCGAAGCGGCGGAGTTGCCGAGGCGAAATCCGCTTCCCTGCCGCCCTCCTCCCTCACATTCCACTGTTTCTACATGCGCCCTTCGCCGTGCCGTGCCGGCGCCGCCCGCTCTCTGAAGTTTCGTTTACTGCCGTTATCGTGAAGCGAGCTAGGTCGGCCTTGGCAGTTTCGTTGCCCTCGCTCGCTATGCGATCCGTGATATTTCACGACTCGTACTCAAGATTCTGGTTTCAGCCTCACTGGCTGTTCATTCGTATCACGTGCCCTTCTCCTCCACTTCGTCTCTCTTTCTTCCTCGAGCGCTCCTTGGGACGCCCGTTTGAGGGGAGCGTTCGCCGTCTCCGCTGACTTCTGTACTCCCAGGCAGTTGCACTGTAACCGGTATTTCGTTTCCCGCAACTGTACTATAAGCAATATGTGTATACATGGAGTGCTATGGGAAAATTAACGGGAGTCTGAAAAGACTGCACTATATCTGGTCCTGCACTATAAGCGGTTACGTTATAAGTGGTCTATACTGTATATGCAAAATTTTATTTCACGCATCCTGACTGAATCAAGCAACCTTCCATTTCCCGTTTCAGATTGCATTAATCACTAACAACAATCCCTTTCATTGTTGTCTTTTCTTCAATACTTGCCTTTTAATTGTATAACATGGTATTTCCTTAATTATTGCTCCTGGGACTGACATGGTGACTACTGTGGTGATTGCTTTACGTTTTCTTTTTTTTTTCAAGTTATCTCTGTAATGTTTTTTACAGCTTTGTTTGACAGTGTCAACAATTTTTTCATGTGGTTTTGCTGTGGCTGCAGGTTTCAGGGCTTGTGACAGGAACAGCCAAACTACACACACTGCAGGATAAGTTCAGGCATGAGTTGGTGGAACGAGCAGCATGGGTCAAAAGCAAGCAAGAGCCATACAATCCTCCTCCTCGAAAGAACAAGCTCTGCAACCCCAAGTCTCACCCTAGTGAGTTAACTTGTCATTCAAAACAAGCTTCATGCATGGGAGCTGTGAAGATGTGTTTTGCAAGGTTTTATTCAGTTTAAGACGAGGATTGCATTTTTGGTACACAACATTCAGAAAAGCACACGGCATGGCAGCAACCTCTCCCCCTTCTCCAGTTGTGTCCGTGGGATTTTTGTGAATTCTAAAGTTCGCAGATTGGCTGGTATGCGAAAGAGAAAATTAATTTCAGCTGTATTGGTTAAATACCCTTCTGCAATACAATCGAACTTCGTTGATTCGACCCTGATGGGACTGACAAAATTGATCGAATTATGCAGCAGGTCAAAATAAACAAGATGCTCTAAAGAACGCCATAACACACCACTGATTCAATTGGCAATATTTTCCCAGTTCTCACTTGCCCAGGAATCAAACGTGCGCCCAATTTTTATGTGTCCAAAGTAGAAAACTAATGTAGAAACGACGTTAAAGCTCCTGAACAAAATAGCAATCTAACACGCACCCGATTTTTCAGCAAGAAATATAGGCAATGATCTAATACGAGTTTCATAATGGTGGCCGGTTTTCTAAAGTTTGCTTCGCTGCAATACATCGACGTTATGTAGTAAAACATAACCCCACGAAGGCAGTTTTGGTATCGGGTCTGTTGGCCCAACTTTTTCTGGCAAAAGAAGATGCATGTTAGAATCGGATAAATAACGTAATCAGAGATTGTGAGCTACAGTTTTTGCTTTAAAGTTTTCCTAGGGCAGGTCAAAAATAGGCGTTTTCGACGGGAGATGATGTGTGATCAACGCATTCACTGCCCCCTAAGCTCCGCCAAGAAAGACGCTGCCATTAAAGGGGTCACTTTTGGGGATTACCATAGGGGTCACGTGCGTCCGTGCTGACTGGTCAAGTTCGAATTATCCAGCGAAGGCCAATTTTAGGATCGGAATAACGAAAGTTTGGGCCGACAGAAATGCATGGGCACTGGCGGGTACTTTTGGCCGAAGCAAATTAATAAAAATCTTCTGTACCAAGAAAGATACTCTTGCCATGAGAAGAGGATTGGTAAGCCATAAAAGAAGCAAAAACAACATGGGTGGTGATGCCACCTTGGAAGTTCCCTCACTAGCTCGCTGTGATGTCATGGATTTAGAGGCCATCTGCTTGAGCCTAGTTAACTTATTAGCAGTTAATGTGGCCTGCAGTGTAGAGCACTGCATGGGCTCGGGCTTACCCAAAAGCCCGGGCCCGGCGCGGCCTGTGGGCCGGGCTGGTTAGGGCAGTTTTCTCACGGGCTCGGGCCAGGCTCAGGCATGGTATGTGCTTTTTGACCCGGACCCGGGCCGGGCTCGGACTTTAGTTTGGTGTGCATGTAATGTGCAGCGAGTTAATCTTCGCACGTCTCAACTCTGAAAAACCTGTTGCTCCGGCGCAGCTGGAAGCTAGCAGTGCTACTCCTCTGTACTTTCCTTTTCTTCTTCTGTTGTATTTTGCTCTGTTTGAACAGAATGTAAATGTCCAGAAAGACCGAAGTCACCTCAAACCAAAGGATGCCATTGTATTCCTTACCTAAATCAATGTAATTAATGCTTTCAACGCGGTGCAAGCGCTTTCGCGATTTGCTGATTCTTCAAAGGCGAATTGGTAAAACGATGACTGGTAAGATAAGATAATTCGTCACGCGACGAAAATATGGCGCTGCCTTTATCCATGATTGCATGCATGTTCTCAACCGGCTGCCTAGGAACAGCGCATTACGCTACCCCATGGAGGAAAGAGAAGCTTTCTTTCTCCATATACTCCATCCATGCGCTGCTGTGCTCACGACCGGTCGTGGCTGCACTTCGGCTATAGTGTACTAGAATACGGTTGAGTGGGACGAGAGGCTGGGGCGGTGCATGCTTTGCAGTGAGGCGCCCGACGTGGAAAAATACTGTGGTGGCGCTATGATAGAAGTGCAATGGGCCGCATCAAGGTCGCGCCGTTGGAAACCCCTGGTGATACTGCTCGGCAGGGTCATTCGTAGTACTTCGCGCGCTGGTCTTTGCATTCAGACCGCTCAAATGGTGTTCATAATTGCATATGACATGTATTTATGCCTTAATAATAAATTCCTTTCATTTTCTTCTGTATTTGATTTTTTTAAATCCCGCTCGGTGATCTTTCTTGGTCTCGGGCCGGTTTCGAGCCGGTTTCGAGCCGGGCTCGGGCCGGGCTCGGGCCGGGCTCGGGCCTAAGGTAAAGGGGTGGCGGGCCGGGCGGGTAACGTAGATTATTTCTGGGCTCGGGCCGGGCCCGGGTCTCGCCATAAAACTTTTGGTCGGGCTCGGGCGGGCAGCCCAACGTAAAAACAGGCCCGGGCCGTGCCCAGGCTGAAAAAATCGGCCCGTGCAGTGCTCTACTACACTGTATCCTTAGAGAGCGAAAGACTGTACTTAGCAAATTTCAATAACATTTAATACTGAGGCACTATGGCTCAAAAATATATTGAAATCTGTGACGACATGCTGATATACTGGTGCTGCGATTTAGGCATGAAATTTGAAAAAATGGAAGTTTGGCCTTCATTTCCTTTTTTGAATTCAACCCATTACCATAAAATAATGTTAATGGAGTTTTGAAAGAATACTTCCTGTATAAACTGATGTAGTGTTTCTATTTTAGCTTCCCTACCAGAAATTTTTCTTACCGTGCTCAAAAACTGTTGCAGTGACGCTCTTCTTCCGTGCAACACCTTCTCGTCAAAACTGAGAACACACTGGAGGGAGTGTGGTGCCTTTTAATGAACATATTCTCATAGCAACTAATAATAATTTAGATGTAATGAGGGCAATGTTTACTTTCCCTGTTCCTCTTCAGCACATTTTCTCTGGTGATAGCACTGCCTTGTTTATTGCTCTGTTCTTGCTTTTTTCTTTCCACAGTAAGGTGGAACCCTTCAAGGTTATTGTCTGACAAATGTGCTGGAGAGCTATAAAAGAGCCGTGACAGGATGGGTGGGGCCCGTTAACTGCCACTTCGTCGTTTGCTAGAAGATTGGATGGGTGTGCATATGTTGGTTTTGAACAATCACCCAATGGCTGGCATCTATGGGCCATCGTACTATTTTATGCAATTTTGTGGGCTCCCTGTTACGTGTAATTGAATGATATTTGGCTCGCATGTTCATGGCAGCATGAACCCTAATCAGAGCAAGTAGTGGCACTCTCCTTCCCAGTCTCACTTACCTGCTAGCTTGTGCACAGCACATGTACCATGCTTTTTTCTAGCTGCAGCACACCCACAGAACTGAACAGATACACCAATAAGTTTTGAAATTTCCATAAGGATAATCATGTTCCGCCACATTCACACCCTGCTCTTTTTATTGTAGTTGGAGCAAAAAATATTTATGTTCACATTTTATATCATTAAAAAGCATGAGTTGTATTTTCACTTGGCCTCAGTCCAGTAATACCCTAAAATGGAAATTCTTTTGTTTTTCTATGTGGAAAACTCAGTACTGCTAACTGATCTGCGTAACATACTTGCATTGCTTTCATGCAGCAGTAGTTGAGCATTGCTAGCGGCCTATGCATGAAACCTGTGCTGTAAAATAATTTATGTAAGGGTCCTTGAGTACTGCTAGCCATGAAGAACTCCAGAGACTCCCAGATGATCAAGTCGTTCCATCTGCAGTTGCCAATCCTGGTACGAGTGATTCCTCAAGCAACGAATCTGAATCAGATGATGACAATGCCATGGAGGAGTTAGAAGTGAAAAGAAAGCATCCATACCGACTACATCAGGAACTGTGGTACAATGACCCTGGGGAGGTAAGCAGCTGCACTGTAAGAAGAAAAGCAATATTGTAAAGATCTACCTCAGCAAAGTCATGTGTGAGCATAGTATAATGTCTCATTTCTAATTGGGAAATAGTTCTCTATCACTAATCACAAAAGTACATAGTGATGCATCATTTAAACATGAGAGAAAATGCAGGTGGAAAATATTTTCGGCTTAACAGCGGTTTACTGTATTATTTTCCTTGCAGATGAATGATGGTCCTTTGTGCCGATGCAGTGCCAAGGCTCAGCGCTCAGGTATTCGGCACGGAATTTATCCTGGTGAGGAGCCACTCACTTCCTGTGACCCCAACGCTAATAATGTTGGACGGCTGTACCATTATCGTGTTGTGGTCACTCCTCGTACAAATTTCACTGTGAGTATGGCAGTGGGCCGCTTGCTTCTCTGGCTGGTGTTTGCAGCACCTTGTTGCTGTGTCATAAGTTCACCAAAATTTACCCATTGTGGACCACCTGATACCTTGACAGATCATTTAGGGACAATCCTTCAACTATACGTCATCTCAGTAGTTAACTGCAGCACTGTGGAGGCTATGAACATTGCTGGTCAGTGTGGAAGGCGAATGCCATCGAAAACATTTTCATCGATGCCATGCCTTCTGCTTGTTGTCTGCTTGAGGCATTATAACACTTGGCTGACATGACACAGATGCTGACAACACAATGACGTTGACAATTAGCTGACCAGTTGGCAGATTGCGGAAAGATCATTTTCCCATACTAGGCTGAGAGTGACGCCAATACATCCGATGACGATGAGTTGTCGCAGAACCTTTGTGTCGACACCAACAAAGCTAACCTGCCAACCCTCTTTGGACTGGTCTCCACATCATCAGCTGCTGAGCAAAAACATTCCACGGTCAACATGATTGTGCACCAACTTTGCTTGTATGTATATTCCCTTCAGGCACAAAAAATGATGCATCAAAAGTAAAAGCATTGACAAAAATAATTATATGCAGAATGTGTCACATGCATCATGCAACGCTTCGTATTTTTCCTTTGCTGCAAGTTTGAATCATATGCGTAAAGTCAATTAGTAAAATGAGTTCGAAGGAAAACGATTGGTTGTTAGGTCATGGCGTCAGGATGCTGTCATTAGCGGGTTAACTTTCATTGTCTCATGTTTTGCCTATGGCATCCTTTTTAAGTGGTAAGATAGATGCTTTTCAAGTGGCTAAATATATGTTTTTCAAGTACCGTATTTACTCGAACCTGACGCGCACATTTTTTCCGATAGAGCAGGTCCCTAAATTGCGTGCGTGTTAGGATCGAGTACAGTAGAACCCCGCTGATACGTTTTTCACGGGACCGTTAAAAAAAAAAAAAACATAAGAGCCGGGAAACGCAAGAGCCGAGAAATAGCAATTGGGAAAATTGGCAAATGGGGAATATTAGGAAATAAAAATTGGGAAATGCAAGTACAGTTGCCGACCGATTTTTTGTACTCCAAAAATTCGGACTTGTTGGATATTCCGGAGTTCATAAATGCACCGTCAGGGTTCCCATAAAGCTAATGTATTTCCGCAACTGATTTTTCGGACGAATTTAGGCTCCTAAGTTCGATTTTCCGGACTAAATTGTTCGTCCCGAGCCACGCTACCTGTTCGTGGAGGCCGCCATGTTGGATTTTCCGCTCGCTTGCCCAGGCTTGGCTTCCAGTGGCCCGCTGTATAGCCTCCAAGATTGGAAAACACACGAGAGCGTGCCCCATTTTCCCATCTCGGAGGCCATACCTGCTCTTTCTTTGCGGATAAAATACTCTAGGGGATGGCACTTTTTGCTTTTATTAGGTCATCAGTATCGTCATAAACGCTTTTTGCGAAATCTGTTTATTATTACTGTTTTAAAGTTCGGTTGCTATTTTGCACGTGGTGTGCGCGCCTCAGAGACGTGGGTGGCTTCGCATTTGTGCGATTGGCGTCACCTCCTGTGCCTTCGTGAGAGCCAAGTGGTGCGAAGTGTAGCCTCCGCGATCAGCTCCGGCAGCGCGTCGTTACTGAGCTGTTACAGAGTTAGCAAGATTACACTTCTCCACTGGGCTATGCGCAGAATGGGAATGAATCAATGAAATCAACTTTATTCAAGGTTCTGCCGAATGTGAAGGCCGGAGCGAATGACGCGATGCCGAGCTGATCATGGAGGTCACGCGTGAAGTAACAGGGCTCATTTCTTCGATCTCAGTGGCGATTTCCGCTAGCGGTGATTGCCAATGTGGTGACGCTCTTGTCGACTGTATGCGGAGACAACATCAGTCTTGCGCAAATCCGAGCAAACCTGATGACCTCCAAGTGTAGTACGAGGCAGGGCATTATTAAAGATGTTTTTTTATGCCACTTTAAGCCTAATAAATTTTGTTTTATAGGGTGAACGAGTTTTTTAGACTATTTTTCGGTCCCCACGAAGTCCGGCAAATCGGTTGGTGACTGTAGTGTTGAACTGCACACAATATTATTTTAATTATTACGTGTCAAAAAAAGTCGTAGGTTCGCCCGAAAGCCGAAGCATCGATTGCGATAGCTAAGTAGTAGTAGACAGCTGTACAATGTAAGGATAGTAGTTTTATCGTCCATATAAACTTGTAAACATTTGCTTATTAACTATATTAACACGCATGGTGTCAGCGCGCCCACAGGCAAACATGAACACATCACACTCGATGAACTCGGACACGCGCTGTCACACGCTGGCGTGAGGAAGTGCCGCTACAGCAGCGACCGAAGTGACCTTCATGCTGTTGTCTATCGCTTCAACGCAAGCTGAGCGCCGAGAACACACAGCACGCACAAAGCTACGAGCTGCCAACGCACCTATACTGCCTAGACTCTGCCCTCAACATAAATTGCTTTCAAGATACGGCCCGCGTGCCGCCGCGCAGTACGCAGTTGATGCTAGAGTACAACGCCACTCGCTATATCTTCCCTCCCCCCTCGCTCCCTCGCCGGTGCCTCGAGCGCAACGGAAGAAGGCGCGTTCCCTCTCTGCTTTCCTTTCTTGCGCGTGTGAGATTTAGACGCAGTCGTCGGCTCCCCCTTTCACTCACACATACAGCATATGGCGCGCGGCGACGGCGTTATCACTCTTGGACTTTGTGCAGAGCATCTATGTGCCAAAACCAATTTTAGGGCCACCAGGCGTCATAGACACCATCTTTAGATAGCAAATACAGATCTTAAGGGCTATACTTTTGCTGGCGGAAACCGAAAATTCGTCACAGGTGGCGCTCCCGGCACTTCGGGCGGCCAATGCCATTGTCAAGCCACCAAGCGATGCAACATGAAAAGTCAAAATGGCCGCTTGGGCCGGCACGGGGTGGCAGTTCGCAACGTATGATGCGAGAACGGTCCCACAGTTGTGACGTAACAGCAGGGTTACCAATGCATTGGGTTCTATGGGAGCTGTGCTGGGACCGGCCGAAAACGACGTAACAGCTGGGAAAACGCAGCACCCGGGAATGTAACAGCGGGGTTCTACTGTACGACCCTAAATCTGCGTTACCATATAGCCGTCGGCATTTCAAAATGGCCACCTCGCACGCGCTTCGAGCCTAGCTGCACTCTAGCTGCACTCTAGCCTAGCTGCCATAGCTTCCTCCGTGTGCTGCAGTACATGTGCTTAGGCATTAGTCTGCCGTCTTCCTGTTTTCTGCATCTGCTCTTCCTTGAAATGCCGAGTTCATCATGATGCCGCATTTTAAAGGAAAGTGATCATGTGGGCGGAGACGGACCGAAATCAGCCGCATCACAGGCGTTCGGAGAATCCGAAACTTGCGTGCGGGACTGGCGCAAACAGAAGGAGAGGATTTTCACCAGCAAAGCAATGTGCAAGAGTTTCAGTGGACCGAAGCAGGACGTATTCTGCGACGATCCACTTCGGCGATACGATCGCCTTGGCCCTATCTTGAAAGCGATCTGCGACAGGGAATGTCCGCCGTGCGCTGTGCTTTCACCGCTTATAGTTAGCGTTAAAGTGAGAGGCATACTACCACAAAAGTCAATTCGCTCGCCGCGCTTCGTCACTCAAGCATTTTGACAGCGAGTTTCCGCGATCAACGAGCGAGATGTGTTCATGTTAGCGTGTGTGCGCATGGCACCGTGCTTGTTAATTTATATTTAGTAAGCGAAGGTTTGTACATTTATGCAGCCAATAAAACTGCTATCCTTACTTCATATAGCGGTCCACTAATTTGCTATCGCAATCAATGCTTCGCCTTTTGGGCAAAACTGCTAGTTTTTTTTATTCATCGCAACATTAGTGCATCGGGAGTAAATCTTTGTCTTTCCAAATGAGAGAAAGTTGTATTTCTGTATGAAAGCATGAGGTGTGCAGTACTGTAAAGGCTTTTTTTTTTTTTGTCACGGAAAACGGGTGCGCGTTACAATCGAGGGCGCATTAGAATCGAGCAAATACGGTATGCTAGACATGATCTACAGTAAAAAAATGTGTACTGTTTTCTTTTTCATAAAGTTTGCTAACATTTTAATTAAGTGTCCTTGCATTTTTCATACCACACACGCCACGGTTAGTTTTAACTTACTACAGTGTAGACCGCTTATAATGTAAGTCGCCGGAGTCGCAAATATCCGACTATAAGCGGTACCGCATTATAACCAAAGCAACTATTTTCAAGGCCCGCACATATGCAAAACATGTGCACCGAGCCGCCACGCTTATGCGACAGTCGAGGAATGCGGCTAGATCGTTTGCATTCAATTTACAGTCGAATCTCGTTAATTCGAACCAAATCACGCGGCGGCGCCTCCGACCGGCATTTCTCCGGCACCGCCATAGAGTAAAAGCTTAGAGACCCCTCAATGTCGCGCGCGAACAAAAAAGAAAAAGAAAAAAAAAACGCGGCGGAAATTTCACCCTCTCTCAAATGGCAAGGTCGCCGATTCTGCGTTGCGCCGGAACATGCGCGTACGTGCCGATGTCTCAGCCACGCTACCGTAGCCACGCGTAGAAAATGGCAGTGAACCCTTCTTTCTCCTTTATGATTCCTCTACTTTCTAGTCACGTGTTGACCTTGCACGCTGTGGTTACGGCGCAGAGGGAAGCAGTGGTGCTGTCCCAGGCCGGCCAACGCCCGCTTCCCGATAACGGCAGAAAACGAAACTTCGGGGAGCTGGCGCTGGGCCAGCTGTAGCGGCGGCGCCTGCACGGCGGCGGGCGCGCACGGTGACAGTCGAAAGTGAGGGAGGTACGAGGGAGGGCGAGGGGAGCCACCGAAGCGGCGGAGTTGCCGAGGCGAAATCCGCTTCCCTGCCGCCCTCCTCCCTCACATTCCACTGTTTCTACATGCGCCCTTCGCCGTGCCGTGCCGGCGCCGCCCGCTCTCTGAAGTTTCGTTTACTGCCGTTATCGTGAAGCGAGCTAGGTCGGCCTTGGCAGTTTCGTTGCCCTCGCTCGCTATGCGATCCGTGATATTTCACGACTCGTACTCAAGATTCTGGTTTCAGCCTCACTGGCTGTTCATTCGTACCACGTGCCCTTCTCCTCCACTTCGTCTCTCTTTCTTCCTCGAGCACTCCTTGGGGCGCCCGTTTGAGGGGAGCGTTCGCCGTCTCCGCTGACTTCTGTACTCCCAGGCAGCCGCACTGTAACCGGTATTTCGTTTCCCGCAACTGTACTATAAGCAATATGTGTATACATGGAGTGCTATGAGAAAAATTAACGGGAGTCTGAAAAGACTGCACTATATCCGGTCCTGCACTATAAGCGGTTACGTTATAAGTGGTCTATACTGTACTTTCTTGAGACCTTATTGACCCTTTTCGCTGAACAGTTTGCTCTAGAGCAGGGGTTCTCAAGCATGTTCGTTCCGGGGAACCCTGCTAAGCTCCATGAAGCGCCAAGGAACCCCCCCCCCCCCCCCCCCGAATTAACCGAAATAAAATGTCCTAATTAAACTAATGTCGAATTATCCAGAGTATCAAGAAAACAATAAATGAATGCTTACTACATCAACACGCTTTTATTTACTGAATGCATCATCAAATCTTGTTTCTATTTTGCACAAAAGCGGTGAGGAAGCTGAAATTCTTGTTATCTCATGACTGATTAATGGCTAGCAGCGGCGAAGGCCTCGATCCTTTGCAGCGCGGCCGCGGCGCAGGTCTTCATCTGCAGACACGCTTTTCACTACCGCGCGCACATCCGGTTATTTTTTCGCTAGGGAGCTGGTCGCCAACAAATCGTCCGTCCATCGCGATGTAGCTGGTGCTCTTAATCTTTGACATTTTTGCACTGAGTCAAAGCGCAACTACTGCTTGCCGCAACCGCTGCTGACGAAACTGCGGCCGTTATCGACGCAATTATGGATGGCGACCTTCCGGTTCAGAAGACAGGCGGCCGACGCACACACCAAGTCAAAACGAAACTACCATTTGCTGCAACAAGTATGGACGAATCCGCAGTTGCTATCAACGCGATCATGGATGGCAACTACGCAGTTATTAAGGCACACAGTCGACGCGCGCACCGAGTCAAAACGAAACTACTGTTTGCCGCAACCGCTGCAGACGAAACTGTGGTGGCTATCGACGTGATCACAGATGGCGACTACGCACTTATGGAAGCACGCGGTGTTACACGTGGCGATTAACGCAACAATAAGGGCTTTGAGGGCACAAATAAGCACAAAGCATTCCGGCGTTACTGTCAGTCACGTATCGCCTACGATTGCCGCTGAGGACCATGGCGATGCGGACTGCGCCGCTTCGTTTTTGAGCGCTAGCGCCGTTTTTGCTCTTTCCCGACAAGCGTTTGTGGTGCTCCTCGCATTAATTTTTTTATTCCTCCGATGTATACGTCAGTGCGCGCGCTATCGGCACCTACCCTATCTACAAACGGGAGAAATGCGCATGTTGGTAAGTTGCGGCCTCCGAGATTCAAGTGCGAAAGCTTAGGCGTACTGCCTGTTTTTGAAGGTTGGGTGACTACAAGGTGCTTGCGGATTTATTGCGCAGTTCACGCATTGCCGTTACGCGCTGTGATGTGCTTTTTGACACTCGGGCATGGGTAATGGAAGTTCTGTGGATCGAGCACACCTCTTGTTCGCCGTTTTAGCCACTTAATTGGCGAGCGCGGGACCACGGAAAATTTATCAGTGGCTCGCGGAACCCCAAGCAGGGGCCTGCGGAACCCACTTTGAGAACCCATGCTCTAGAGAAATGAGATGGTGTTTTCGGCAGCGCTCCGCACATTGCCTCAGCTAAAGCTCACAAATATGAAACTATTACCGCTTCTGCCCTGCTACTGTGCAGTCGGCTGTCGGAAATGCAATTGGGTGTTCCCTAACGCCCTGTGCTCCATTCATGCTGCAAAGTGTTGAGCATTAGATGGAAGACGTTTGCAGTAATTGGCTGGAAAAATAGTGATGGGCATATTAAGGAATGAAATGAATTTCTGTGACCAAGTCCACAGACGACGGCTGCTACATAAGGACTGCCTGCGTTGCCGGCCACCCTTTAAAATACAGAGCTTTTCTCAAGGATAAAAAATATCACTTATCTACCAGCATTGTATCGGTAACCTCCAGAGAACAAACTTCAAACCCGGAATGTCAGCAAGAGTGTGTACTGCTCGGTACAAAGGGAGTAGTGCCGCTTCCTGGCATAGTAAGCTTCTCCCACGTTATCTATACACATCCACCCCAACTCACACGAATACTTACGCCCACTATGTCGCTCACGTACCACAAGTGAATAGGCGAACACTTGATTCAATGCATCAAAGCATGGATGACGGCAACTACACCGACAGCACACTGTTTGAAGCTGAACATCTCGTGACAGTTTACAGAGTCAGCAAGTGACTAGCTATAATATGTCTTTGCTACAAGCTATTGAAAAGTACAGAACATCTATGTTCCAAGTCCTTATGCGCAGCAAAGATAAATCTACAGTAGAACTCCACTGTTACGTTCCCGGGTGCTGCGTTTTCCCGGCTGTTACGTCGTTTTCGGCCGGTCCTGGCACAGCTCCCATAAAACCCAATGCAGTGATAACCCCACTGTTGCGTCGCAACTGTGGGACCGTTCCCGCATCATGCGTTGCGAACTGACACCTCGTGCCGGCCCAAGCGGCCATTTTGACTGATTAGGCAGAAAATAAACAACAGATAGTGATCGCACACCGAGGAATTTTACTGAGTCAGAAGCATGACCAGCCTTGGCTCCAAACTGTTTGCCAGATAAAGAACGAAACTCAAAACACACTGATCTTGATTTAATTCATAGGCAGAATGTTTGGGAAACATTTGTAGCCCTGCTTTTAGTGCAAGCACTGTACACACTTCTCACGCCGTTTAGACAAGGCGTAATGAGCTCTGAAAACGCTTATAGTATGTCCTTTGAAACTGTGGCCAAAGCTTCGTGTCATCCACCCCGTCACCGTCTACGATATCCACCGACGCGGAGGTTTGTTGAGCTGCACCGGTGTCATGCACATACTTTGTAAACATGGAGGCAGCTGAGGCAAGCAATGGATGTGTCACCACTTGATCAAACATGGTGGTGCTGAGCTGCACTGGAGTCATGCAGATACATTGTAAACATGGAGGCAGCTGAGGCAAGCAATGGATGTGTCACCACTTGATCAAACATGGTGGTGCCCACGTTATCGCCGTGAAAAGTGTCTATAACACTTTGTGGGTTATATTTCGAGAAACACTGCTCTTTCTTTGTAAGTCCTTTGATTGACTTGCTGGTTACAGAGTGTTTTTTCCTTAACTGGAATAATATTACTATGCCCCTCTAAATGAGCTCAACAGTGGTTGTTGTACAGTTAAACCTGCTTATAACGAACCTCCATATAACGAATTCCTGGATATAACGAAGTTTTTCTATTCCCCGCCATTACTCCATAGAAGCACATGTATTTGAGACCTCTACGTAACGAAGTTGCAGCAGGAGACCCCCTTGATATAACGAATTTCCCCCTCCGACAACCTAGAGATTTCGCCCCAAATATTGTCATTTTTGCGCGAGCGGCAACCGGAAGCACCCTGTCCGCCGCGACGGAATGCGAAGCGAGCGCACGTGTGCGTGCGTGCGTGTGCGAGACGGGCCTGCATCCCTCGACCTGGCGATCTTGCCGCCACGGGTGTGACCTTTCCCCCTCCCTTCATTCAAACGTGATCCTGCCGCTTGCTGCAGCTGGCCTAGCCCGCCAAGCCGGCACTCTCTCCTTTTCCATTTGATGTTGCCGACGCGCTGGTACACGCTGTGACGCATCACACTCGATGAGCGCGGACACGCGCTGTCAAACGCTGGCGGCGTGTGGAAGCGCCGCTGGAGAAGCGAGCGAAGTGACGTTCGTGCTGTTGTCTATTGCTTCAACGCAAACTGAGCGCCGAGAACACACAGCACGCGCAAAGCTACGAGCCGCCGACGCACCTACACTGCTAGACTCTTCCCCAACGCAGATCGCTTTCAAGATACGGCCCGCGCGACCGCGCGCCGCCGCGCAGCATGCAGTTGATGCCAGAGTACAGTACAACGCCGCCTCGCTATCCCTCCCCCCTCGCTCGCTCGCTGGTGCCTCGGGCGCAACAGAAGAGGGCGCGCTTCCTCCCTGCTTTTCCTGCATGCGCGAGATTAGACGTGGTCGTTGGCTCCCCTCGCACGTTTTCACTCGCACATACAGCATACGGCGCGCGGCGACTGCGTTATCGCCCTTGCAATTTATACGGGATATCTATAAGCCAAAACCAATTTTAGGGCCACAACGCGTCATAGACACCATCTTTATGTAGCAAATACTGTTCTCAAGGGCCATACTTTTTCTGGCGGAAACCGAAAATACGTCATAGTTGTCGCCCCCGGCACTTTGGGCGACCAATGCCATCGTCAAGCCACCAAGCCAAGCGACATGAAAAGTCAAAATGGCCGCTCGGGCCGTCGTGAGGTGGCAGTTCGCAACGTATGATGCGGGAACGGTCCCACAGTTGCGACGCAACAGCGGGGCTACCAATGCATTGGGTTCTATGGGAGCTGTGCCGGGACCGGCCGGAAACGAACAGCCGGGAAAACGCAGCCCCCGGGAACGTTACAGTGGGGTTCTACTGTAACACTATACGACGCTACAACGCCATCGTGACGCTCGCTCTTTGTTTCCGATGCCTCGTGCTTGTGCGAAACGACACGCGTCCACGCATCCGGTACCTGGTGTGACATTCCAAGGATGAGTGCTTCGATGAAAACGGAAAACGGGTGCGCGTTACAATTGAGGGCGCGTTAGAATCGAGTAAATACGGTAAGCGTTGCTTTTTCGAATTTTCGTGCCGAACCTGCATATAACGAAATCCTCTTTATAATGAAGTTTTTCGGGAATTTTTCAATTTCGTTATATCTAGGTTTAACTGTATTCTCAAACTCTTTGATACTAAGGTTAATTCATTTGTATTTTTTTCAGTAAATATTAAACCAAACATTTGAGTACAGTGATATGCATACTTTCTTCAAAGGCACAGCTCTGCTTTGTATTAAACCTTGTGATTCATTTTCTTACCGCTTTATTGTTTCCTCCCATTTTTTTTCTCTTCAAATAGATGAAGTGTCCGACCACCATCAAGCATGATGGACATGAATTTGCATTTGAGGGCTTCTCTCTGCTTTCGCACTGGCCACTTCCAAAGCTGCCTACATGCCGAGTGATCCGATTTAACATTGAGTATGCAGTACTCTACCTAGAAGAGCAAATGCCTGAGAACTTTACTGTTGAAGGCCTTGAACTCTTTACACGTTACCTGTTCTTTGAAGTGCTTGAGATGCTTGACCTTGACTGGCATGCACATGGAGATAAGGATGGGTGCCCTCGATTCCACTTCATGCCTCGCTTTGCACGAAAATTAGAAGGTGAGTGCAAGTTGTGTTGTTCAGTTTAGTAGTATATATGCCTAAACATTTACAAGTATTCTTTGATAAAAGCCTTTTTCAGAATATAGTGTAAGCAGTTTGTTGATGGAATTTTTTTTTTGTAACTGCTGGTTTTGAGCCGTCCTACATATGGGACACTAGGCAAATGTACTTCTTATTGGGAGTGATAGAATTTAGGATATTCCTTCTCAACTCCGATGTCACATTTCTCACAATGCATGGTAGTTTTCTCATGGTAGTGGCAACAAATTGTTCATTTGTCCTGCAGAATTGCAATGTGATCTCATTGGTCAAATCAATTTTGTGTTTTCAGCAAATACTGTTGGCTCTTTGCATGCAATGACTTATAGATATAAGCTTTCTGGTATATGACTGCTATGGGACTTTGAAATGCGAGCATGTCAGCTTTATCACTTCCTATCCTGTAATGCTAGACTGCACTCTCACGCATCAAGAATATATGTAAGTCGCGAAAAATACCGCTTATTTCTCATGTAGCAGCGGAGTGTATTGCTGATGGTTTGCTGAAGTCTCTTCACTCCACCTTTGTTAGCTTAGATCGGGTAATTATAAAAGGCTCTTGACCACGACATTTGAATAGCTTTCTATCTAATGTTCTGTATTACCAGGTTCTTGGGTTCCACACCATGAGCGTTAGATTCACCTTCAACATTACTGTAGCATTTGAAGTGATAGACGATTACCTCAGAATCACAATCAGCTCAGTAATCGAAAGCTGGTAGCCGTAATTTGAAAATTACTTTAAAAAAGTTTCACTAATTCTATATGAGTCAAGGAAAGACTCACAGAAAAGAGAGCGCCTGAAAGCTCTTCAACCTGTCTCACGTATCGTTTAAGCATAGATTATTTTGCTGTGCTTGTTTGTGGTATATAGAGGAAAGGCGACTAGTTTATCTATGAAGATGTTTTTTGGTGTATTCATTCCAGTCATCGATTGCTTCTTCATGAATTGGCGTGCCACAGGTCTAGGTGTTAAGAAAACATGTTCAGGTCACGCTTGTGCTCACTATCTGCATCTTTTTAATTTTACTGGTGTCTCCGTGATAACCTTGTCATCATCACTGCATTATAAAGCTTTGCCTATTGCTTCGCCACAAAAGGGCTACCCGGTGAGTAGTTCATGCCCGTGGCATATTCATAGATCTTTAACCTTGCACATTGTCTGTGCTAGCAGTATTTTTTTTTTAGAATCACTTGAGTGGTGCCTTGCTGTTTTGAATGGTTTATGTGGGTTTCATGAAAGCTCATGAAATGTGATGTCTTTGTGATGTCATTATAAGAGCTAGCAATCACAGAAAATTCTTCACTATGAACTGAACCATTGCGAAGACATCACACTGTTTAGCAGTAATTTCATCTTTTCATTTTCAGAGTTAGACATCATTATGTGGCTCAGATGGTCATGATCTAATGCTTAAAGGGACACTAAAGAGAAAAATGATTTCACTTGTATTAGTAAATTACCCTTCTACAGTACAAAAACAGCACTATTACCATCAAAGGAGGCTTGGTACACCAGAAAAGGTGCGAAAAGAATTGGCGCATCTTCACACAAGTGGTGCGAAGGTTGGGCAAACAGCGAAGATGGTGACCACACCTAGCTTTATCTTGGATCGGCTAAAATTTGCAATGTTATTCTTCGAGCCTCGACCAAGTCTTCGCGAGAGGGGTCACAGCAGGAACGGCCGGTTCTTCACCCTGTGGTCAAGCCAGGGTAGGTGGCACCTCCCGTCCGTCGGCACCTCCCGAGGCATTCCTAACTTGTCACCAGAAATTCTCCATCACCTGCAGGCCCAGGTCGTTTTGGCGTCGCTTCTGCATGCACAAATGAAGTCGCTCGTTTTCACGAGCTCACAGCTCTGGATCTTCCACAATTCGCTGTCGCTTGGCCGCCGCTTCACCGGCGCTCAACGCACAGGCGACGCTGTGGGAGCTGGGGGTCGTGGTCTCGGAGTCTGGCGTCACACAGAAGGTTGCGCTCTAGCCTACGCCACCGGTGCGTCACGTAACGGATAGCTGGCCTACGCTACCGGTGCGTCACATGGAGGGTTGCTTCGTCCGTGATGAGTACGAGGTTGAGAGGTAGGGTAAATGGAACAGGGGGTTTATTTACATGGAAGAGGCAAACTTATTTACTGAACAAGGGGATCATCATTGTACTGGCCAGAGTACGGAGTGCTGTACATCGTAGCATGTCAGCGCTACTACATCTCAGCAGACTACATCGTTCCGGAAGAGCATTATCTACATGACAGAGCAGATGGTAGAGCACTAGCTACATCTCGGAGAGCACTCTGCTACACCTCAGAGCAGTTGGGAAAGCACTCTAGATGAGCCGCAAACGTCTGCTTAAACGCCCTCTGTCCTCCCTAGATCCCTAGGCCAGGGAAACCTGCGGACACACCTTCCTCGAACCGGAGCGTCTAAAGTCACTGAAAGCTCCGCTTTGAGGATGAGGGGGTGCATAAACACTGCGGTGCTTGTATTCCCCGAACACACTGGGAAACGTAGCTTCGGGCGCACACGACTCACTGTCACAGAGAATGGAGGGGATGCCCGTAGACAGGGGGCGTCACGTTTGACCCAATCTGGCGTGTCTTGGTTCCTGGGATGGCCCAGCCATTAGCGGGTTCGTCTGTCGAATGGCCTTGGCGGATAGCCACGACCGTGGGGAAGCACCGCACGCACTTTTCCACGCATTGTTTGGTCCCAGCGTCGTGGTCGGCGGCCGGGTGACATCCATCAGCCCCGTAGCCATCAAACGTGTCTCGCCTTGGTGTCACCGCTGATCTCTCCGATGCAACGTATAGTGGGCCTCACCAAGCTGATTCATCTCAGGAAATCAGAAGTGGCTTGAAGGTTGCTTCCCCCGCTGGCCGATCATAACAACACTGACTCGCGCAGCGGTGCGTCCGTCACCTTCCTCTTCTTCGGGAGTGACGCTCTTCTTCTGTTGTCGCATCTTCGTCGTCGCAGGCACGGCGGAGGCGGTTACGTCGCCGCCGCGGCGAAGCGGAGCTGCTTTTATACCCCCATGGTGACGTCACGGCTTAGCTCCGCATCTGCGCGTGTGTGGCCAGGGGAAAGCTACGGCAAAGTTCTGCTGTCGCGGGTGATGACGTCGCGGCTAGCACAGCTGTGGCGGAGACGCAGCTGAGGCGAGTTGTTGCTAGGCGGCGCATGGTGACATCATCGCCAGGCAGAGGTTTTGCGGCGCACACGTAACGGAGGAACCTCAAGGTTAAACAGCTCTGGCGGAGGCGCAGCTGAGGCGAGGTGTTGCTAGGCGATGCATGGTGACGTCATCGCCAGGCAGAGGTTTTGCGCCGCACATGTAACGCAGGAACCTCAAGGTTAAACAGCTTCGCTGTTAAAAGAAAGGACTGGTGGCGACGACAACTTCTTGACGTTTCTGCACCAGCTCGCCGTGACCTCATGTATTTTGACAGTGTCCGCTGGGGCCTAGTTAATTCTTTATCAGTAAATATGGTTTACATTGTGTTTTAAAGGAGCCAAAGATTGAACATGGCAAGTTTTGGTAACATTTACTGACCCAACATGATCCAAATGTGGAAAAGTACTTTGAAATTCATGTCCTAGCACAGAGGTTTCAGTGCGAAATGTAAAAAATGGGATTGTAACTTCCATTTTCTCTTTTCATAACCAACCTGTTAGTGAAATTAATGAAAATAAAGTTTTCAAATACTTGATTAGTCTAGACTAATTTAGTGTTTCTCTTTAGTGTCCCTGTAAGTCTTTGAGGGTCATTTTCCTGCTCCTCCCTCCGAATGCGCACCCCATGGTCCATTTCTTTTTATTTGTATATACAGTAGCTATGGTTAATTCTTCAGTGTATCAATACACTGTAATAATTTTTTTTTCTTCTAAATAGTAAAATTCACTCATTTCCATCTTTGAAATAGCCGTGAAGAGCCAGCACACATGTCCTGCACTCATCCTCACATGGTTAATTATTCAGCACGTATAACTGTGGCCATAAAACCCATTTTAAAGCAATGTTAGTGTGATAAAGTGATGTAGGCAAATACAAAACGGAGGAAGGATTCACATTACTAAACATGGGTGTTTTTTCCCACCATTACTACCACCCAGACAATGGAAAAGAGTTGCTGTCACTGAATGTTGTGCTGAACTACCTTCTGACCAAGAATGTGCCCCTGGTGTCAGCTTCAGAGCTTCCCCACCTTTTCGAGACATCCCAAAGCAAGTGGCAGGCATATGCTGACCAGGTAAAATTTACCACTGGGGATTCTGTGGGTGAAGGTTGCTGTTTTCAGCAGAAGACAAGTTGGGATCATGAATGCTTGAAAAAGAGAGCTGGTAACTATGTTATAACTTGTGCATTTCATTTGCATTAAGTGGCAAATGACGAAAATTATTACCTGTGTGCTTTCTTTGTGTCACTTGTTTGGCATTTCAAACTAGGAACTGTATCTTGAAATGCATGCACATCTTTTGGAATGCACACCTTTATGGGTGTGCAAAAATAAAATTAACCATTTTTTTCTCTAGCCTCACCAGACACAGGGGTTGCTGAAGAAGGTGTTAGTTCTGTAATAGTCATTAGAGTATTGTGCAGACAGAATTGAGATAAAGAATTTCTGCATGACCAAGCAGCCATACATGAGCCCAATATGGACCTATGGCCCTAATTTTTTCTACTCAGTGTGTACACGTGTAGTATGGAGCCAACACTTGTTCTCAAACAGGGCCTGGAAGGCGGCTGTATCTAATATGCTGTTAGACAAAGCAAGTCTAAATGTGAGCCAGGTGTATTCAAGCTGCTAAGATATATGTATGGTTCTGCACTTTATAATTCATCCGATAAAATTTGAATAAACACTCATCAGTAAAAATTTACGATTCGGATTTGTCCCAAAAACTATTTCGGGGCCCTCGGTTGTGATTTCGGGACCATGCCGTCACTAGTTTTGCAGTCGGGAAAGCATTCGTCGTGGCAACAAATTTCTCGCACAACCTGCTCATCGAGCTGAAGTTCCTAAAGCCGCAGATATACTCCGTTTGAATAGCTCCGTTTATAGTTTTCACGCGCCGCGCCTCGTTGGCCACGCATCCCAGCATTCATCGTGTGGAGCGGGCAGAATGATGCAATGACAGGAGTGCGCGAAAGTGCGTCCACCGTGGCGGCTTAGCAGTGCAAAACGTTAGTGCAGTTACCGCCATTTGTAGTATAAAGTGTCTAAGTTTTGCCCAGCTCATCGTTGCTGACGCTACATAGCTAGCTTCGGCCGTCGTGGTGCGGTGCTCTGAATGCTCTGGTGAATATTGGACGCTTAACAGAAAAGTTTAACGAGTTGCCGTTTAATAAATGTAAAACTAGAAGCTGACTCTACTCTTTTTCATGATGTGTACTATCTACTCACCATGAGTGTTCAGGTGCTGCTAAGTCGATGAAATGACTTATCTGCGAGTACCTTTGCACGAACGTCGACTGTATGCTTGACATTGTAGACGAAGAGAAGCTCTGTGAAGTCATTCATAGCTTATAAGCATACCATGCTGCGGTTGCAGAAAAGGGGAGCCATGCCATGCAGCAAAACATTCCTCGCAATTTATATTACAACAATGAGTCATATTCTCGTACAGTACTCAGATTGTGAACCCAAACACGAAGGCGGAACTGCCAGCAGCATTCGGCACATATGAGCAGTTATTTTCTGCCATTTTACCATGGGCAGGACGCTACCTTCCTGGCATGACAGTTCTAAGTATATCAGGCATATGCTGTTGAACAGTGCTCCCACTCCTGCGCCAAATGCGCCAGATTACGCCATACGAGACTTCCTGCGCCATCCTGATAAAAATACATGATTTTGCACTGAAGTGCACCCAAATTAGCGCCTGCGCATTACGTGTGTGGCCACAGTGGCCCACAGACGTGTGTAGTGCGCATGACTAAAGCGGCTTCGTAAATCGAACGGTGACCGATAATTCAGGCTCGATGGGGACCGCCTAAAAGTCCAAATAATTGGGAGTCTGAAATATCAAAATTCGCCAGAAAAGAACTGTATTTACTCCGCCAGTGGCTAAAAAAGACATTATTCTCGGGTGACCACTTTCTGGGATACGTTCACGCGAGATTTCGCGTCACTAGCAACAGCGTCGACATACTTGGTGGTGTGCCAGGAATGCTATCATCCGTCGACGTGTGCAGTGCTAGTCGCGCGAAATGTCGCGAAAGTGAAAGTATCCCGGAAAAGGATCGTCCAAAAAGGAAGCCGAAGTTTGTCAACGCGGTCCTGCACGCACGTACGCTTGCCTACGATCTGGTCAGTCCATATCTCTACCATTGTTATTCTGTCGCCACAGAAAGATGAAAGTACAATTAATGCATGCATCGAATCTTCAACCTTTGGCAACAGGACCGCGATTTTGTAGCGGTGCCTTTTCCGCTGCCACTCCTTGCGCTTTGTCAGTGGTATAAGAGCGGCGCTCCGCCTGCGTTATGTGGTATCAGCCGGCAGAGAACAGTGGACGATAAGGGCGGCATATAGAATCGAGCGGAATGCATCACTACAAAATCGCCAGGCAGGAGTCGACCGCGCTGTCATAGCCAAATGACGGCGTTTTTTTTTTTTAACAGTCACTGTCCTCTTTGGCGGAGACATCGAGGGTGTAGTCGACGCCGCCTAAACATCTGCGACCGTGTCGCTAGTTAACACTCAAGGAATAAACGCTGGACGCGCGGAGCCAACCCGAATGCCCTCCCGAATGGCTTGCCAGAGTTCGCTTGCCCTACGGTTTGGGCGCGGTCGGTGCTGGATTAACTAGGCTTTGCTAGTTTCGGTTTCCAGGGGGTGTCGGCAACATGGCCGACCACCATGCTGCGGCGATACCAGCGACGTATCAACGCCAAAGTATTGCTTTTTCCACTCAACTCGGTGGTCAAATTAGCACACAGTTGTGCAGGTGGAGTCCGAATTATATAGAATGGCGTATTTGAAGGTGTCCGAAATTTCGGTCGTACTTATAGTACTTTAAATTTATGGGCCAGTGATGGTGCCTCAAAGTAGTCCGAATAATCGAGCTTGTTTGAATTGCTGGTGTCGAAATAATCGGTCGACACCAGTTGTGAATCGGCCAGTTGCTGAACAGAGGCTTCAGCTTTACGAGGAAAAACAGACAGTTGAAAAATACCTGGTGTCGTCTGAAGCAATGACTGAGCATTACGAGGGGCTCATTAAGGCTGGCCTGGCTCAGAAAAGCATTGATGGCATAGAGTCTGGCCAGGTGTTTCTGACTGATGCTAGAGCCTTGCTGAAAACATAAAGTGTCAGCTGTCGATGAAAAAAATCATACGATGTAAAAGGCAACATCTGAGCAGCTTCACTCAACTTGAAATAAACTAATTACAATACACTGTGTGAACAGGTTTGTTGTCTTCATTTAAATTAAAGGGAAGCTCGTGTATTTAGAGGCAGAGCAACATTGTTTTACAGCAAGCTAATACTTTCTGGAATAACGCTTGTCAATTTTAAGTGTTTGAAATAGCTTAGAACGTGTCCAGCAGGTGGCATTTATTAGCTCCAAAGTGCTCCGAAATCTGTATGTGGATGCTCCAAAATGCTCCAAAATTAAGATTTTGCTGCTCCAAAAATTGCTCCAAATCTCAGTTCGACAGTGGCATCACTGTGTTGAAGAAATTGTTGACAGTGTTGCCAGGTTTGGCTATATATAGCCAAATTGGGCTACTGGAGAATTTTTTTGGCGTCGACTTGGACGAGTTGGCTATGTGGCTATATTTGGGCTTCTGAAAATCTGTGACTTGGCTGTGTTTGGGCTATAGTGACGCCCTAATCCACGCTCCAGAAGGGGCTCTGATCGGGTAGAAGCAAATCTCGAAGGCTGTGTTTTAGCTGGCTGAGCCCGCCGCGTGGCTGTGCGTGTGCGCGAAATGACCTCCAACCCATCCCCCTGCCTTCCCTTCCCTCTCTGCGTCGTAGTCTGAGCCGGTGGCTTTGATCTTTGATGCACTTAAACTTACACCGTGCTTGACCCTTAGGCACCCGATCCCCGGGCATCGGTATGAACCTGGGAGTAGTGAGTTTTTCACAGTACACTGTACTAACATGGCGATGCTCAGGAAGGGAGAGCAATAACGTACGGTCGGGGCCGTCGGGCGATTGTGGCGCCGACATGAAAGAAGGGAAGCACGGATGGATGACACGCTGCAGTGTGCTCATGGCCATGTCTTCCGGATGAAGTATCGCGCCGGGCACAGCTTTCGACCAACTCCACGTTTCTGGCGCAAAGCTTTACTGGCATTTTCCTTTTCCTGCTAGATTAATTTTTCGTCGTGCTTAGATTCGAGATTCCTTTCGATAGGTTGGACGTAAGATTGGATCCTCTTTAGAGAGGAGAATCCAAACATGGGCAAGTGGGCCAAGTATGCGAGAACGTATAAAAAAAAATGGGAGCAAGACCCCGAACCAAAGGTGGGTTCTGGTGCCTTTACTTCTAGATGGTTTGCCCATAGCGTCATGTATGCAGATACTCATTCTGCTAATATCGAAACATGTTTGCCACGATGACATCAGTGCACCACGTCACATGAACTTCACCCACCGTGTTAGCTTAGCTTGTGGGGTGTCGTGCTGCTGGCTCGAAGACGCAGGTTTGATTCCCGGCTACGGCGGCCGCATTTCGATCAAGGCGAAATGCAGGAACACCCGTGTACTTAGGTGTACGTTAAAGAACCCGAGGTGACCAAAATTAATCCGGAGTCCCCCATTGCGTCATGCCTCCCAATCATATCGTGGTTTTGGCACATAAACCTCAGCAATTATTACTGAGTTTGAGAATAGGGGCCTCAAACCTATTGGGGCCCCAAAGAAATAGCGTCGAAGGCACTGCGCATGCGCAAGGCGGAAACTGTGTTTGGGTTTTGCGTCAGGCACGCTAATTCATCGATTTAGCGGGAGCCCCAAAAGCTGCCCCAAAAGCTTTCGTCAACAAACATGGCGGCGCTCATAGAAGCGACGGCTCTAACCTAGCACAAAACTGGGCTCGATTCGGGGTAATGCATGAAGTTCGTAAGCTAGAAAAAGTAATTGCGGTTATTGCTTTCTCTCAACCAACATGTGTAATGAAGATTGATTCATTATACGCCCCGCTGATTCCGAATTCAATTGTCGATTTCATGGCTCGTAGGCCTATCACGGATTGACTTGGCTGGGTGAAGGTGCGTAAAGTTGGTTACTCAAAACTAAGCGCAACAACTTGCATGCTGCTAATAGAATAAGTTCTAAATTGTAATTAAAAGCGAAAACACGAAAGTCTAAATTACTTATCATAAAACTGTATATTTTATTTTAATATTTATAACAGCTTTTCTTTGACGCAGTGACGCGGCAAACACAACACGCTATCCGCAAACGAAAAACGCCTATTCCAAAACTCTTCATTCCTGCATGCCTCAACGCTAACGCCCGCAAAGCTTTTTGGGGCCCCAAACTTTAGAGGCCCCTATTCTAAAACTTTATTAGCCCATCAACATGGTTTGCTTTTTGACAGTAGCGTTTGCACAGCATAACCACTGTTATCAATTTGTTGTTTACCTTTGCTCTTTGTGCGCCGTCGCGGCTTTTACCATTTCGAGCGAGTTAGTTCGGGACGTGCTCGTTGCCGAAAACGACTGCGCGCTTCTTACACTGGTGTGCCGGTTCGCGCAGTATTCTTTTAAAGCTCCGCTTACACCGATTCAGACAGTGAGTGGCATCTGTTGCCTGTCCCTTTTCTTAACGCATGATCTTGAGGTGCTAGAGACCTAAGATGGCGGCCAGGTTGATGTAAATTGACACTATATAGGTAGTGTGCGTCCCAGCTAATCCGGGCCAAGCTAATTGAAAATCAAAAATAGAAAAATGAGAAAACAAGATAGGACATCATAGCGCGAAAGACTTGTTTTAGCTCATCAAAAAAGAAGCCGTGAGCACGTCGCCGTCGCAGATCGCTGGACACCTGAACTTCTACGCCGTATTTAGCAGAGGTAACGTGAGAGATCGATGAAGCTGAACATTAATTTTTGTTCACGACAACTAAAAAGCAGAGTTCGTAGTCAATATTACTGTAAATAACTAAAAATAATAATTTAGTACTATCTGTCATAAAATAAAAGCACTGATGTCGTCCTCTGCAGCGATTCGCTGGAACTTAAGAGCTTCCGGAGCCAACCAAACAGTGCTCTATGCAAGCATGATGTCGCTGTTGTTGATGTAAAGGGCCGACCGTCACAGCAACACGGATATTTTGTTACGACGGGTTGTGCAATAAAAGGATTGCGCGTAGTCGAATGTGAAAATGTATACACAAATAAAATTGCAAATAAAAATGGCTATATTTGGCTACGAAATATTTTGAAATGTTTTTCTGTTTGGCTACATTTGGGCTACAACTTCTCTAGCTTTTGGCTACGCCACCTCGTTGGACCTGGCAACACTGATTGTTGAGCACACCTCGGGTGTGCACCTGAAGGATGCACACCCGAGATTGGCCCATCCTTTCACATACTGGGCTAGGTCTGCTGACTTTTTCTGCACCCACTGTGAAAATTCTGCATCCAGCAGAATGTTTGCACTGAATTTCTCACAGAACGTTCGCACCCAGTGCAAACATTCTGCACCCAGCATGCAGCAAGTACCATTCCAACATTGGTAAATATGTACATTAAATTGTAACAAAGATAAATCCTTCTGCCAAGCACGCAGTCAGGACTTTCTCAAAGGGAAGGGCGTGTTTGTATTGCTAGCCACTCCAGCTAAATCAAAATGCTGCAAAACAAGGTAGCAAAGGGAGGGAGTAAGTGTGGAGAACAACCACATATGCCTGTATCAATGCGTTTACGAATGCCTGTACATGCTCCTTGCAGGTAAAGGGCATGATTGTCGTAAATCCCGGAATGAAGCCATGTGCTCTTCGTGTGGATCAGCTGGACCGGGAGTTGTGCAACGAAGAAGGCACTGTGTTTCCAGAAATCGTGCACTTTGGCATCCGACCACCGCAGCTCAGTTATGCTGGAAATCCCATGTAAGTGCTCATTCCTATGGCCATGAAGCACAGAAATACAAAGACAGTAATATTGACACATGTATGTGCTTATCTTTTTCCGTAGACCGCTTTTAACTGGCTAACAAATGTTAAACGTTATCGCTCGATGCAAGGCGTACCTGCATAATCTGTATTCTTGTAGCTGATTCTATCTATTGTCCGTGTTGTCGCCGAACCTATTGTAATCAGATATGCTGCATGTGCGACACGAATTGTGTTGTACATTCTATAATTTGTGCGATCAGCACCAATAGGTGACCTGTAAAAGAGCGAGGGATTCCGGGATGCGCCATCTGCTGGCTGCTTCCAGTTCGATGCAGCGCAGCCACCACCACCGCTTCGCCGTTGAAGCCTATTGATGCGCTTGCAGTCCGGCTTTGTCACACTCGAAGTTTACCTGGTTACAGGTGCCTAGCAAAACCATGGTTGGCTGTTCAGCCGTTGGCTGCTCAAATTCAAGCGTTAAAGGCAAATGCATGTAACTACGGCCGTGGAGGATCACTTGCCGAGTCAGCTGTGCACAAGCATCAGAGGCATGGCTGCCACTTCCAAACTGTAAGAAGGCAGAGACCATCAGTGAACAAAAAGAAAATGAACGTATACAGTGTCACTTATCAGGCGGCGATTAGCTGTGTAAGGGCCGACACGTTATGATTCCCCCAAGATATTTCTTTCTTTAACATTGACTTAGCCAACCAGCCAACCATAGCCATTTCAGTACTCGCATGCACATATAAAGGTATTATGAAACATGGTTGTAAGGCGCGAATTTAAGCTGGGCACAGCGAGATACAGTAAAACCCCATTGATACGATCACGGCTGGTACGAATTTCGGTGTGATACGAATTCGTAACACTCCCCGGCTAAAGTACATTGCTCTTAATACGAAAAACATCGGCTGTTACGAACACGTTCCGCGCCGCTGCGGATCATACGAACGCGTGAGCAAGAGCGGTGGCGGCGGCTGCGGCCGAGCCAGCGGAGCGACCGGCACAGACAAGCCGGCACAGCAAGATCTGGGCGGGATCCATAGTCGCCAAGCAACCAGCTACGTCACGCGGCTGCACAATCTCTCATTGGTCCCCACTTCGAGCGGGCTGGACCACATCATAGCCTAGCTGATGCTTTGACCAGCGAAGACGGCAGCAGCCACGACGGCCAAAACGCTCCCTGCACTCGATGTGCTGATCCGTTCAGTGGTGTGCGAAAACATTCGCGAAATCATGTGCGCGCACTTTTACGCCTTCCAGAAGGCGATCATTAACGATTTCGGCAAGAAGAAAATACACACGTATAGTAGAACCTCGTGAAAAAAGGTCGCAGTTTCGCCCGAAAAGCGAAGCAACGATTGCGATAGCAAATTAGTAGACAGCTGTATTAAGTAAGTATAGTAGTTTTATCGGCCGTATAAACTTGTAAGCATAGGCATACTCATTAAATTAACAAGCACGGTGTCATGTGCACACAGGTAAACACGAACCCATCTCGCTCGATGAGATCGCTGGAGTAAGGAAGCATGGCAGCAGCGGCTGTCTCGGCTGTCTCTCGCTTGAACGCGAACTAAACCTCGAAAGCACAGTGCATACTTAGCTATCTGGCGCTAGGCGCACTTTGTCAACATTGAAGATCGCTTCCAAGATACAGCCATACGATGCGGAGGCCGCGCCTTATCGGCGCTGTCGGTTGCTTGTTGCAACGTACAAGCTGGCTGCACCGCTAAATTTAGATGACCGCCACATTCAAACTCAACGTAAGATGCAAGAAAATTAGATTGGTGACGTGTCAAAGGAAACTTAAACAGTAGAACCCCGCTGGTACGTTTTTCACGGGACCGTAAAAAAAAAAAAAAAAAATAAGAGCCGGGAAATGCAAGAGCCAAGGAACAGGAGAAATTGAGAAATGGTAGTTGTGTTGAACTGCACACAATATTGTTTTCATTCTTAAGTGTGAAACAAAGTCGTAGTTTCGCCCGAAAGCCGAAGCATCGATATTGCGATAGCAAATTAGTAGACAGCTGTGTAAAGTACGGAGTAAGGATAGTAGTTTTATCATCCATATTAATTTGCAAACATTCGCTTATTAACTATATTAACAAGCATTGTGTCAGCACCCACAGGCAAACATGAACACATCACACTCGATGAGCGCGGAAACGCGCTGTCAAACGCTGGCGTGATCAGGAAGCGCCGCTGCAGAAGCGAGTGAAATGGCCTTGGTGCTGTTGTCTATCGCTTCAACGCAAACTGAGCACCGAGAACACACAGCACGCATAAAGCTACGAGCCACCGACGCACCTACACTGCCTAGACTCTGCCCCCAACGCAGATCGCTTTCAATATACGGCCCGTGCGCCGCCGCGTATTACGCAGTTGATGCCAGAGCACAAAGCTGCCCGCTATTCCTCCCCCCCTCGCTCCCTCGCCGGTGCCTCAAGCGCAACGGAAGAAGGCGCGCTTCCTCCCTGCTTTTCTTTCTTGCGCACGCGAGATTTAGACGTGGTCGTCGGCTCCCCTCGCACGCTTTCACTCGCACATACGGTGCGCGGCGACGGCGTTATCGGCCTTGTCCTTTATACGGAACATCTATGTGCCAAAACCAATTTTAGGGCCACAACGCGTCATAGACACCATCTTTAGATAGCAAATATGGATCTCAAGGGCCATAGTTTTGCTGGTGGAAACTGAAAATGCGTCATAGGAGTGTTGCCCCCGTCACTTTGGGCCGCCAATGCCATCGTCAAGCCACCAAGCCAAATGACATGAAAAGTCAAAATGGCCGCTCAGGCCGGTGCGGGGTGGCAGTTCGCAACGTATGATGCGGAAGCGGTCTCACAGTTGCGATGCAACAACGCCGTTACCAATGCATTGGGTTCTATGGGAGCTGTGTCGGGACTGGCCGAAAACGACGTAACAGCCGGGAAAACGCAGCACCCGGGAACGTGACAGCGGGGTTCTACTGTACAGGGAAGTCAATGTAAGATTTAGGCTGGGACCGCGAAAATAAGACGTAGCGGCCGGGAAAACGCAGCAGTGAGGAAGGTATCAACGGGGTTCCAGTATTAGCAATTTTTTCTGGTAAAAATGAATTCATTTTTTCTTGACTTTGTGTATGTTTTTATGATACGAATTTCGGGTGATACGAATATTTCACGCGACCCCGCAAGATTCGTATCACCGAGGTTTTACTGTACATACATAATACTTGTTACCAACTAGCCCACCTTAGCTCCTTCAACACAGATACAGATAATGTTCAGCCATAATATGTCGGCTATACGGCCATTGTTGACAAAAAAGTTAAAACGTCTAGCTACGTACCACTTCAAACAAACCTAGAGTTTCGACCGAGAAATGCCGTTGACAGCGTGCAAAGTTATAGAAGATTTTCAACGCTAGCTGCGCCGTTATACCGCCAATATCGGTTTTTAGCTACGATCACAGAGCAGCATGCATTTATCAGAACGCTGTAGCCATCGCCTCAGCACCTGATTTTCTAAGTAATGCTTCTATACGCTTGATAAATTATCGGATAAAGATAATTTTTTCACCTGTCTGACTGACCCACAGGCAGAGCAGTCAGTGATGGTGCGTCCAAGCAGCCGCAAGTTTCGTAGAACTAAACCTGTCAGAAATAAAAAAGGCAGCCGAAACGAAAACCAAAGCTGGTTTATGAATAAAAGCATATCCTTGCCTTTGTTGGCTTGTGATCGTCGCGTACAGAGTGAACTGAAACCTAGAAATCAGCTGCATGAATGGTATGACATTGCTGGTCGACAAAGAGGACGAAAAGCTTCGCGTGACTGACAGTCGAAACCGCACAGAAAAACATGTGCGCCCGGCATGCCGCCGCGTTAGGTGCGTCGTCCGTTTAACCGGAAGCTGCCAGCTTCCGTTGAACCAGAAGCTGCCAGCAGACGACGCGCTTCGCAGTTCCCTGCGATTGCTCATTTTGCCAGTCACCTATTACACTGGAACGTTCGATGAGTCAAGTATGAATAGCTGTTGCATCTGAGCCGCACGCCAGATTTCAACGCTCAACGAGTGTGATCGCCGCTACATATCATGGTGTTGAGTTTTACTTGTACAGTAGAACCTCGTTCATACGTTGTCAAAAGATACGCGAAAAATAAACGTACGATTCCGGGAAAACGTACGATCCGAATCCAGTAAAAATTGAAGCTGACAAGCCCATATTGAGGTGCAAGGGCAGAAAACATTTATTTCTTGCAAAACATACAGTCGAATCTCATTAATTTGAACTGACGCTGTGGTCCCGTCAAAATTATGTGTATTCCAATGGGCGCGAACGCTCAGTAATTCGAACGTGAAAGCATTTGCGACGGTTAATTCGAACATAACTGCACACCGAAAAATGCTCTCAGCAGCACGCCAAATCACGTGGTGGCGCCTCCGACTGGCATTGCTGGCAACGCGGAGGCCCAGTCCAGCCAACGAAACTGCTCACGCCGGCCAACGCTCGCTTCAACGGCAGAAAACGAAACTTCGGGGAGCGGGGAGCAGACTAAGCTGGCGCCGGGCCGGCGGCCGCGCACGGGGACAGTCGAAGGTGAGGGAGCTAGGAGAGAGTTGAGAGGGAGGGCGAGGGGAGCCACCGAAGCGACGGGGTTGCCGAGGCCACATGCGCTTCCCTGCCGCCCTCCTCCCTCACCTTCGACAGTCTCTGTGCTGCCTGCTCCCTGAAGTTTCGTTCACTGCCGTTATCGGGATGCGAGGGAGAGAGATTGTGGTTGTGAAAAGGAAGAGGCGCTATCGGGATGCGTGCGTTGGCCGGCGCGGGCAGTTTCGTGGCCCTCGCTCGCTATGTCCTTGCGCGCAGCGATATTTCACGTCTTGCACCGTTCGTACATAGCGCTATGGTGCACAAATACGTCAAAAATAAGTCCTTCTTTTAATTCAAACAAGTTTTCGGGCCCCTTCGAGTTCGAATTATCGAGATTCGGCTGTATTTTCTGCTGGTGTGTCACACCCTTGTACAGGAACAACTCCTTTTGCACACATTGCAGACCCTTGTCAGCATTTTCGTTGTCTTTCGTGTGAAAGAAGCTTTGTAAAGCTTCCAGGCCAGTAAGAGCTTCGGCGAAGTCGTAGTGCCGCGCGCGCGGCGTCCGCTTATTTTGCCGCTTAGTTGTTCACGTTGAAGCGAGGGGCGAGGTAGCGCAAAGGTCAATTCGCTCGCCGCTGCTGCCGCACTTCACTTCGGGCGAACAAGCAGTGCAGAGAAGTCACGGAGGGGGGGGGGGGGGGGGGGGGGAATTGAGCACTGCAGAGACGCTGCGCAGCGGCCGTCTGCCACTTAGCGCTTCACGAGCACATGAGAGCGGCCTTTTTGCACGCCTGAATGATAATTTTTCACTTCTGAATGTATCATACGACCGTATTTTTCCGCAATGCTGAATGTTGCTGCCGAATAATCGTATTTTCCGGGAACTTATTAACCGCAACGTATTAACCCAGTACTCTATGGGGTATGTTTATTTTTCATGATTGCGAACGTAGGAGCCGGGTAATCGTGTTAAGCGGGAACGTATCAGCGAGGTTTTACTGTATTGCTGCACGCAGGTTCGCCCAATAAACAGTTAGTTTCGTTAATTGCGATGTGCCATTGTGGTTGTTCACCATCACTACAATGTGACATTGTTGACGAATCTTTAAATGTGATGCTATTGCACTTTCAGTAGGAAATATTGCTAAATGGAAGTTCTTTTTTAGCAGTGCAAGTAGTATCATATTTCAGGAATTTAGGCTATTATGTGGCTCTGACTGCACATATCTTATAAAGCATATGCAGGGGTGCAACAGGTGCGCCAATTGCGCCAATTCGATACAATTTCGTATTTTTGCGCTGTGCTGCGCCAAAACGCCCGACCAGCCGCGAAATTTCTCGGTTACGCTAGTTTTAGTGGGAAACAAAGGCCGCGTTGGCAATCTGCAGCTTGCATATCGCCATCCAATCCAGTCCGATCCAGTAGCGCAGACAGGATCCAAGCACATGCCCAGCCGAGACATTGGCGTGTTTGGTGGTGGGCGCCAGCGGGCGCTGGTTGCAGTGAGGCGTGTTGTAAATGCAGTAAAATCTCGAGGAGACATGAAGTGCGCGTTGCTTGCAGTAACGAAAGCGGATCGCCATTGCCGCGTTGATTCAACTAGATCCTCGCCGTATCCGTGCACGCGGTCACGAGGTACGAATACTCCACGGGAATGTCGCTTGTACGGTACAGCAAGCGACCTGGCATTGACGGTGGGAGCTTTGTAGGCGACACAATGCACGAAACTAGCAAGGGTTCGGTTCTACGTTGCAACAGGCACTGCGTTGCAATGAAACGGTGCCGATTTTCGCTGTACACCGCCTAAACGCGAAAAGGTTGTCACATTCGCTGCATATTTCGACTACCGCCAGAGCGTTGCGACACATCATCAGAAAAAAAAAAACGAAAGGGAACCACTCGAGAAGAAATGCATGTGTACTTTCCACATGTTTGGCGAAAAAAGTTTCGTGCAGTGCGCTGCTGGGGCGCGATCGAGATGTTGTCCGGAGCGCGCATTCAATTTCGGCGAGCGCAGCCTAGGTCAACCGTGCACGGCAAAACTGAACGCGCGCTTACAAACAACGATCTCCAATCGCGCCCCTGCCCTCACCTACACTGTCAATCTGAATTACCGTATATTACTCTCGTAATGAACGCACTTTTTAAGTGAAGCTTTATAGGCTCAAGTTTCGGCGGTGGTGGTGGTGGTGGTGTCACGCTGAAAAGTGGGTCGATCCTGGCGATACTGCAGAAAGGCTCCAAGCTCATTGGCACATACCAGGGACAAAAGAGAGAAAGAAATAGAGAGAGAGAGAGAGAAAGCTACACAAAGAGAGAAAGAGAGAGAGAAACAAAGAAAATCACCACGGAGGTCAGAGAAAGAGAGAGAGGGAGAGAAAGAAAGAGACAGAAAGAAAGAAAATCACCATGAAGGTCATATACAGACACGATAGGCCTCCTTACCCCCAATTTTCTCGACAGGGGAAGGAGGGCTGGTGATTTTTTCCTCCAGAAATCTAATTGGGGGGTGCGTTTATTATGCAGGGTAAATTTTATGGCGTTTTATGAGTAAGCGTTCTTTGTGAAACTGCTTCAAATTTGGGATTTAATGTTCTAAAACTGAGTTTTTTTTTTCTGTAACCTGCTCCAAATTTGGATTTTCCAGCTCCAAAAATTGATCCAAATTCTATTTGGCTGTTGTACCACTGCATATGCTTGTTACATTTGAAGCAAGGCAGTAAAAATAAAACAGCATCACAGCATTCCCCCTTGACATTCAATGGTTGTGGCATCGTGTGGAATTTTTTTATCTTTTGATTGTACTATAGTTGCCACCATCTGCCTTATTTCAGCTACAAACACTATTACTGCTACTACTGGAATGCTATTTCTGGTTTATCATTTGTATTTCAGGTGACAATAACTTTGCTATTTCATTTTTACCACAGTTGTAGGTCTGACAGCTAAAGTGACATTTCTTACGGCAGATTTCTTGGTTCAAATGCTCACATGTCACATAGTGATGTTAAAAATGTTGATTCTGACTTGTGCATAGTGCAGTCATAAACAGGAAACAGCACAAAAAATTTCTTAGGCTAGCATGCTTTGTTTCTTTTTTTTTATTTGTGCCAATGTGCACAAATTTAGTGGTGCATCATGGTGATTGTGCACCATGACACACCACTACAACATCCACAGTCAGTGTAACAGGTCGTAAGTAGTGCTGGAGCGAACCTGAAGCATCTTAACTGGACCTGCTGAGTGCCAACTGAAGCTGACTGTGGAAACTCCAGTTGACCTGGCGATCACCGAGAGTCGATGACCTATAGCATGTGGCTATGGCTGCACTCCGGCCAACCAAGTAGCCCAACCACCAAACAGGCTTCCAGGTTTTGCTCATACCAGCACACTCATTCATGCTGCTGTATAAAAGATATGTGTAGCCAACCATCCAAATATGGGTTCGCATTCAGCAGTGTACCTTGCTCCCTGCGTCATACTCCTGCTACGCTTGAGTAGCACAAGCCTTCCAAGCTGGGGTTCACGGAGCCTGGACTCTGTGATCAAAGCGCCTGAAGAAACCTGGGCTGGCCATGCTGATGGCATTTCAATTGTTCCATGCCTTCTGCAGCGGTTGCCATGGGCCCTGGGTGCTCAATTCAGGTGATGTGACGAGAAGGTGTGTTCTGGTGAAAATGTGACTGCAAACACCTTGACAGCACCCACAGTATGTGGAAGCTTCAACAGTGAGCACGTCAGTTATGGTGAGGCTGTCATAACATTACGCCACTTGAGTCCAAGTGACTTTCAGTCTTATGGCTCAGGGATGTGGGAATCATGAAATTGCATCTCCTGCACAAGCTGCAGAAGCAAGGAAAACAGACGCCTTCCTCCTCTCTGTCCGTGTATGAAGCCAGGAAGTGTCTCCACTGGCGGTACGACGCTCTGGTGAATCGGTTGCAAAAATAGATTGTGACGTGGCCGCACAGCCCCATGCCAATTGGACTAAGCAAAAGCACGAAAAGCGGCACAACCCAGCAAGTGCTGGTGGAGAAGGCTGCCAGCTATGACAAAGAAAGGACCCCAGGAATACGTCTTGCTCCTCCTTTGTCGTTCCCGACCTTTGTTCATCGTATGGTCCTGGCAAACGCCTCGGCTACTACAAGCCTGCATCCCAGAAAGGTTTCTTGCTTGCGATATACATTGTTAGTAAAAGTGAAGTGTGCTATTGTGTTTGCTACTTGCATTTTTACCACCAAGTTGAACGCAGTTTTCTGCAGCCACCTGACCATGTGAGATGTGAGTGGACTGGAGTGTATGTGACGCTCTGCTAAAATTGTCTATTGTGTGCTGTCTACTGTGTCTTGGGCTGCTCGGGACAAGGAGTGGCTTCACGGTAACAGCGAGGCAGGGTGGCTCAAACTGCACTCAGGGGCAGAGACGAGCCAACCACTGAGCCTGCACCTCAGCAGTGCCAGGTGGCTCTGACACAATGCATTTGTTTGCGAAAGGCACTCAGGTCAGCAAAATGCCAGCAACTGAGTTTACACTAGCAGCACTGTGTGGTGGCTGTACTGCAGCGTATTGAACACTGCTGCGCTCGGTGCAGGGAAAGCTCTGCAAATAAAGCAGCACTGGCAGAGCCGCGAGGTTTCAATGCGGAACACAGCACAGAGAACAACACTCGGGACTACAATATGCCAGCAAGCGTACTCACACCAACAGCTCTAATGCAGCATGTGGAACACTTGGCTGTGCTCAGGGTGGAGGGAGGCCCGTGAACGAATATGCAGCTGCGGCAGGGCGCGGCGACTCTGACACGGCACATAACACAATGAATGATGCTCAGGAGAAAGGCAAGTCGGCAACTGTATTATCACCCAACAGCGAAGCAGGGTGGCTCCGATGCGGCCCATTGGGCACTCAACTGCGCTCAGAACATAGGAAGACCAGCAAGTGGGGACAACGTGTCTGGGGGGGCCTGGAAGGCACCTGCACCACCACGCGTCTCAAACGGATGAGAGAACCCATAACCAGCATGGCTCGAACTAGGGCACACATCCGAACAGTCAACATCATAAAAGCGCGCTTAAACGAAGCGATCGCTCCCGGTGGCCAAAAGCAGAGTGTTGCTAAGGCGAACGTACTTCATGCTCTCAGTACCGTCTGCGTTAAACGACAATAAGGACAATAAACCAAGGGGGTCTAGCAGGAACGAGGACCATGATTGGGCCTGCTCTGGTCTCATACCAAATCCAAGTTGGGTGCCTATAATGTGTGAGTGGGTTAGCACGAGGCTTACTCAGCAATCAACAGTCAGACAAGTGCATAACGTTTCTCCACTAGTTAGCACACAAAAGATGCTATGGCAGAGCTCATCAAGTTTCGAACACGGTGCAATGAATGCTTCCGAGTCAAATCACCAACAAATGTTGATTTAGTAACTCAAGATACATCACAGTACGACAGTCACAGCCTGGGGGACCCATTTAGCCACTGTGCTAGGCTAGCTGGGCAGCAGTCCACAGAGCATAAGAAGTCACTGGAGCTAACGTCCCATGTAACAACTCGTAGCAGGCCTGTGAAGCATCTGCCGCGATAAGGCAGATGCCACGGTCTCTCAGTGGTCCAGAGCTTGGGGGAGATGATGCCCGGGCGCTATCATCATCATCATCAGCCTATATATTGCCACCTGTAGGTAGTGGGTCGAGGGCAAGAGTGGGTCGAGCCCAAGAGAAGAAAGAAGACCGCGCGCCCCCTTCTCTGCTCGAGCCAGCCCCGACGGTCGCGTCTTCCGAGAGCCAGCTGCTCTACGGGTTATTAAACCTTCAAGTTCACTTCTAGAGGCTCGTGACAAACTGGTGGAGGTGCGGGGTAAGCGTCCTCACGGATGTTGCAGACCCCTCCAAGGATCCGCGCTACGAATCCAGTGCCTGTCGACACTCCCGTGCATCGGGCCAGCCGCAGGATCAGAGGACTGTCCCCAGAAGTCGTCGACGCTACGGTTCCCACCACATCGACCGGTATGACCAGCGCCACCCTTCAAACCGCCCCAACCGGTACGGGAAGCACGATGTCGAACCGTTACACACTTGAGAGCCCACGGATCCCAAAGACGTTTCATGGCACAGTGTTCGAAGACGTCGAAGACTGGATGGTCGAATACGAGCGCGTGGCCTCCGTGAACGAATGGAACGACACGGAAAAACTCAGACACGTCTACTTCTACCTGGAGGATGGCGCGCGTACGTGGTTTCAGAACCGCGACGGGCAACTGCCGTCGTGGCGCGAGTTTTGTCGTCAGCTCCTGGAGACCTACACCAGTTCTGATCGCCACGAACGAGCGGAACGAGCGATTCAGGCCCGTGTCCAGTTGCCAAACGAAACTGTGACCACGTACGTCGAAGACATGACGCGCCTCTTCCGACGAGCGGATCCAAGAATGACGGAGGAGAAGAAGTTACGTCATCTGATGCGCGGGGTCAAGGAGCAACTCTTCGCTGGCCTCATACGGAGCCCTCCGAAGACGGTCGCGGAGTTCTTGTCCGAGGCCGTAACCATGGAAAAGATGCTTCTGCATCGCTCGAACTTGTATGAGCGGCAAGCGAACAGCATGTCTGCTGCTGACGTTTTCACGGCCATAGGAAGCAACGGCGACTCACTGCGAGAACTCATCCGCTCTGTAGTGCGTGAAGAGTTGCAAAAGGCCGCTGTAACACCGCAACCTACGGTAAGCTCCATAGCGAGCATTATCAAGGACGAACTGCACCAGGCGCCTCCTGCTAACGCTGCGGCAGTACCTCCTGAATACCCTCGTGCGACCTACGCGGAAGTCCTGAAGCGCCCTGCTTCCTCTCCGCCGCTATTCGTTCGTGCTCCTCCTACGGTGTCAGTTCAGTCGGTGCAGCCGATACCGTACTACGACGCTGGGTACACGCCGCCGCCCGTTGTTCATGTCGCTCCATTTGCCCATCGTACGGAGCAAGCGGTTCACTACGTCGACGATAGACGCCCGCCCCCTCGGAAGTCGGATGTTTGGCGCACACCCGATTCGCGGCCTCTGTGCTTCCACTGCGGTGAAGCTGACCACTTGTACCGCCAGTGCCCATACCGGCGCCTTGGGATTCGCGGCTTTTCCGCATACTCGCCACCGCCCCGATACGGCCAACGACCCCGGGACATTCAGGAATACCTGTCCCAGCAGCGCTTGCCACCGCCTGCCCGGCGGCAGTCGCGTTCGCCGTCTCCGAGACGATTTTCACCTCCGCCCCAGCGGTATTCTCCCGAGCGGTCGACCAGTCCCCGCCGGGAAAACTAACTGAAGCGATCTTTGGGGGCGAGGTCGCTGACGGTCGAAGCACTGAAGACCTCCGACGGACGCAGTTACGGAAAGATACCGACCCGACACCACCTGCAACTGAACGAGACGACCGGCTTTCGCTCGATATACCAGTTACTGTTGACGGTTATGCCGTTAGTGCTTTAGTGGACACCGGCGCAGACTACACGATACTAAGCGGCAAAATAGCAACGCAGCTGAAGAAAGTGATCACGCCCTGGCATAACTCGCAGATTCGGACGGCTGGCGGCCACATCGTTACTCCGCTGGGCGCCTGCACGACTAGAGTTGAGATTCAAGGATCTACATTCGTAGCGAGCTGCCTTGTCTTACGCGAATGCTCCCGCGACGTTATCCTTGGGGTTGACTTCCTGCAGGAGTACGGCGCGATTATCAATCTGCAAGAGCGTCGTATCACTTTCTCTGCCGAACGAGCAATCGACGTGCAAGATGGCCGACGGCGCGACGACGTACTTCGTGTTTCTGCTGACAGTGTAACGCTTCCTCCACGTGCCAGTGTCCTCGTCGACGTCACATGCTGTGGCTTACGCGATGGCGAAGCGGTGGCCGAAAGTAACTTGGAACACCTACTGAAACAAGGTGTTTGTGTGGCTCGCAGTGTTATACAGATTCGTGCTGGTCATTCGCAATTGCTTGTTACCAACTTTAGCTACGAGCACCGACACCTGTTCCGCGGCACTTCGTTAGCGTTTGCAGACGCAATAGCAGACGTTAACAACTGTTTCACGTCAGAAGTAGTGGAGACAGCAGACACGTCTCTGGGCCATCTTGACATCAATTCTGAACTGTCCACCGATAGCCAGACAGCACTGCGCAAGCTCTTGCTTGAATTCAGGACCTGCTTCGCACATTCTTCCAAGGTACGCCAGACTTCCATCACTAAACACAGGATCATCACGTACGACGACGCACGCCCGATACACCAGCAGCCTTACCGCGTGTCGGCAAGAGAACGCCAAGCCATACGTACGCAAGTCCAAGAGATGCTTGACGATGGCGTCATCGAACCTTCCAACAGCCCGTGGTCATCTCCGGTCGTTCTTGTCAAAAAGAAAGACGGAACGCTACGCTTCTGTGTCGACTACCGCAAGCTCAACAACGTGACTAAAAAGGACGTGTACCCGCTGCCGCGTATCGACGACTCGTTAGATCGACTACGGCGCGCCCAGTACTTTTCTTCTCTCGATTAAAAAGCGGGTACTGGCAAATCGAGGTAGACGAACGCGACCGCGAGAAAACAGCCTTTGTGACTCCAGATGGGCTCTATGAATTTCGAGTGCTTCCTTTTGGCTTGTGTTCAGCCCCGGCTACTTTCCAGCGAATGATGGACACTGTCCTTACTGGACTGAAGTGGCAGGCCTGTCTTGTGTACCTGGATGATGTGGTCATCTTCTCTGAAACGTTCGAGCAGCATCTTCACCGCCTACGGAGTGTGCTAGAAGCCATCCGATCGGCAGACCTCACACTTAAGCCCGAAAAGTGCCACTTTGGTTACGAAGAGCTCAAGTTCCTCGGTCATGTAGTAAGCGCCAAAGGGGTCCGACCCGATCCAGACAAGCTTGCCGCTGTGGCCGCGTTTCCAGCTCCTGCCGATAAGAAGGCCATCCGGCGCTTCCTGGGTTTGTGCGCCTACTATCGCCGGTTTATTAAAGGCTTTTCGAAGATAGCGGAACCCCTGACACGCCTTACAAGGGACGATACGCCATTTGTGTGGCATAATGAGCAACAGGCGGCTTTTGCTGAATTACGACAGCGCCTTCAGTCAGCACCCGTTCTTGCACATTTTGACGATGATGCTGATACTGAGGTGCATACCGACGCCAGTAGCATTGGCCTTGGCGCAGTGCTCGTCCAGCTTCAAGATGGAGGGGAAAGAGTTATAGCGTATGCCAGCCGCTCCCTGTCCCGTGCCGAGGCGAATTATTCGACTACGGAGAAGGAGTGCCTCGCGGTCGTGTGGGCGATCATCAAGTTTCGCCCCTATCTCTATGGTCGTCCCTTCAAAGTAGTGACGGACCACCATGCCCTCTGTTGGTTGGCAAGCATGCGCGACCCTTCAGGACGACTGGCACGGTGGAGCTTGCGGCTACAGGAATTTGACATCACCATCGTTTATAAGTCTGGCCGTAAGCATGAAGACGCTGACACGCTGTCCCGCGCACCCATTGATCCTGCCAGTCAGGAAACAGAGGATGATGACGGCTTCCTGGGCGCCATTAGTTCGTCGGACTTGAGCAGACGGCAGCGTGACGACGGTGAGATTCGACCGATCATCGATCATTTAGAGGGTCGCGACACAACCATACCACGCCATCTGTCCCACTCGCTGACGTCCTTCTGTCTGCGAGATAACGTGCTGTATAAGAAGAATGCTCGTTCGACCAGCCGTGCTTACCTCCTGGTGGTTCCAAGGGACATGCGCGACGACGTCCTCTTCGCTTGCCATGACGAACCGACATCTGGTCATTTAGGCTTTTCACGAACACTCGCTAGAGTAAGCGAAATGTACTATTGGCCCGGGCTTTCGGCAAGCGTCAAACAGTACGTTAAAGGCTGTCGTGAATGCCAGCGCCGCAAGACACCATCCGTTAAACCGGCTGGCTTACTTCAGCCAATTGAAGCACCTCACACGCCTTTCGACCAAGTCGGCATGGACATTCTCGGACCGTTTCCCCTTTCTGCCGACGGCAACAAATGGGTGATCGTCGCGACTGATTATTTAACACGCTATGCTGAGACGCAGGCGATCCCACGAGCCACGGCCTCAGAGGTAGCGCACTTCTTCATGCGCCACATCGTCTTGCGTCACGGTGCTCCCTCCACTGTAATAACTGACAGAGGGACAGCATTCACAGCGCAGCTTATGGACGAGGTTTTTGAATTGAGCAACACCAGGCATCGCAAGACGACCGCGTACCATCCGCAGACCAACGGACTTACCGAGCGACTGAATAAGACGGTCACAGATATGCTCGCAATGTACATAGACGTTCAACACAAAACATGGGATCGGATCTTGCCTTACGTGACCTTCGCGTATAACACCGCCGTGCAAGAGACGACGCGCTTCACGCCCTTTCGCCTTCTCTACGGTCGCGAAGTCCAGACGATGCTGGACGCTATGCTGCCGTGTCAAGACGCTGACCTATTGACAACTGACGCCGAGGAATTTGCAGAGCGTGCTGAGGAAGCCCGGCAGCTCGCACGGCTGCATATCGGCCAGCAGCAGCAGGCAGACGCACGACGCTACAACATCCGCCACAGGGACGTGTCCTACAACCCCGGGGACCAAGTTTGGGTGTGGACCCCCGTTCGCCGTCGTGGTCTCTGTGAAAAACTGCTAAGCCGGTATTTCGGTCCGTATAAAGTGCTCCGCCGCGTCAGTGACGTAAACTACGAAGTTGTTCCGGACACATCATCGCAGACACGGAGTAGGACACAAGACAACCGAGCTCAGACATAGTTCATGTTGTGCGCATGAAGCCGTACATTGCGCGTCCGTAACTTTTTTTGTTTTCGTTTTTTTTTTTGTTCTCTCATTCCCTTCTTTGTTTCTACTTTTCATTTATCTTTGGGAGATTGCTTCTTCGTTCATTGACTGTGCCGGCGTGACGGCTACTTTTTTTTTGTGTACTTTCGCTTTGCCTGCCTTCTTCGTCGTTGTCTTCTACGCCTATTTTTTTTAGCATCGAGGCGATGCTTTTGTTCGGAAGGGGGGATATTGCCACCTGTAGGTAGTGGGTCGAGGGCAAGAGTGGGTCGAGCCAAGAGAAGAAAGAAGACCGCGCGCCCCCTTCTCTGCTCGAGCCAGCCCCGACGGTCGCGTCTTCCGAGAGCCAGCTGCTCTAGGGGTTATTAAACCTTCAAGTTCACTTCTAGAGGCTCGTGACAATATTATGTCCACTGCAGGACGAAGGCCTCTCCCTGCGATCTCCAATTACCCCTGTCTTGCGCTAGCGTATTCCAACTTGCGCCTGCAAATTTCCTCACTTCATCATCCCATCTGGTTTTCTGCCGACCTCGACTGCGCTTCCCTTCTCTTGGTATCCATTCTGTAACCCTAATGGTCCACCGGTTGTCCATCCTACGCATTACATGGCCTGCCCAGCTCCATTTCTTCCGCTTAATGTCAACTAGAATATCGGCTATCCCTGTTTGTTCTCTGATCCACACCACTCTCTTCCTGTCTCTTAACGTTAGTCCTAAGATTTTTCGTTCCATCGCTCTTTGTGCGGTCCTTAACTTGTTCTTGAGCTTCTTTGTTAACCTCCAAGTTTCTACCCCATATGTTAGCACCGGTAGAATACAATGATTGTACACTTTTCTTTTCAACGACAGTGGTAAGCTCCCAGTCAGGATTTGACAATGCCTGCCGTTTGCACTCCAACCCAATTTTATTCTTCTGTAAATTTCTTTCTCGTGATCAGGGTCCCCTGTGAGTAATTGACCTAGATAAACGTACTCCTTTACAGGCTCTAGAGGCTGACTGGCGATCCTGAATTCTTGTTCCCTTGCCAAGCTATTGAACATTATCTTTGTCTTCTGCATATTCATCTTCAACCTGATTCTTACTTTTTCTCGATTAAGGTCCCCAGTCATTTGCTGTAATTTGTCTCAATTGTTGCTGAACAGGACAATGTCATCTGCAAACCGAAGGTTGCTGAGATATTCGCCGTTGATCCTCATTCCTAAGCCATCAAGCGTTATCAAGCGGGGGCCAATTGAGGCGCATCCCGCTGACATGTCCTTGTGCATGTGACTCAATTCCAGGAGGGAGCAACACTGTTTGCACAGAAATGTAACTATGGCGCTCTAAGCATGGCTGCTGTGTAGCCGCTTGGGTGACAGTTCTCTATGATTAAGCTTGGCAAATGGCCATCATCACACACAGCAACAGTTGAAGCAGGGGAAAGCACCTCAATCCACAGTTTTATGGATATAGTTAGGCTTGAACAAATAGTGCTTTTTTGGTTCGAAGCGAATTCGAAGGGAATAGTAATTCTTCTTGAATAATTTCGAAGTGAATACATACTTCGAATAGTAGCAAATAAAGAAAAAAAATATGGCAGAAGGCTAAGGTCTGGGATTTATTCAAGGAAAGTAAACAACTTGATTATTTATATTTACGAAAATATACAAATTTTCATGCAGAAACACTAGCTATTCCTCATGCTGGGGTTTGAGGTGCTCCCTTCTGCAGCTTACAATGGCACCTGTTGTGAAAAAAAGCCTTTCACTTGTCTGGGTGGCTGGTATCGAAAGATACCTATGGGCAGCTGCAACCAGGGTTGGGTAAAGGTGGCTGCCCTTGCTTTTCCACTGCACAAAGGGGTCTTCGGACCGGGAAAGAAGGGGGGCCTTCAAGTACCCAGCAACCTCATCCAAGATTGTATGGCTTCACTGATGATGTGCACGCGAACTGAAGTGTGTAAAAGCACTCCACACAGAGTCCCCTGATGGGTCTGCAGAGCAGGTGCTGTTCTCACTTGTTGCTGTACCATGTTGATCAACTGGCACAGTCTCTTCTGCTGCTGTTGTGAGTAGAGTGAATGCCCATTGCTTTGCGAGTCGTTCAGCATAACAGACATCTTTGTATCTAGGATCGACCAACATTGCCAATGCAGGAAGGTGTGACATCTTGATATCAGGAACCTCGTCTTGATGCTACGTAAAAGGCTTGAGGCAAGCAATGCTGCCTCACCACCTTCGGAAACATGTTCAGCTAGAACCACCTCGGTACACTGCAACAGGGGAATGACTTGTGACAGCGTGGGATATCTGTCCCGAGACAGTTCAGTTGTGGCATGGTGAAGTGGCTTCAAGACTTGCACTGCTGCATTCATATGCTTCCACTCACTTGCGTTCAAGTTTGGAACTGCGTCAGATTCTGAAGTTCTACAGTGATGACCGTACGGAGCTTCACGAGCCTGGCCATCATGGCATGCTCACTGTTCCATTGTATCGGGACATCTTCTATAACGTCGAGAGGGTCCCAGCTGCATGTTTCTCTGAATTTCCTGAAGCCGTCCTCGGGCCTTGGCACTCCGTTTGTAATCTAGCAACAATCGCTCTGGCTTTAGCACAGAGCTGCAAAAACCCTGACACTTCTCTTTTGGCATCACTGACACACAACTGAAGGGTGTGTCCGAAACACTGCACACCATTCCAGGACGACCACGCTACTGCAGAAGTAAAATTCCTTCCTTTAGCTATAACGACGAAGATCAATCACCACAGTATTGTGGGCTGGAAGTTCCCACTCCTCGATGACACCTGCGATAAATAGCTCCAGGTTTGCTGCATTGTGAGAGTCTGTCATCTCTGTGCAAGCCAATGCATGCAGTCACTGTCCATGACGTGACAAGTTACTCAAACGTAGCTGTCATTTGCCCGTGATGTCCAACCATCAGTTGTGATTAAAAGCGGCTCCACTCCGCTTGAAAAAATGTCCCGAGCTTCTTTTTCACCTTCTCTTTGCTTGATGCATAGAGGTTGTCGGGATAAAGGGGGGGGAAGCCACGGCTCTCTGCCTCGGCACACCGAGCCCTGCGGTTGGCGCATGCCTGTGCATCAACCAGGGTCTGGTACAAGCTCGAGGAAACAATAGACGACAACCACGCGTACACTCGGAAAGCATTTATTACGACTGCAACTAACACTTCGAGCAGGCCAGCTAGCTATAGTTGACATCGCTGATAGTTCCCTCGAAGAGAATAATACGCTAGGTAAAGAAGGGCTTCCGACTTACCAACTGGGCAATACGGGCGGCCGCGGCGATGCCGCTTCAAGAACGCAGTTGACTAGCCACGTGCAGGAATACGGGAACGGCAGTGGAGACTTCCGCTATCCCCGCTGGCTGGGGACCAAAAGAGACCCGGGTGATGTCAGCGGGATCTCACGTGACCCACCCGGTGGCGCTGATAGTGCTTGCGATTCCCGTGCGCTGCCCACGGAAGGAAAGTTTCCCCTCTCTCAACTCTCCCTGGTGCGCATGCGCCTGACACGACGTTCACTGCGCGTGCGGCGGTCATGGGACCCGAGGATTCCCACATCCCTCCACCCTTAAATGTTGCCCTACGGCGGAGAAATCACTGGAACGACGGCATTGACAAAGTATCCGGGCAGATGCGATGGTAAACTCCGCAGGAAATGGCAGAATCCCCGTTGATAGGCCGACAGTCCTGTGTGGCAGCCGCCCAGATATGGCAGCTGTCACAGTGGTTGACGATGACGAGGGCTGAAGATGGCTTGCCCCCAAGATGCGTGCCGCAATGTCCACCCGAGAACAGCGGTCAAAACTTTCTCGAAACGGCGCGCTGCGCCGGCACGTTGAACCTTGCACCGACGCATCCTCGTGGGAGTGTATGATGGTGGGCATCCTTCATTGTGGCTGCCATGTGCTACTGCACCGGGCCGCGAACAGGGAGGGGCCTCCGCTGCAGTTTGAGGCCGAGACAGCAGGCAGGGACGTGGACAATGGCAGCAATAGAAAGTCCAGCGGCTTTACTTGTTCTGCAAAGTCGCGCAAAATGCACTCCACAAACACTTAGAATTAAGGCAGTAGAGGCCGCCGCAGGCGTCGAGCGTCTGACACGATGCTGAACCATCCGTCTACCGCATAGCTTTATGCGGCAAACGAAAAAAAAAAACAAAGAAACAATCCAGTTCGTTTGAATGAGTTATTCGCTTCTACCGATTTTTCCGGTCCGATCCAGCGTGGAAGTGGGCGATGCTCGTATGAACAAAGCGCTCTATGGTGTCCCGCGATTTCTGTTTTTTCCGCCGCAATATATTGAGCTCATCTGAACAAAGTAAGCTTTCTGTTTCGAACGAGGTTTCTCCGAAGCTCGGCGAGTATAGTAAACCTAGCGAATCCATTTGCACCCGCTAAATGTCACGGCATGGTCCGTCTTCGAACATGCGACCGGCAGCTCCGAAGGGCCTTAGGCCAAATCACGTCCATGACAGATACCAATGCCACAAAAGACCCATAAAGGGTTCCAATGAGCCGCCGTGAGGAGATGCAGGCCTAGCTAAGTGTCCCCACTCGCTGCTCAACCCGCAGCTTCCGAGCCGACACCTGAGACTGCGCCCCCTTGACGTCCTAGCCAGCGTTTCCGGTGCTCGGCTCCCAGAGCCAAGGTACAGAAAGGAGGCTATTTACATATGTACAAGTAAAATCGGCCACCGCGACGACTGCTGCACTCACTCTCTTCGGGCATACGCTTAGGAAAAACGCGCTACAAATCTCAGCGTCTACGTATGAGTTCGGTGACACTGGTGCAAGCGTTAACTCGCACTCAAGAAGCACATGCCTAATCTAGCTAGGAATCACGCCTTTGGGTGAGGCCTAACGCTGGTGCGGACAAAGTGCTCCTCGCCCCGAACCGATCGTCGTCCCGTTTTCCAAGAGCTTGCCCCACGTTGGGAACGCCAAAATGTCGGGATATGGGGGGGGTTGCCACGGCCTTCTGCCTCGACACATCGCGCCCCGCGGTTGGTGCATGCCTGCCCATCAACCGCGGTCCGGTACAAGCTCGAGGAAACATAGACGACAACCACATGTACACTCGGAAACATTTATTACGACTGCAACTAACACTTCAAGCAGGCCAGCTATCTATAGTTGACATCACTGATGGTTCCCTCGAAGAGAATAATACACTAGGTAAAGAAGGGCTTCCGACTTACGCAACTGGGAAATACGGGTGGCCGCGGCAAGAACGTGGTTGACTAACCACGTGCGGGAATACAGGAACGGCAGCGGAGACTTCCGCTATCCCCGCTGGCTGGGGACCAAAAGAGACCCGGGCGATGTCAGCGGGATCTCACGTGACCCACCCGGTGGCGCTGATAGTGCTTGCGATTCCCGTGTGCCGCCCACGGAAGGAAAGTTTCCCCTCTCTCAACTCTCCCTGGTGCGCATGCGCCTGACACGACGTTCACTGCGCGTGCGGCGGTCATGGGACCCAAAGATTCCCAGAAGTCCTGGAATATGGCTCTCGAGAATGTTGTCCGAGACGGCACAGCATAATCCGGCATAGCAACTTCATCATGTCGAGGAAACCCGGTTCTTCAACAATGTTGTAGGGGTGCATACCACGAGTTACGAAGCGAGCTATCATTTTTGTCATCTGTTTGTCATCTTTGGGGCCGACGCTTTCATTTTCGGCTTGAAACTGCCGCTATGGATGGCTGTTGACCACTTGCCTTGCTTGCCCCCTTGAGCTTGGATGACCTTTCGCGATGCGTCCCGCTTCTCTTGGTAGTCCTTGTGAAAGTCCGGATGTCTCCTTAAATGCGTTGCTAGGGTTGTTGTTGTACTTGTTGGGGTCTTCAGGACTGCCTTGCATTTAAGACATCGAGCTTCGGTTCCCGGTGGAATTTTTACAAAAAAAGTTCCAAATCGGATTGCTGGCTGCAGGCAAGTCCCCCATGGTGCTCTCTGGAGTGGTCGAAGGCGGCTGGGATTGATCAATGCCGCTGCGGCAAAGACAGAGTTGCCCTCTAAACGCAATCGACCACACCACCACGCTGACGAGATGGGTTTTGTACGCCTTTGTTCCGAGTATAGTTCTGTTTTCCTGGCTTGGTTTGGATTGGATTGGGAAAAGTATTACTGAATCCAAAACCGAAATTTCCGAAAAACGCCTTCTCCCTGCCGCGTGTGGCTATTCGTTTAGCCGAATACTTCGAAATTTCCGAATAACATATTCGAATCGAAGTGAATATCGAATAGCACATTATTCGTTCAACTATTAAAAAATATCAAATATTTGCACAAGCCTAGATATAATGCTTTGCTGCTTTCCTGAAACAGGGTGCACTGAAGTTCACCTACACTTTGTCATGGTCGAAGTTTTCATTCTGGGGAGCATAGAAGAGCTCCTCTTTGTTGGAACCAAAAACATGCAAGGGTGCTCTTCCTTAAGCCATACGTTTTGATAATCGCCCGCCATGGTGGCATAGTGGCTATGGCATTGCGCTACTAAGCCTGAGGGTGCGAAATCAAACCACGGCCGCCACGGTGGCATTTTGATGGTGGTGAAATGCAAAAACAGCCGTGGACCATGCATTGGGTGCATAATAAAGAACCCCAGGTGGTCAAAATTAATCTGAGTCCCTCGCTACGATGTGCCTCATAATCAAATCTTGGATTTGGCACATAAAACCTCAGATTTTTTTTTTTTTCTTGTGATAATGTGCTCTTTGTCTTGAGCAACATATTGAAGGATTGCTGCTTTCGTGCAAATAAAAGTGCCATGTACGTTCCGTGCGTCATTGTTTCACATTAATTCTGCTCCATTATATGATTGCTCTCTGTGGCTTGAAATGTCAATCTCATCATCTCGTCACACTTCACAAATTTTGAACTGCTCCTTTAACTGCATGGTGACAGGAATACGAAAATGAATCACATGGTAAACATGGCGAGTGATTCCCAAATAAGCTGATTTGCCAAGCATCACTACCTGCCTTAGAATCCCAACCTTTGCTTCCTACCTTCTGGCCTACTTCTAAAGCGGTAGCTTTCTTAGCTCATTCCTCAGTTTGTGTTGCCATCGCCATCCACAGCACCGACCTTGGCAGTGCACCAAGATCGTTGTCATCATCATCATCAGCCTATATTTATGTCCACTGCAGGACGAAGGCCTCTCCCTGCTATCTCTAATTACCCCTCTCTTGCGCTAGCGTATTCCAACTTGCGCCTGCGAATTTCCTAACTTCATCATCCCACCTGGTTTTCTGCCGCCTCGACTGCGCCTCCCTTCTCTCGGTATCCATTCTGTAACTCTAATGGCCCACCGGTTATTCATCCTACGCATTACATGTCCTGCCCAGCTCCATTTTTTCGACTTAATGTCAACTAGAATATCGGCTATCCCCGTCTGTTCTCTTTGATCCACACCGCTCTCTTCCCGTCTCTTAATGTTAGGCCTAACATTTTCGTTCCATTGCGCTTTGTGCGGGTCCTTAACTTGTTCTCGAGCGTCCTTGTTAACCTGCCCCATATGTTAGCACCGGTAGAATGCAATGAGTAGAATGCAATGATTGTACACTTTTCTTTTCAACAACAGTGGTAAGCTCCCAGTCAGGATTTGACAATGCCTGCCGTATGCACTCCAACCCAATTTTATTCTTCTGTAAATTTCTTTCTCATGATTAGGGTCCCCTGTGAGTAATTGACCTAGATAAACATACTCCTTTACAGACTCTAGAGGCTAACTGGCGATCCTGAATTCTTGTTCCCTTGCTAGGGAACATCCTTTGTATCCTGCATGTTAATCTTCAACCCCACTCTTAAGCTTTCTCGGTTAAGGTCCTCAATCATTTTTTGTAATTCGTCCCCATTGTTGCTGAATAGGACAATGTCATCTGTAAACTGAAGGTTGCTGAGATATTCACCGTTGATCTGCACTCCTAAGCCTTCCCAGTCCAAGAGCTTGAATACTTGCAACACAACTCGCAACCCCACTCTAAGCATGCAGTGAATAACATTGGAGAGATTGTCTCTCCTTGCCTGGACCCCTTTTTTGATAGGTATCTTTCTACTTTTCTTGTGGAGAACCAAGGTTGCTGTGCAATCTTTGTAGATATTTGCTAAGATATTCATTTATGCCTCCTCTACTCCTTGATTCCGCAATGCCTCTATGACTGCTGGTATCTCTACTGAATCAAATGCTTTTTTGTAATCTATGAAAGCCATATAGAGAGGTTGATTGTACTTCGCAGATTTCTCTATTACCTGATTGATGACATGGATATGATCCATCATAGAATATCCTTTGCTGAAGCCAGCCTGTTCTCTTGGTTGGCTGAAGTCAAGTGTTGCCTTGATTCTATTGGAAATTATCATGGTGAATATTTATACAATACTGAAAGTAAGCTAATGGTCTATAATTATCGTTGTATGTTTGTGCAAATAGAATGTTTCCATTGGTGCAAGCACGTGCGCTTCCACGAATGAGAGAGGAGAGTTTCGATCACGTGATGCAAAGCTCGGTTCCCTGCACACCACCAGATGGTGTCGCCGTGCATGCATCATGGGTGGCAGAAGTCACCGATTGTGCCTGCAATATCGTGGAAATTTTGCCACGGTGCAGTCATGCCTCGCTTTTTCTTTACACTGCAATGTCATTGAAGAAGCAGGAACCCTATTGACCCCCAAGCAATTCGGCGAGCTCGAGATTGGGAGTGAAGATGCCCCGCCCGACAAAACAGTTTGCCTTGCGTGCCCTGGAGGCAGCAGCAAGGCGACGTAAGCAAGGGGACTTATAGGTTCAAGTCGCTGAAGCAGAAGTGAAGCAACATTGATGCAAGGACTCTACAGTTAATTACCACAGCGAACACCTTAAGTGGTCACGTGACCTACACATACCCGTCGTGTGATTTTTTAAATCTCTGTTCATACAATTGAACTTTTCACTTCAAGTGAAAGGAAATACAGTGGCTGCATCGTGAGCATGCCATGAAAAACTGATTCCCTTTATTTTCATTCAAGTTGAATATAAAATTTCATTGAATACCCCCATCCTATTTCTTTAATAACGTTATCTTGGCTGCAACACCTTCATTCCTCATTCGATGACCCAACGGCCCACGTGATGGGAAATTTATGCTGTCAGATGTAGTGCAGGCATGTGCAAAGTCAAATTATTCAGCAGGTGTGAATATCATGATTGAAAAACAAGTTTTTGCCCATGGAAATTCTTGAGCACTGGCTGAGACCTTGGGTGGGACCGAATTAACTGGAGTCAAATTAACGAAAATCAACTGTACATTTATGATGTCTGTGTACCAACCTTCCAGGTACCAGAAGGCGTGGCGAGACTACGTAAAGTTTCGCCATCTGCTTGCCAACAAGCCCAAAGTGCTTACACTGACCGGCACAAGCTACTCCAGAAGGAAGTCAAGCTTCAAGAGATGAGGCTCAAAAGGTGGAGCTGTGACGCTGCTTTGAAGTTTAGAGGCCACTGCTTCCAAGGTGGGACTGTTAAGGGGGGCTTCTTTGAAAGGGGTACAGGAGGAACAACGTGACATCAGTCACCACAGGGAATTCCTCATAGACCTCCCTTGCTCACCTCAATGAGGCGATCGGAGAGAGGGAGGTGAGTGTTATCAGGATATTTTGGCCACTTATACCAACCACACTTGATCACATTGGTGATGACGATAGCACTTGCACTTCATAGGCTCTCCAACCTGGCCCAAGTGGTGCCACATACACTGCTGGGCGGCACCGCTTACAAGAGCAAATGAAAAAGTGTCCAGTGCGCTCGGTTGCACCGGTGTGTTGTGTATGGGATACGGGCTACAAGATTGTGTCTCCTGTGCATTTGTTCGCACAAGCCTGTCGTTCAATGCCACAACAGCTTCAAAAACACTAAGAACTGATGCTCACTCATAAAATTCCACATATTTCAGGGCAGGTAGTGCAAAAAGAGGAGACAAGCGTGCAACACTGCTGTTGTTTGCAAAGTTAAGTAAGTTGCGCTTGTTTGCTTTCAACATGGCAAATTTTTACCATGTCACGCAGTCAATCGAAGGGGCTCTCGCGTGTCACTGGGGTCTTTTATTAAAGGGGACATTGAGGCTCATAGTCTCAGCTAAGTGCCACGCTGAGCACCGGCAGGCAGTGGCAGCTTCATGCAGGTGCAGCGAGTGTGTGGTGTGATGCGATATCACCACATGTTAAAAACGTAGAGGCAAAAGACTCGTCAAAGACTAAGAAAGCGTGAAGAAACTCCCATGAAAAGCCACTCACAAGTAGCAAGAGAGGTGCTTTTACCATCGTGTTGCACGACACAGCTGGGACGTCTCCGAGCTCCCGAAACCCATGACGAATTTATACCTCTTCCGCACAGACACTTTGGAATATGATCGGGTGCGAGCCTGATTGGGTGCTTCTACATGGGCCCTTTTGACCACGATTTTGCACGATCTGGATCCGTTGATCACGATCGTGGGCTGTCGTCTGCACCGTCATCCTGAGTGAGCTCAACCAACTCAATCCGGATTGGTGGACCATGTAGCAGCGACCATTCTTGATCGCAATAGAAAAATTTGATCCGGATCAGGCTTGATCGTGATGAAAGTGCCCACGTTACACCGGTATTAAAGAACGACCGAAAGCCAAAGCAATTCAAACCACCACTCCTCCTCTCGCAACCCAACTCGCCTCTTCAAGATGTCACGCACTAAGGTCGGCATTCTTTTGACAAATGGGCTACCTTATGATACGCCTGTGCTAAAGCGCTCGACTGCTTGCAACTTGCTACTACAGAAATCTTACGATCAAGACGCATGTACAAACAGCCCCTGCATGCTATCAAGCAAACGCAAACATGAAAAAGCACAATGTGTGTCGCATGCGCAAATCAACCGGCACCCCATGTGCCACTCAAACACGTCCAAGTAGAGCTGGAGCATATTCTTGTCGTCAAGAGCAAACTGTCATGACTGAGCTACAAGGCGAAAGTAACAATGTTACCACAAAACAGCAAGCTGTCAGGAAAACAACTAACTTTGACAATCCGACTTACTTGATTCTGCGGACGGTGGTTATCGTGCCTCCTTGTGTGCCTTGTCATACCATTTACCCATTAATCTGCAAAACTTGTCAGGTGGCTGCAGGTCCCAGGTGTTTTTGTCACCATCGTGGCAGTTCACTATGCAACAGTACTGACCTCCTTAGCTACCTGGGCTTCATGCGGCCACTGCAACTATTGTGAAACAAAGGCGAGACGAGGAGCACGTTTGCAAAAGCTTGATCACGCGCCTGGTGGTGCCAGTGCACTGGCCGATGGTGACGCGGCTCTCTGCTAGGGGAAGGAGCGGCGCTTGCTTCTGGCAGCAAACTTGAGGTTGGGAGCCCCATAGAGTGGCATTGTCACCTAACTTTGCCATCCTAATGCCCACAGGTGAAGTGCACTGTCAAAATTTTGACTGGGTCTCGGCAACCACAACAACGAACCGATTGTCAAATGACTGTTGCCCTCTTACTGCAAGGCAACACCCCCTTACCCTCTGACTGCTGCATCCTCTGCCAAATGCATTTGCTCCTCTAGATCAAAAGCCCATCTCTTCAGAGATATGTGGCAGCAGCATGCCATCTCACAAAAGTGTGACTTCACGCGATGTGCACTCCCTGCACTGAGAGGCAGAATTTCTCCCTCGTATGAATACCCCTTTAGGATGAATGACTGATGGCTTATTTGCACCTTGTCGAGGCTAATTGTCAGCCTGCACTACAAATGCATTGCAGCACCTCCGCACGTGCACAACATGGTTCTCAAAAGTTTTAGAGTACACCAGAACATTGTCGAAAAATGTCATCGCAAATTTGCGATTGATTCTGTTCGGCACTCTGATTCCGTTCGGGACCCTGTCCATCAAGGTTTGAAATGTGGTTAGTCTTCCTGCCACACTGAAGGGCATCCTAGTGAATTCAAATATGTCCTGGTGGCTGCTGAAGGCAGGTTTTGTGAGTTTTGCGAAGCACGTGCTCCCAGTGATAAACCCAAGCATGGAGCACGCATGTGCCACTCTTTCCTTTGTTGCCTATCCCCTGCCCTTCCCCTCATTCTTGCCTTTAAGTTAATGAGCAAAAAATAAATGCTTACTTTCTGCATGGTAAGTAACATGGACCACTTCTTGTCAGAGGCGGCGCGGCCGCCACCAAAGTGACAGTGAGGTCCTCATTACAAACCATAATCTGGAAGAAGACTTGGGAGAGATCAAAAACTTCAGAACCATTTTGCTCGACCAAGTTGTGCTAACATCCAGTCCATTCGCGGCATAAGATGCACACATTGGTGCATACTAGTACCATACTTTCCGGTGTATAAGACGCTGTTTTTTTCTGAGTGTTTCGTCGGTGCGTCTTATAGAACGGTGCAACTTTTTTTTTTTTCTGGAAAAACTGCCGTCAAAATCGGATTCGATGTTATGGCCATGCAAAGTGCGCTGGTTGACTTAATTGCTACGGGTTCTGTGCACACTATCGAGGTGGCGGGTACGTTCTTCTCGTGATGGAGTTCCCGAGCTCGTTTTTGTTTGTTTTTTTTTTTGCCATTTTGTGGGGGGTGCGAATTATAGACCGGAAAATACGGTAGTCAATTTCAAGGTGGCAGCATCCCGATTTTTTTTTTTTTGGCAACACTGGGACATTTTCCCCTGTTCTAGCAGGTCATTGATGCAGTCCATGATTATCTATTCCTTAGCATTGACTGGGTAGAGCTTGCATCTAACCGGCGGACTGTCTCTGGACTCTGTATGATGCTGGGCAAGGGTACTACATCCGTGCCTTATTGTGAAGACTCCGCTAAAATCTTGAAGTCTTTGTAATGTGTGGGTCCACGTCTTCTACTGAAGTGTGCCTGTCCTGCTGGATGGTGATGCTGTTCAATATAGAGACTCAAGTTGGTTCCTCTGCAAAACTTCATAAAGACTTATCATATTGACATTATCATCATCATCAGCCTATTTTTATGTCCACTGCAGGACGAAGGCTTCTTCGATTTTCAAACAACGATTTTCAAGCTCCGCACATATGCAAAACATGTAAACCAAGCAGCCGCGCGTATCCGAGAATCGAAGCGTGCGACTGCGAGTTATGCATCTGTTTAAATTTACGAACGTTGAATGGTTAATGTCCAAGTACCCATGATCTTCGCATGAAGCAGAAGAAGTAATAATTAAAAAAAATGTCTCAGTTTCGCCCGAAAGGCGAAGCATCAATTGCGATAGCAAATTATTAGAGAGCTATAAGAAGTAGGGATAGTAGTTTTATCGACTGCATAAACTTGACACATTTGCTTACTAACTGAATTAACAAGCGTGGTGTCAACGCGCACAAGCAAACATGAATAGACTCGATGACCGCAGACAACCACTGTCAAAACACGGCTCGTTCGTTCGTTCGGTCTATCGCTGCATCGGAAACTGAGCGGCGTAAGCACAGTGCCTACAAAGGTCAGAGCCGTGTGGAGATCGCTTTTAAGATATGGTGCGCGCGACAACGCCGACAGCCGGCACAGGCGCAAACGCATTTGTTGGCAGAGTAGAACCGCGTCCTCCCCCCTCCCTCCTGTGCTGCCTTCCCGCTTTGCTCCTTTCGCGTGGGAGATTGTGTCGCCAGTTCGCCTTGCGCCCGTTGCAAGATACGCATTTGGTGCCGCAGCATAGCGTCGCCCCCCCTCCATCCCTCCCTCACGTACCTCTACGGCCATTCGCGCGACGAAGTTGCGTTTGCTCTCCGTGAAGGTGCGCGTCCCCCGCGCTACAGTGTACTAGAATGTTTTACCACCCGCGCGCTTTCACTCGCACATACGGCGCGCGGCAACGATTTTATCACCCTTGGACTCATGCTCCACGTCTCATACTCCTCCTCCTCCGCATCGCCCTCGTTGATCCCTCTTCCTCGGTGGGCGCACCTCGTTGAGAAGCGTGCTCGCTGCTGCCCTTGTCGGCGAGATTTTCCCGCGAAGCCGCATTATAACCTGTATTTCGTCTCACGTGGCTGCACTGTTAGTGGTATGCGTATACATGGATGCTATGGGAAAATTAACGGAAGTGTGAAAAGACCATATTGTTACACGGCTCTGCACAATATGCTACATGATGAGGAAGAGGAACACGAGCTGGGGGGCTGAAGAAGACGACGCTTCAGTGACTGACTGGTTGTGTCAATCATTGTCAATCATGTAAATATTGTAAATATATTTTCCGTCTTGCTTCTTCCCTCTGTCACATATTTGGTGGAGGTGCTGGGTGTTGTGCACGACGGAGCTCCGCAGTGGACGTAGCCTGGTCACTAACAACATGACGTGCTGGAGCCGGTGCAGGGACAGCCACCATGCCGACAGGAGCAACCACTACCCGAATGCCGACAGTCATCTTGTCCCAGCCCCGCACCCAGGCACGTTTTCCGGGACCGACAACCTTGACGTCGATGAGTGGCTCCACATGTACGAGCTTGTCAGCGCCCATAACAAGTGGGATCCAACTGTTATGCTGGCAAACATAATTTTCTACCTGCAAGGCACGGCACGGGTCTGGTTTAGAAACCACGATGAAGAATTGACTAGCTGGGAGCAATGCAAGCAAGAGCTCCGCGAGTTATTCGGCAAGCCTGTTGGCCGTCAGCGAGCTGCGCAAAAGGAGCTTGGGTCTCGCGTCCAGACGTCGACCGAATCATACCTGACATACATCCAGGATGTTCTGCCCTTTGCCCCAAAGTTGACGAGCGGATGTCGGAAGAAGACAAAGTGAACCATGTACTGAAGGGCATAGCGGACGACGCTTTTCATCTGCTCGTATATAAGAATTTTTCCACCATCGACGACGTCATTAATGAATGTCGACGCTTCGAAGAAGCAAAAGTCGTCGCTTCGCACACCAATTCACGCGTCTTCCAAACACAGCTGCTACGTCGTCGTGCGAGGATCTTCACTCTCCGCTTCAGCCGCCTACGTCTGAGAGCCTCGTTCGTGTCGTTTGGCGAGAGATCGAAGCCACGGCACCGGTTTGCTTCCAGACCTATGCTACCGATTCTCGACCGACAATTTCCCTCGTGCAGTCTGTCGTACGCGAAGAGTTGGCGAACCTTGGCATTCAGTCTGTCTGTTCCGTCAACCGATCGGATACCTATGCCTTCCCTACGATCCCTGCTTCGCGACGCCAGTACCCCTCTCGGCCTTTTCGCAACCCAGCTGAATGGCGAACATCCGATGACAGGCCGATTTGCTTCAACTGCCGACGCGTTGGCCACATTTCCCGTCACTGCCGCAATACCTGGACGTCATCGCAATATCGGTCTGCGTCCCCGCCTTACCGCCGCCCACCCGGTACTCAACCACCACCGGAAGATTCCACAGAGCCATACTACTGTACTCAGGCGTCGGCATCTACACGCAGAGTCGTTCACCCTCACCACGACGTCCCCTGTCTCGCTCACCCCACTGTTCGCCGTTCTCCGTCCCCCATGTACCGGCGCTCTACGGGAAACTGACGGGTGCAGCTCCGAGGGGTGACGCTGCTAGATCGACCCGGACTGCAATACCTCTACTGACCTTACCGACAGATAGGAATTTACTTGATGTGTATGTGGATGGTGTCACTGTTACTGCTCTGCTTGATACCGGTGCGCACATCTCTGTGATGAGTGACCAGCTTCGTCGACGGCTCACTAAAGTCCTGACACCTGCGGCGTCCTGTGTTGTGCGAGTCGCTGATGTGAAGAACACTGGCCACAATAGGAATGTGTGCCGCTCGTGTGGGCGCGCTGGCCGCCAAACATCTGTATTATTTACTCTTATTCGAGAGTGTCCCCATGATTATTCTAGGCCTTGATTTTCTATCCGCTCACTCCGCACTTATCGACTGCTCCGCTGGACTTGTTCAACTCGATTTGCCTTGCCCTGACCCACCGAGGAAGTTCCCAGCAGACTGTGCTCGGCTGAGCACATTCGACTCCCCCCACAAGCCTGACCTGCGTCCTCCTCTCCCCCGCTCCACCTGTGCCTGACGGTGACTATATGTTTCTCCTCTCACGGACGTTCTCCTTGCCCATCACGTTGCTCTTCCGCACACCGTTGTCACTATCACCAACAACTCCACCAGCCTTCCTCTCGTAACTTCGGAATTGGGGACCACGTCCTCCCGCAAGGCATAGCCTTGGGTACGCTGTCCTCCTCCCAAGATTACCAGTTATCAGCCTTGACTGCTGATATTACGTCGTCTACCCTTGACTCTGCATCTTCTTTGCCGGCTGTCTATCCAGAGTTAACAAACATGATTGCTCCCGCTTCTGCCACACCACGCCGACCAGCTACGCCATCTGCTTGCCCGTCCAGCGACATTTTTGACCTGCATGGTCGCCCTTTAGGCCAGACCTCTCTGACGACACACCGTATTGACACTGGTGACGCACACCTATTCACAGGCGACCATACCGCATGTCTTTGCATGAACGACAAGTCATTCACACGGAGGTCGAAAAGATGCTCTCTCGAGGTATCGTCGAACCGTCATCCAGTCCTTGGGCGTCCCCTGTCGTTCTAGTTAAAAAGAAGGACGACACCTGGCGCTTCTGCGTGGATTACCGGCACCTTAACGAGATCACAAAGAAAGACGTTTATCCTCTACCACGCATTGATGACGCCCTCGACTGCCTCCACGGTGCGAAGTACTTTTCTTCCATTGACCTTCGTTCCGGCTACAGGCAGATTGCCGTCGACGACTTGGACCGCGATAAGACTGCCTTTATAATGCCTGACGACTTATACCAGTTCAAAGTCATGCCGTTCGGCTTATGTAATGCTCCAGCTACATTTGAACGCATGATGGACACACTCCTGCATGACCTGAAGTGGTCCATCTGTCTTTGCTACTTAGACGACGTCATCGTTTTTGCTCCTACATTTGCCTCGCACCTGGAGCGCCTCTCGCTCATCTTCCTGCTTTTCGCACTGCTGGCCTTTAAACTTAACTCATCTAAATGCCACTTCGGCCGCCGCCAAATTGCTATCCTCGGTCATCTTGTGACTCATCTGGTGTGCGCCCAGACCCGGACCAAAGTTAGTGCCGTACAGAATTTCCTGTCCCAACCTGTACTAAAGTGTCCGGAGCTTCATGGGTCTGTGCTCATAGTTCCGCCGCTTCGTGCAAAATTTTGCGGAAGTCGCCCGTCCTCTTACTGCTCTTCTGAAGGCAGACGTTTCATTTTCCTGGGGCCCTGCGCAGGCAACCGCCTTCTCGAAGCTTATCTCGCTCCTGACGTCTCCACCCATCCTGGCGCACTTCGACCCGTCTGCTCCTACAGAAGTCCGCACTGATGCCAGTGGTCATGGAATCGGTGCCATTTTATGCCAACATTAGCGAGGTCAGACCGTGTGATTGCATACGCCAGCCGTCTGCTTTCTCCCGCTGAGCGTAATTATTCCATCACTGAACGTGAGTGCCTTGCGCTTGTCTGGGCAGTGGCGAAATTTCGCCCTTATCTATATGGCGCCATTTAAGGTCACCACAGACCACCATGCACTCTGCTGGCTTTCGTCCCTGAAAGACCCTACCGGTCGCCTAGGGCGCTGGGCGCTTACAGGAATACTCGTACACAGTTGCCTACAAGTCCGGCCGTTTACAACAAGATGACTGCTTGTCCCGCCATCCAGTCGACCCTCCTGAGTTCCTGCGACCGATGCTTCTGTATTTTCACTATCTGCTTTTGGTGACCTCGCTACCGAACAGCGCCGAGATCCAACCATAGTGGTATCATGGACAAGCTCACATCTGGGTCAAGCGATCCCTCCTTCGCTTGTTCGTACTCCAGGACGGCATTCTACATCGGCGCGCATGCACCTAGTGGACCTGAGATGCTGCTTGTCATTCCCGGCATCTTCGTACCACTGTTCTGTCCCAGCTGCACGATGTACCAACTTCTGGTCACCTTGGGGAATCTCGTATACGACCGTGTCCGCCACTATTTCGCTTCGTGTGAGTTATGTCAGCGCCGGAAGAAGCCGTCTGCGCTCCCTGCTGGTCGACTCCAACCTCTTGACGTTCCTGCCGACCCCTTCTCTCGCGTGGTGTAGACTCCTGGGACCTTTCCCCACATCTACCTCCGGCAATAAGTGATTGCCGTCGCAACCGATTATACAACTCGGTTTTGCGATCACCAGAGCCCTCCCAACCTCCTGTGCAACAGACGTAGCCGACTTCCTGTTGCACGACATCATTCTTCACCACAGCGCTCCTGTCAACTTCTTACCGACTGGGTCGCTACTTCCTCTCTACAGTTGTGGACGACTTGCTCCGCTCCTGTTCTACCAAACACAAACTTACTACTGCATACCATCCGCAGACGACGGTCTAACTGAGCGGCTTAATCGAACAATAACGGAATGCTCTCCATGTATGTGTCTGATGACCATCGTGACTGGGATACTGCTCTCCCTTTTGTCACATTCGCGTACAATTCTCGCGCCACGACACTGCTGGTTACTCGCCATTTATTGTTGTACGGCCGCGATCCCGTATTGCCTTTTGACACATACTGCCTACCCCTCAAGAGCCCGTGTCTGAGTATGCCCGCTACGTCATTGCCCGAGCCGAAGAAGCACGCCAAGTTGCTCACCATCGCCTTTGTGCTTCCCAGATCAACAGAAAAGCATTTATGACAGTCGTCACCGTGACGCTGACTATGCTCCTGGGGATCTTGTCCTTCTACGGTCTCCGACCCGCGCGTCGGCCTCTCTGAAAACTAATGTCTCGCTACTCTGGTCCTTATCGGTTCCTTCGCCAGGTGACCGACGTGACCTACGAGATCTCTCCGGTCACACCTACTTGCTCCCTCCAGACTTCCCATGACTCGTTCATGTCAGCCGCCTGAAACGCTACCAGTCCTCTTCTACCTAGGAAGCACCGGGACGGCGCTCCCACGGGCGGACATATGTTACACGGCTCTGCACAATATTGCTACATGACGAGGAAGAGGAACACGAGCTAGGGGGCTGAAGAAGAGACGCTTCAGTGACTGACTGGTTGTGTCAATCATTGTCAATCGTGAAATATTGTAAATTATTTTCCCGTCTTGCTTCTTCCCTCCGTCACATATTTATCCGGTCTTGCACTATAAGCGGTTACGTTATAAGCGGTCTATACTGTACTAAGAAAAAAAAATGGTACGAAAATTATGAGATATACAAAATGTATTGCCGTCTATTAGGCACTATCTCCCAAAAAATCGAAATTTTTAATTGAACAGGTATTTCGCTACAAACATTTAACTCCAGCGTTACAGTTGGGCATGCCGTGCTGTGGCCGCCAATGTTCCGAGCTGGTTTGCGTCGTCGTCGATTTCAGACTCAAAGTCTGACGAAAAGTCAGCGTCCTGTGACTCGCTGCTGTTCGATGTATTGATAACATCAGCCGCATGGGCAGCGGAATCGCGTGCGACATTTCCGGAGCTGGACATTTTTAATTCTGCTGTGACGATTGCGAAACTTCAGAGCGCATTTAAAAATCACCGCTTGGCGGAAAAAAGTGAACTGCTTAGAAAACAAAAATATAGTTTCTCCTCTTTCACATCTGATGGTGCAGTGTGTTCGTGAGCAGCGCGGAAGGTCTCGAAAGCGGCTTTTGAAACCATCAATAGCAGGCAGCCATTTTTTCCGTCTCCTTTGAACGATCACGAAACTTTGGAGCACGTTTAAATATTACTGGCTCGCAGGAAAAAAAGCGAAGTGCTTAAAAAACTAAAATGTAGTTCTCCTTCACGTCGGATGGCGCATTATGTCTGTGAGCGGCACGGAAGGTCTCGAAAGCGGTGTTTTAAACCATTGATAGAGGGCTAACCATGCCCATTGGGCGTGGTACGGAAAGAGTTAATGTCAACTAGAATATCCAATATGCCCTTTGCTCTCTGATCCACACCGCTCTCTTCCTGTCTCTTAGCCTTGCATTTTCGTTCCATCGCACTTTGTGCAGTCCTTAACCTTTAAGACGCTGTGTACACAATTGTGTGCGCCAAGTAAGTGCTTCAACAGCAATAATTGATGAATGTAATGGTACTTAAAATGTTTCGCATACATCTTGAAACTGTTCCGATGGGAATCGTGTTGCAAGTTTGAATAACGGGTGCAAAATGTATTAGTAAAACAAGTGGCAAGGTAGATTGATGGGTGCTTTTAACAGCAGAGCTGTTTATGCCGAGCGTAATGTGTAGGCCGAAGCGAGCGCGCACCTGCATGGGCGGTGCATGCTCGCTTCGCCCTACACAGACACGGCTCTCGCCGAGCTCCTCCAGCTGCGCGCTACTGCGCATGCGCCGTGATGTCATCCTGGCACGTCTGCGCTTGCTGCCCGTACACTGTGCATAGCTTTCGCCCCACTTTTCCTACGACTTTGCCACCAGCTGCGCAGTGCTGTGCATGCCGCGAGTCAGACGTGACGTCACGGCCAACTGTGCATGCACTCCTTCGTTCCGTATAAAAGCCAGTGCGCGGCGGCGGCGTGCCAGATGTAGACATGGGGAGACCAAGGAAGGTTTGCACTGCCGAGGAAGAAGCCGCTTACCAAGAATCGCTGCGCACTGCTAAGCGAGACTGCCAGCGTCGAAGCCGACTGGACTGTGTGATTACTGTTGCGGTGCGACTTGGCATCTGCCTTGCATTGCTTTGCATCACTATGTAAAACTTGGCATTAATTCGTATAACTTATCATCACTTTGTAAAAACATTGCATCACTTGGCATACTTCGTATAACTTAGCATCACTTCGTATAGCCAGCACCAGCTAGGAACCGATCAGCTCCACTTTGTTTTAGCCTTGCGCCTCTAGTGCAAGCTACACCGAATTTTATTCAAGCCTGCTAGACATGAAATAGTTGATGTTCTCATATGTAATGTTCTTCTAGCGAGTTTTCGCATGGAGTCCATGTTCTGTAAACTTGAAAAAACTCAATAAGAATAAACAAAAATTCTTGATCTATTCTGCAGCTGTATGCTTTTATGGTTCTGAATATGCAGAAATGCAGTGAATGTAAGTTTCCAGTCAACAGAATTCATCAGCATCTGAAGGGTTGACTTGTTCTCGAGCTTCTTTGTAACCTCCAAGTTTCTGCTCCATATGTAGCATCGGTAGAGAATGCAATGATTGTACACTTTTCTTTTCAATGACAGTGGTAAGCTCCCAGTCAGGATTTGGCAATGCCTGCCGTATGCACTCCAACCCATTTTTATTCTTTAAATTTCCTTCTCATGATCAGGGTCCCGTGAGTAATTGACCTAGAAACATACTCCTGTAGACTCTAGAGGCTGACTGGCGATCCTGAATCCTTGTTTCCTTGCCAGGCGTTGAACAATATTTTTGTCTTCTGCGTAATAATATTTAACCCCACTCTTACACTTTCTGTAAGGTCCTCAATCATTCGTTGTAATTCGTCCCCAATGTGCTGAACAGGACAATGTCATCTGCAAACCGAAGGTTTCTGAGATACTCGCCGTTGATCGTTACTCCTAAGCCTTCCCCGTTTAATTGACATAGGTGGAGGCAAACGCGCATCGGGAATAGCGAACTTCACTAATGGGGTGGAAGTGTGCCATAATATTTTTTTGGAGGGATTGACAGCTGGAACCCACGTTTAACACAAAGTGGATGCCGGTGTCTGGAAAGTATACTTTCTTCAGATGGAGAGATGAGGAACGCAACAACAGGAGAGCGTGGAGGTCTCATTCTTGTAAATCTGCAAGCCGCTGGAGCGTGAAGTTAAGAGTTGCAGAGTTTGCAGATGCGGCTGAAGGTGTCACAGCAGCAATGTCTGTGCCTTTTATGTGCTGATATTAGTTGTGAACTCAGGCAAGAATGCCAGATGACAATTTCAAGGACTGTAAGTAGTGCAGGCAGATGTGAAGGCTGTAGTTAGAGGCTTTTGATCAGTGAAAATAATGTACTGTCATCCCTTGAGGAAACATCAAAAATGCTTCACAGTTAGGTAAGTAGCATGTAGTATGCATTCGAATGCACTGTATCGTGCTGCTCATGTTAGTTTTCTGGAGAAAGAAAGCAAGCATTGGCCAGTGGCCATTGAGGAACTGCAGAAGGGTACCACTGATGGCGGATCCTCCTACACTAAACCCTATTAACTTGAAGCTGCAAAAAGCATGAAAAAATTTTTAATAAGTGATGTTTTGAGAAAAGTGAGTGAAATTGGAAAGTAGCGTACTGGCCACGCATTAACCACATGGAGCCTTTCCAAAGTAATGCCAATGAAATTCTCGGTCGATCACTTTCACATGCATCGGCACTAAGCACGTCGAATGGCACTGTGCCTAGCACTGTGCCAAGACAGCATTCTGGCACTCAGTCAGATGATTGATCCTAAGGCTATGAAGTCAGCCATCCGATCAGTTCATAACGAGTTCCAGTCATGCAAAAGTTGATGCTGCTAATTTCTATAGACTGCTCCAAAATCAAATTTGTCTGCTCCAATCTGCCCAGGAATTAAATTTTATCTGCTCCATAATTGCTTCAAAATTACTTTTGGCATTCCCATCCCTGTTTTATGTGCTTGAATACTGAGAGTTATTTTCAATATTAGATTTTGCTGCCGCGACAGGACCCAAAATGCAGTTTGGGACTTTAGTGTGTCTGATTATCGGAACTTTAGTGTGTTGGTGATAACTAGAAAGTGGAACAGAGTAAAACAAGAGATTTTCGTGCCCTCTGAAGTCAATCTATGGCTATGTAAGATACTTAAAGAATAACACTGGAGGAGTTCATTCAAAATGAAGGGTAGTGTAAAAAATTTCTTCTGCAAATGAGCTGCTCCAAATTTCAAACTTGCAGCTCCGAAAATTTGGTCCCCACCCCCCCTCTCTTCCCCCCGATAAAGGGGCCCTCAGACACTTTTTCAAGTCACTGTTTTTCAGTTCAACGCTGTGTAGATTGCTTGCCCCCAACTCAAATTTAGAGGGGTCTTCTACCCTCTTTCTCTCACCCACTGATGTAACCCCTCGTTGCCAATGGTGAGAGCCCGACGAGCCTACATAGCGGAGGTTCACTATTCCATAGTTGCCTACATAAACTATGTTCACGAACTCCGGTTACTTGGTGTGCTGACGACGCTGTTACCATAGTAAAAAAATACCTTTGCACATTCTAGCACATTTCATGTGTGCCACTACTGGTCGAGCAACCTGGGACTGTCCAACGTCTCTTTCTTCAGTTCAGCACAGCGCCACGAACAAGAAAAAAGGTGCAAAACAACAATGCACTGAGGTGAGAAACCTGCGCCACCTGAACACACGTGTGCAAAACTAGGCAGTGAGGTGACAAGGCTGCTCACGAGTGTACACAGCGAGAGCAGAAGCTTTCGTGCTCAGGAGCCAGAGGTATGCCACCATACCAGGGGCAAAAGAACAGCCATACCGTGTATTGCGGTCATAGTGACCTTATTCTTCATCTTTCTTTTTTTTTTCCCCACTATTTCTGTTTGCGTTAATATCAAAAGTACAGCAATAAAAATAAAATAAAATCTTTATGTATCACATTTTTGCTTCAGTGCTATGGTTATCTGCAACTTTGTTTTTAACCAATCATGAAGGAGCGAGTGATGATGTGATGATGCTTCTGGTGAGCGCCACCGGGTGATGATGCAGTCAGCAGCGATGTAGTGATTTGTTTGCGTGATTAAAATGTTAAATATTTCGATACTGTTGCTTTGACCTGCGCTAAAAGCATCTCCAATTGTCAGTGTCGACAACTTCCAACAGAAAGACGGTGGCTTGGGAAGTGTTCGAGGGCCCCTTTAACCTGCTCCAGTTTCAACGAAAATTGCTCCAACCTCCCCTGTAATTGGTGAGCCCTCCTCTTCTCGGAACACACAGCCAGCTTTCGTCACGTTGATGCTTCATTCCTCGTAGTTCGACCAATTGACAGCTTTTACCCAAGTAAGGGCCCAGGGCCCGGAGACAGCACCTAAGTTTGTGGCTTCCCCACCACACGAAGTGCTGCCATGTTTGCCAAATATGACCTTACAGCATCTGCACACATTATACAGCAAAATCTCTTTACTACGAACCCCACAATAACGAACTTTCCAGAATAACATATTTTCAGAAAGTTGGTTTCTTATAGTTTCAATGTAAAAATATTCAGTACTACGAACTTCGGAATGCCGAACTTTTCAGAATAACGATCGTTTAACGCCTCACTATTACAAAAATATTTCAAAATCTGGGGATTCTTAATTTCATGTATCCAGTCACGGCAGCTGAAACAGGAGACAACTGGGCTCAGAAAGCGGACGCCGCGGCACATGTGTTCGGAAAACCTGAATGGCACCTGAAGGGGAAAAATAAAAGTACGCTGGCACGCAGCATCGGCGTTGGAAAGGGGCGGCTGCCTCTCAAAGGCCAATCGCCCGCGATAATCACTCCACGAGTTCCAAAAAAGACTCGAAATCAGCGCGACAATCACACGAATCGGTGACAGCGCCATGTTGCAAGAAAAACGGCTGTCACCCGCGCGTGCACACAGGTTCTTTTGTGCACGCCTTTTCCATACAAGCCAACCATACCAGGCAGATGATACGCCGGTGCGCGTTGCACTGGGTCCGTCTCTGGTTTAGAACGACGCCCTTGCGCTCTACAGCGGTGCAGTGTGCCCGAAGGCCTCGCGTGGACGGATACTCCAACAGCGTAGCTTAGTAGAGTAGCGGGACCAGTGTGGTGAGAAGGCGCGCATCGGGTTAGGCATCACCGCAAAATACTTTAGCTCTCGACTCGCGCTTTTTCGTTCCGAGTGTCAACTGAACAGTCAGGCAAACCGTTCTTTTTGAGAAGGTCCCGAAGTGGCCATTGTCACGCACAGGACTGTTCGCACACTAGCTGAGGCAGCAATGCATCAGGTTTTGCGAGCGCATGCTCCGCCCAGACCAGTGTCGCCTAGCAACGGAAGCGCGGCTCTTTGCCCTTCTTTTTGCGCACCTGTTCCGCGCTTCTTTCTGGGCCGTACTGGCTATGCTACGTGCACGGAAAATATAACCTCCGTACTTGTGGGGTTTCCACACGGTCACACTTTGTACTTTCCGGGCGGTGTCATTTACAAATAGTTCAGGGTCCACCTCGAACAAGGCAGTTGTGGTGTTCCCGGCAAGGAAATGTGAAAAACAAACAACAAAAAACATTGTGCTTTGGAGGCGACATGGAGCGTCCTTTTTGCCGGTAGTTTTCTCGGTGTCAGCGTCTTTTTGAGCACGTTACTGTTATTACACTGTTTCGGTGGTACGTGGGCTGGAATCCATGGCAAATAGCACAGCGCGGTCCGAGAGCCAACAGCGACGTCTTCATGGATAGCTCATATGGTGACAACTTATGAACTGATGGGTTAATGGGCTGAATGGTTAATTTTGGGGCTTTCACTATAACGACTTTTCAGAATAACGAAATCATTTACCGTGGTCCCCACTCGCCACGGTGGCTCAGTTAGCAAAGCGCTGCACTGCTGAGCACGAGGTCGCGAGATGGAACCCCGGCCGTGGCGGCCGCATTTCGATGGAGGCGAAATGCAAAATGCCCGTGTGCTTGCGTTGTAGTGCACGTTAAAGAACCCCTTGTGGTCAAAACTAAAACAGGGCCCTCCACTACGACGTGCCTCATAATCAGAACTGGTTTTGGCATGTAAAACCCCAGAAAGAAGAAGAACCGTGGTCCCCTTAAGTTCATTATATAGAGATTTCACTGTGCATGTTTATTTAAATTATGTTCAAAGTGGCAGAAATGGCTTGGGGCCTTTCTAGAGCATCGGATCCAGCCCACCTAGGTGAAAGTCAACGTCTTGAAGCATGTAAGAAAGAGTTTTGCCTCTCCACCAGGACTGGCCAACTGATCAGTAGGTTGCGTGTGTGTGAGTGTTCAGAAACCACTGGTACAGTGCCTGTTCACCTTCTTTCTTGACGCTGTGTCGCATCCTCTTCTGCCCCCTGCCCACGATTTTGTTTGATTTTCGAGCAGTTTCCATGGGGATGAATGATCATTCAGATGTTCGACCGTGAGAGTCTATAATTTTGCCCCAACTCACGCACCTTCTTACCTTTGTTGTGGCCTGCTATGCTGAATTTCCCCATTATCGCTGTGTGCTTGCTCTTCCTTTCCTGCTGCATCGTGCATGGAAGTGGAGGTGTCAGAGGTCCCTCCATCGTTGTGCAAGCTCTACAATTGTCAAACAAACCAGCAGAGTCAAGTACTGGTGGAAATTAGCGCACAGTGTAGCCATCTTGCGAAACCACAGTGGCTGTATGAGGCGCAGAAGTGCACTGGAAAGGGACAACGGGACTGCCAAGGTGCCAGGGAAACACGGAAGCATGCGTCTCGTGTAACTTTCTGTCCACGTGTGCAGGCGAGGCCATGAGATGGAGAATGCTTTACCTGGCTTGGTGTTTTGAGCTGTCGATTGATGCTTCAAGGGGTGAGGAGCGCACTGCACGTATGCATGTGCACATGATGCGTTGCCATCACACGGAACTTGCAACCCCATTTAATTTTTTTATTCCTGCTGCATCATACTTTTGAAAATTATGTAACTGGCAACTATGGCATGAAAGCATCGTAGTAAGCTGTTTATTTTACTATAAAACACATTATGAATTTTATGGTGCGGTGATTTTTTCATGTTATATCTGATATATTGTTAGAAGCAGTATTGTTGGACAATACTGCTTTGTAAGTGGACTTCAACTTACAGTCAACACAGCAAGATGCAGGCGCAGAATTGGCAATAAACAGGTCTTCCATCAATCTTTTATCCCAAGCATGCCAACCTAACATTTTATTTGTAGTACACGTTGCTGCAGGAACAGGCGTTTATTGATCCACTGTGGCTTTATTTTTCAGTTAGCTTTCTTGGTTGGATGGTGTAGAAAAATTATATAACAGAATGCTACTCCTATCCAGGGCATGGTGCTACAGTAGCCACCACATTTGCACTACTACTTTGACTATGTGTGGCTTTCCACTTAGTTTCTGCTGCTTGTCAGAAGTTCTTTAGGCCACTGCTAGCAGTAAGGCACATTTTCATGAAAATTGTAGGCTATTTCTGTTCACTACTGTATTTTTAAGGTTTTCATTTGAATCATTTTTTGACTATGCACTTTGGCCACAGCAGTCAATTGGTGAGAGGCTTCCATGAAGTTTAAGTGATGCAGCACCTCTATATGTTAAGTAGCCATTCAGGATTCATTTTGATGAGCCATATTCGCTGCAGGCTGTGCAATGTTCACAGCATTTTCACTTTTAGCATCCCATTGGGCTGGATTTTCTGTAAGCCATTGTATGATTTCATTGCTTGTATTGCTACCTTTGTTAAGCTTTCTGTTATTGTTTGATTTTTTATTGTGTACTTAACTAGAATTCACTCTTACCTTTATTAAAGCATGGGCCATTGCATTGATTGGAGGTGTAAGACCAGGGCTTGCACTAAGATTTATTAGTGTTCTATTACATGTAAAATGTCATTCTAATTAGACCAACAGGAGGGAGGCTTGCAGGTCACGTACTTGTGACTGTAAGGTTCAAAATTTTATACTTTTAGACTTGTATAGATATAACTTTTTCATTTTTACCTTGAATTACACATCTTGCCAGTCACGTATGTATTGCTTGCCTGAACATGCTATTTTCTTTCTTTCTTTTATATCCACACCAGCAACTTGAAGAGGACGGTACTGTGGTAGTAAGCAGCAAGGGCTTCTACCGGACAGGCATCATGTGTGATGTTGTACAGGTATTTACAGGCTCCCGGTTGTTTCTTTTTTTGCATGGTTTTATTTCATGCATTGATCATGTTATATACTAGTTGCTAATACAAATAGCTAATTGTATGAGTGTATGGAGTATCTTCATGTGTACTCATTGCTGTATTTAAGTTTAAAAGTAGGAAAAAATAAAGAACAGTGATGGAGTGATGCTTGATGAAATTCTTTCAGTAAACTATTATCTCTGCAAATTATGGTTTAGTTTTTGGTATATTATACAATATATTAGTTTTCAAGTAGTGTCTTGGAACTGTTTTGCTGACACTGGTTTTGTTTTGCATCTAAGGTTTCGACTCTGGACAAAATAGCTCTGGCCTTTTGTGTAGGCTTTCATAAGTGCTCATAAGAACTTCAAGTTTTCAACATTTTGCCATTTTGCCTGATCCGCCAATTAGTGAAGTTATTTGCCCGCTTGCAAAGGCGCAAAGTGCCAGTACTGAGCGTGTGACCCAGTGGCATTTAAGCAGAAACCAACCGTGAGCATTGCTTCTGTAAGCAATTGATTGCAACCACTGTGGAAGAACAGACAGGTGTCTGACTGGTGCCATCTGTCTGCAGAGCAAGTGACTAGTTCTTTGTTCGTGCTTCATCCCTTTGCCGGCAGGAGCGCTGCAGTGTTGGGGGGTCATCATTTCCTGTTGTCTGCTGCCCCAGCCCGTCGTGCGAAAAGTGTAATGCCTTGTAAATTGCACAAGTTAAAAGATTGAATCGTTATAATAGTGTAAATGTAGATGCTTGGTAGCTTTATAGCGATAAGGAACAATTGAAAAAAAAAATTGATCAGAGATAATACCCATAGGGATACTAGGGCTCCATAGAAAATGCAAGGGAAGCTTAGTAGAGGTAGGCCAATGTGAAATTTGGGGGTGGACCAACTTGAAATGTGGGGGTGGGTCAACCTAAATTTGGGGGTGGGCCAACTTGAAATTTGGAAGTGGGCCAAACTAAATTTGAGGCTATGCTTACACATACTAGACACTGCAGTGGAATTTCTTGCATACTTTAAACATTGTTTTGGTCACGAACAATCGTTATCACATAATTCTAGCTATCATGTACATCATTCAGACATTAATGTATATCCCTTTGAGAAATGTCTGTATAGTCGTGCATTTGTGTTTCTTGAATTTATGCCCTAGCGTGCCGTGTTAGCATTCAATAGACTAGGGGACACCACTCGGCGTAAATAAAATGTTTGAATTGAGTAACTTGCAATATAATCCAGATTAAAATAACGAATATTAAAAGTAACTTGCACGGTTGTAGCAATGTGCATGCTTGGCATGCATGCTAACCACAAACATAGCTGCAATTGGTAAGCTGTGGGTTTATGACTTATGTGCACAACTTGAGAAGCTTTGCACTTGCAATAGCCAGGTAGTTTTGCAATTGTATCAAAGTTGAGCACTAGTAAACACGCTGTCTCTACAGTGAACTTTCACGAGTTGCAAAGCACATTTACGTTTAGATAGTGCTACTAAGCTTAGATGTTTAAAAGGATATACCTAAGCTTGCTTCCCAAAGGCTTGCCAGAGGCTTAGACTGGCACACAGGCATATATGAGACAATTTAATAGTGATTCTGTTAAGCGCACGCGTGTTTGAGGAGCCCCACGCACTGAACCAGCTGCTGTGCTTCACCCCCCTATCATCCGCGCCATCTGCTGAGAGAGACCTAAACCACAACCGAAAAAGTCATCGGTGTGGCAGCCTAGTTCAGACACCTGTCTTTGTTCTTCCCCGTGGTTACAGCTATTACTGGGGTTGGTAGGACATGCAATGCGGTGCGTGGTATCAAGATGCTTAGCACAGTCATTCAGTTGGGGCTGCGGAATATATGTGATTCTTCTGAGGGGCTGTTGAACCAGTACGTCATGGTGCCCTGCCTGGCTTTGAAAATTTGTGCATGGCACACGCCACAGCAACAGGCAAAGTTTTTTGTTTTTGCTTCCTTTATGATCAGTATGAGAATGACATGCCTGCACAAGACATCCAACTTATGGAGACGTTTGACACTGCATGGAGTTCGATCTATTAGGTGTAGATACCATTTTAGTTAATAGATATAACCCTATGTTTTGCTCTGTATTCTCACTGCAGCTTAAGGCAAACATTGTCAGAAAGTGCTATTTTGGCCGCACTGTGTGAACACGCAGTAGCAACAGCAGTTACAAGGGCTGTTATAAACTATTTGAAGAGCACCGGACTAGACTCGAGACTTGAAACCACTGTGCTATGTGGTTATTGCATATACCATCCCTTCTTCCTGTCATCATCATCTTTCATCGCTCATTTATCTCCGCTTTCCTCCTTCCCCTGTGCAGGGTAGCAGGCTAGAGCATAATTAGCTCAGGCCACCCTCTTTGCCTTTCCTCTACTAAATTCTCTTCTCCTTTGCTTTCACTGCAACGTCACAATGTGCAAAAATTGTTCTATATAAGAGATAGTTTGATTTAATTAGGTCTGATATCATATTTGGCTGTATGTGCAAAACAATTAATTTGGACATTCATTTTTTTTAAATATCAACCATTTATTGAATTATTAGAATACCATTAACATGCCATTTTGGATTTTCAGATGGTGAGTTTTTTGTGTGAGTACAGCAGTGCTCTTGATTTTTTCATTGCAGTAATCTTTTCTGATAAGGGTTAATTAGCGCCACCCTTAGCATTAGCAGTTGATGCTACGTATATACACATTAGGAGGAAAAGCACGGAGAGCGTGCCTTTTGAAAGCACACTAGAGTGGGCTACTTATTGTAATGCAAATGCTGTGCTGCAGATAGAGTTATTAAAGCTGCCTTCATTTTATTTTTTTTTTCAGCAGCATAACAATAATTCATCCTGTTTCTCACACAGCATGCCCTGCTGCTTCCCGTGCTTGTGTGCCACCTTCGCTTCCACAAGTCTCTGGACTTTCTGGAAAGCATCATTGGGACTGAATTTAAGGACCGTTATCTTCTCCAGGTGGGCTATGCATAGCTGTCAACTCTCCCGAATTATCCGGGACCCTCCCGACGTTTAAACACATCTCCCGATTCTACGGACGCGACCTCAAGTCTCCCGGAAAGTAGCCGCCACAGCACAGAGTTTTTTTTTTGTTTTTTTAACGCCCTATCGCTATAATACTATTACGCTCTATAATATAACCATTCAGGAAAGCAGTGCAGGAGCAGTTAGTCACCAGCATGCACCTTGAATCGAAGTAGTGGCCACCGGCACCACCACGAATGAGAGCATCTGACGGGCGCTGCCATATTGGATTTTCCAGATTGGCTCATCCCAGACTGGTTCGCGCTTTTTTAGCAATCTGGCCGTTAAATGACAGTGGGTGCCTAGGCTTTAGTTGGCTTTGTCAGAACGTCGAGTGTAGTGTGGAACGCCGAACTACTCTTTGTGTTTTCCCAAGTTTAGTTGGAATGATCGATGGCGTTTTCAAGAGCCAAGAAGTACTTGCAAGTACTTCTGAGATCATACACGACTTAGTTTCCGTGCATTGTCACTTCGCGGAAAGGTGACAAGTATGGATTCAGTACCACGTGCACCTGTGATATGAGCACAAAAAGAAGAAGCAAATTGAAAGGGGGGGGGGGGGGGGTTAAAATTTGTTACCCTCTTTCCCCTGCGGGGCAGTCTCTCGAATTTTTATGTTGCTAGGTGAGCAGGTATTGCTATGTGATTTTGGGAAAAAAATAATTTTTTTTAATGTGCAGTAGGGAAGCTCATATTTTTAATAGATTGTTGAGTGAGATTTAGCTTTTCTTTAGTGTGAACACTCTATGCTCATAGTTCTCCATAAGTTTTCTTCAGAAATGGCCGATTGTGTTTTTAGAATGTCTCAGAGAAAGAGTGCAGCCGTTCACATTCCGCACACCATGCGACGGTGCCTCCCGCACATTTTCTCTTAATTTTCGCGCTCATAAAATGGGACTTTCCGACGCTTCCGGCAATTGGCCGGTGGCCGCACGCGCTAGCAAGTGGCTGAGAGTGTATTAGAGTGTACTAGAGTGTACTAGAATATGGTAGACTAGGCCAAGTGGCACGGTGCTCCCTAGTTGAGGCGCAGAACAACGAAAAGTATATATGCTGAGGTCGCTGCGAGCAAACTAGATATTAGGGAGGCGCGCAGCGCCAACATTAAGTTGGTTCTAGTAACGTTGCATGGCGCAGCTGGTGGGCATTTCTGTCCCCAGGACCGGTATAGCCTAAAACTATTCTAGTCTGTGTTTATGCTCATATGGGGCTAGGTCTCAGCCATTTTGATCTACCATGAAAGGCTTATGGCGGGTTTGGAATAAAAGGTCGCAGTTTTGCCCCATCAGGCAAAGCATCGATTGCGATAGCAAATTAGTAGACAGCTTTTCGAAGTAAGGATAGTAGTTTTATCGGCCCTATAAACTTGGAAACATTTGCTTATTAGCTTGATTAACAAGCATGGTGTCAACGCGCACAAGCAAACATGAATTCATCACACTTGGTGTCCGCGGATGGTCACTGTCAAAATGCTGGCGTGAGCAAGCGCCCTGATGTTGTTTTCCCTCCATGGCTCCCGTCTCCTGCAATCCGGCTTCCTCGCATAGCTAAGCGCCAGCGGCGGTCGGCGTAGATGTTACGAGAGATGGCGCGAGCGGCGCGCTGCCAACGCCACCTAACGGCGGGGTTACTTGGGCGCAAAAGGTCAAAGGCACTTCTTTTGGGTGGGGTCGGTGAGTGATGCGGACATTCTGCCCGTGCGCCGATCCACACTTTGCGATCCACGTGGCCTCGCGGCAAGGCGCTCATGCGTGGCAACTTGCCGCTCGCGGCATGATGTGCGTTTTTTGCCGCTAGCGTGGCCGTACCCTAAACCAGATTTCAGCTGCTCTGCGGTTATGTGCCAGTGACGACGAATAGAGTAACAATGAAGCTGAAATACAGACTTCCCACGGTCATCGCACACGGCAGCAAGTAGCTTCTTTTTAAAGCATTAGCATTTCTTGGCTCGTTGCTCAGTTTTGCGCCATAGGCGCTGTCCACACCAACAGAGGCGAGAGATGCACCAGAAGGTGCTGTCACTGATGGAAGTGCATGCGACACTGTGTACACTTCCACCAATCAGAGAGGGGTGTTCCGTGACATAATGCAGAGCTCGGTTGTCTGTAATACCTCCAGACGGTGTTGCCTTCTGCACATAATGGCCGGTGAAACCCACGAAGTGTGCTCGTAGTATCGTGGAAGTTTTGCATCCATGTCACGTTAACCAGATGATGTTCACATCATATCAGGAATGCCTGTGGCAGTGCCTAGCTCGGTGCGCTGCTGCACGCCAGGCTGTGCCAGTGTATGCTTAGAAAGCTGGAGAGCACTTAAGCATTGGAGAAGAGCGTAGTAGTTTAATGAGACTACTACAATAAAACATCCTCTACACTGAAATGTCATGGAGGAAGCAGGACCATCAGACCCCAAGCTATTAGGTGAGCTCAAGATTGGGAGCGAAAGTGCCTAGCCTGCGCCATAGCTAATTAGCTAATGCTTGCATAGCTAATTTACTTTACCCGCTCATAACAGTCCAGTGACTTTACTTTTTTAGAGCAAATACAAATTTATTTACTTTTTGCTCATGTGTGGGATGCACCCACGAAGTTCAGGATGAAATTTGTTGAAAAAAATGTGAGGCCCTTACATGAGAATATACAGTATTTGGACTTACTCTTGGCACCTCCAAACCAGTGTATAATGGTAACCAAAACCTTCAAAGCTTTAAGATGTTCCACTGGATTTTTCAAACGTGATCGCATATGTGCCATTACAAACATGGGTGTCCGTGAACAAAGTTGCTACCGCTGAACTTGTAACTTGTACTGTTGCTTTCCTTAGCAAGGCTTGAATTTAGATATAATAATCAACATGACACCAAACGATACCTTAGTCACCAACTGCTGACACAACAGCACTGGTTACGCCTGGCAACTTCTCGGTGTGGCTTTGACGAGATTTTTCTCTCAGCCAGTGTGGTGGCAGGCACCAAGCAGTCACAGGAAGATTGCCACTATAATCTGTTCATACTGACACTAGTCCTGATTAGCAATCGGGCCCAAAATCACATGCATGGGCCAGACTGGTGGCTGTAGAATAGTCAAGTGTTCGACGGGAACTCGTCTGGCGAGGAAGGAACATAACTTAAATAAAACATGCACTCTCCAATTAAAGATAAAATGTAATATTATATTTGATTTTTAATGCGTGAGTGCATGTTTTAAAGCTGTAGAAATGGCTTTCGGGTCCGCGGGCAACCATTTGGTGTCTGCTGCAGGCGTCTGCCACGTTCAGAGGAATGGCGGAAGCTCTCACATAGGCAGAAAGCACTGGGCTGAATTCGTCTTGCAGTTAATGTCGCATGCAACACCTGCCCTTCATGACTTCATGGTATCGCAACAACTTGCAATGTGCATAGGGCTGTGTAACCATCACAAAACATAGAGTTAATTTACTTCACTTAAACAGAATACTGAAGAAAGGTCTGTTAACAAAGATTCTGCATTGCTGCCATTTTAAAAACATTATAAAAAGTAATGAATATTCTTTTTTCATTGAAATTAATTTTTTGGATTTCCCAAGTACCTAGACGTTTGTCCAGCCCACTTGTGTCCAAAAAATATGTTGGTGACTGTCGGTGCTGTACTGAGAAGTCAGTACAATGGAATCTCGATGATGATATGATCGCGGCTAATACGAATTTCCGGATGATACGAATTTTTCTGTGGTCCCGACCGAGTCCCATTACTTTGCAACGTGCTAGAGAATGGTTGTTACAAATAGATTTTCGACCCACGTCGGTTGATACGAATAAACGCCGCCCCACCGACGGCCGCGAAAGAGAAGAGCGTGCAGTCACGTGCTTTCTCCCTTTCTCTTATGGTGCGGAGGCGCGGGCGTGGCGCCGGACAGTGCGGAGGCCGCGACTGGGCACGAAGAGTGCGAAGCGGTGGCGTTTTTGTTGCTTTTGTGCTTTTCCTTTTATGCTTTTCCCCACGCAGGCATGGGGAAGCGCGGCCGCCACAGCGAGTGAACGTTCGTGCGGTCTATCGCTTTAACGGAAACTGAGCGGTGTAAGCACAGCGCATACAAAGGTCAGAGCCGCGTGGAGATTGCTTTCAAGATACGGTTCGCGTGAACACCGACAGCTGGCACAGGCGCAAAGTACAAGAACGCATTTGTTGGCAGAGTAGAAGCCGCCCCCCTCCCTCCCTCCCTCCTTCCCTCCCTCCTTCCCTCCCTCCCGCGCTGCCCGCGGAAGCCGCATTATAATCGGTATTTCGTCTCATGCGGCTGCACTGTAAGTGGTATGCGTATACATGGAGTTCTATGGGAGAGTAAATGGGAGTCGGAAAAGGCCGAGTTGTAGCCATTTCTGGACTATAAATGGTTACGTTAGAAGTGGTCTATACTGTAAATGCTTTTTACATACGTGTGCCTGAGTGAGTTCACCTTTGACTCTTTAATTTAGCTAGTTTTAATTGTGTTTCGATGATACGAATTTCGGCTAATACGAATATTTTTCGGGACCCCGTGAGATTCTTATCGAGATTCCACTGTAATATGTGTTGCTTGGCTAGTCAGTTTATACTGAACAATTTCACACCATAAAGCCTGTTCCACTAAGCACAAAATGGAAACAAATAGGGAAGAGAACAAGGAGAACACTAATGCGACTGTTTATTCTGCTTAAAATGATTTCCAATGTGTAGAAACATGCACTGCGCAACATATAAAAAAAAAAAAGCTTCAAACGAGCATCGCTGTGCTTGCAACAGGCTCTTGAAAAAACCGTCTCTCTGAAGGAAAGAGTGCAGCTGACATGTCACTGATACATGACGTACCTCGCTTCTTAATATGAAAAGTCTCTAATAATTCACGTGCTGCTGTGTCCCTACTTCTACCCAGAATTTAAGCAGTATAAACAGTTGAAAGAGCACTCCCATTGTCCCTTTCCCATTTTATTTCTGTTTTATGCTAAGTGGCCATATGTTTTATGCTCTGAAATCATTCTGCACTGAGAAGTGCTCGGTGAAATTACCACATGAACATATCTGACGAAGAGAAGATTTTATCCTGTGTGCTTATACTACAGTTTCAACATGATCCCAGCATTGATGGCTTAGCAGTCTACAATTCTACACTGTTAAGTGGAGCAGTCTTTTAAAAAATACTTGCTGGGCAAAAAAACTGCCCATCTTTTTAATCATAGAAATAACAGTAGCCATAATTTGAGGGCATCTACCATCAAGGAAAACCTGTAATGTCCAGGAAACTTGTTAGTTCTGGAAAATTCAAGTACAATGTAGACCGCTTATAACGTAAGTCGCCGCAGTTGCGAATATCTGCACTATAAGCGGTACCGCACTATAACCAAAACAACGATTTTCAAGCCCTGCACGTATGCAAAACATGTAGACCAAGCATGTAGACATGCTTTGTACTATCGCGCGCACATCGAGATTACGTTTTCGCCAGTGAGCTGGCGAAAACATAATAACGATGTAGCCAGTGCTCTTCAAGCTCGACAGCTTTGCACCGAGTCAAAACAAAACAATTGTTTGCCGCAACCCCTGTGGAAAAATCCGTGACCGCTATCGACGCGATTATGAATGGCAACTTTGCGGTGCTGAAGGCACGCGTCTGACGCACGCACCGAGTCTGGACGAATTAACTACCATTCGCTGCAACAACTGGGGGGGGGAGAGGAGGAGGGAGCAGTCGAAACCGCTGTCGCTATCGATGCAATCATCGATGGTGACTACGCAGTTTTTTAGGCACGCGGCCGACGTGCGTACAGAGTAAAATCAAAACTACTGTTCGCCGCAACCACTGCGGAGAAAACCGCGGCCGCTATAGACGCGATCGTGGATGACGACTACGCAATTACGAAAGCCCGCGGCCAACGCGGTGTTATGCGTGGCGGTAAACACAAGACAATCATGCGAATCGGTAAAGCATCACGTCACAAGGGAAACGGCTGTCGTCTGCACGTGCACACAGGTTCTTTCACGCACGCCTTTTCCGTATGTATTCGGATATTCCAACAGTGCAGCTCAGTAGAGCAGCAGGACCAGTGAGGCGAGAAGGCGTGCATCGGGTCGGGCATCACCACCAAATACTTTCGCTCTCGACTCATGCTGTTTCATTCCGAGGCAAGGTAACAGTCTGTCAGCTGAACAGTCGGGCGAGCCGTTCGTTCTGAGAAGGTCCCAAAGTGGCAATTGTCGCGCGCAAGACCATTCGTTCGAACACTAGCTGAGGCAACGACGCATCAGGTTTTGCGAACGCATGCTCCGCCCAGACAAGTGTCGCCTAGCAACGGAGGCGCGTCTCTTCCTTCTTTCGCCCTTCTTTCTGCATGCCTCTTTCGCGCTTCTTTCTGCGGCCCTACTTGCCACACGGTCACACTTTGTACTTTCTGGGCGGTATCATTTATGCGTGCTTGCGCTTTAAAATAGTTCAGGTGTCCGCCTCGAGCAAGACAGTAGCGGTGTCCACGGCAAGGAATGTGAAAAACAAAAACAAGAAACATTGCGCTTTGGAGGCGACATGGAGCTTCCTTTTTGTCGGTGGTTTTCTCGGTGTCAGTGTCTGTTTTGAGCGTATCACTCTTATTACACGGTGCTTCGGTGGTGCGTGTGGCCGGAATCTATGGCTAATAGCAACAGCGTGGGTCGATAGCCAACAGCGACGTCTTTGTGGGTAGCTCATATGGTGACACCTTATGATCTGATGAGTAAATGGGCAGAATGGTTAATTTTGGGGCTTTCTCTATAACAACTTTTCAAAATAATGAACCATTTGCTGCAGTCCCCTGAAGTTCATTATATCGAAATTTCACTGTAGCATGCAACCAGATTCATCATGTTTATTTTGTTCATCACAACAACCAGACACACAGTTTAACTATGTGCCATAAAACAACCTGTCATAATAAGAAACACACCGCACTCATGACTGAAAAGCTCTAGTTCCTCATGCATTGCTGTCACACACCCCGTGAACGAGGCACCAACGCCAGGCCAAATTCCAAAGCCGACATATCAGCTTCCGAAAATAATCCCACGAAAGCAAGGACAATTAATAAGGGGCCCTCTCGTGAGCCAGCAAACGCTGGTAGTGGTCCAAGGACCGAGTCAGAGCCCAGAGTTGTCAAAACACAACAAAAAGTATTCTTCAAATAAGGCTGTTACTTGCACATATACACACTTCGGCTAGGTACATCGCAATGCAATTCAGATAAGTGTTAACAAAACTCTAAAACATGATTAACGACAAGCACTAAGAGCTCAACACGTACAGTACAGAATGAATAGGAACACAAAGTGTCCACTTGTATTCACCTGTGCTGGTCTTGAGGCGGACGACCTCGGCATAGCTCGATGCAAATCTCGAAGAAGGAACTTCTTCTGGAAATGCAGACGCTCGAGGAGGTCATCGGTTAGCTTGCCGGGGAATCTCCTTCTTCCGCAGACAGTCAGTCTTCAGTTGCATCTCAGGTCACGGGATCGAATCCCGGCCACAGCGGCCGCATTTCGATCGGGGCGAAATGGGAAAACACCCGTGTACTTAGATTCAGGTGCACGTTAAAGAACCCCAGGTGGTCTAAATTTCTGGAGTTCCCCACTATGGCGTGCCTCATAATCAGATAGTGGTTTTGGCACGTAAAACCCCATAATTAAATTTTTTTTTTAGTCGCATCTCATCATTGGCGCGGTCTGATCCCCCTACTGATTCCCACACGGCGCTTTTATCGCCTTCGCTGGCGTTTCTTGAGCTTTCTGACGGAGTCGTGCTTCCATAGCATGCACAAAGCCTGGGAATCTTCTACAATCTAGACATTTCTCACGTTTTCGACCGCGGCTCCGAAGGCTCTTCGAGAAGGGTGGCGACTCATCCGTTGGCGTACGCTCGGGCTGTCACATTCCTCTCTCTCTCTCTCTCTCTCTCGGCTCGTTGTGAGTCTGGGTCTGAGAGGGTGTTTCGGTGTGTGCCCTCCCTCTCTCCTCTTAACCTTCGCGTATCTTGTTGAAGCTTCTAGACTCCGTTGATCACGTTGGCTGTCTGTGGCATATGCGCTGTCTCCATCTGTCGAAGCTGCCGCTGGGCCGATGTGCTCTTTTGCTGGCTTGCATGACACGCAGCGTGCACTTTGATTTAGCGCTTTTTTGTGACTATTGCGAAGCATAAACTCTATAGTAAAATGATGATGTCTGCTCCATATCGGGGGAAAATCTTCATGTTTAACTATGCTGAGGCCATTTGCATTAAACTGTTTCTTTTTTTTCCTTCTGTTTTCTTTTCCAGCTGGCATTGACACACCCATCTTACCGGCAGAACTTTGGCACTAACCCAGACCATGCACGCAACTCGCTGAGCAACTGTGGCATCAGGCAGCCAGAATATGGGGATCGGCGCATACACTACCTCAACACACGAAAAAGAGGTACGTTTCACGAGCTTGAAGAGCGTCACTTGAACTTTCAGAGACAGTGACATTGAAATAGGCAAACCTACACCCACACAGTATGCAGAGAGTGCTTTGCTGTCTACAACATATGCAACCGTTTGTCTACTTTAAAAGGCCAAGAAGAAGGCCTTTTTATCTGTTTGCATGTGGGTTAAAGATATTGCAACTTTATTATTTTTTTTATTGCTTCATCCAGCATGCATTTCACAATTGGCTGTCAGAAGACCAGATTTAGATGGTGTGAAAATTGCCCTATAGGGGGTGTCAATTTCAAAGAATAGAAAAACTTATTGTGGCCAAACGAATTGGTGTTTTGAAACCAATCTACGCCTGGCAGTGTTTCTTAACTATTGATTATGCTACTAAGCTTTGGTCACACACACAGCTAATTAGGAACTACCCAATAAATCGGAATATAAGTTGATCTGGAATATAGGTCAACAACTTGCTGAGAGGTACAAAAAAAAATTATAAAAATATTCCACGTTGCATTAAACTGCAGAACAGGTTCAATCGATTTGCTCATTTATCATCGGTGATGAAAACTGTGCATGTGAGTTGTCTGATCTGTGTGACTTGTCTGAACCGGGTAAACAGCACGTTTGCCAGCTTCCTTTTTCTGCGGCGTGCTGAAGGTAGTAAAATACTTTGCCGAAGGTTCAGTGGTATGCACATTTGCGAACCTCAACCGACAGTTACAACAAATGAGGAAAAACTTTGCGAAGAGAAGCAAAATACGCAGGGTCACATTCACTTTGGCATAGGTGGCAACTGCCCACTGAACTTTCTCGTCCAACGACAGCGCCAGGTGAAAGCGCAGCGCTGGATATTTCAGGAAAGCCCCGTTTTAAACGCTCACGAGTGTATTACTAGTACACCTGCTTCCTCATGGGTGACACATTGAAAACCAGCATCATGACACTGCCACATTTAAAATGACAGCAAGCTCGTGCACACTATTTATAGATGAGGCCGCAGGTTTGAGCCGCAAGTGTAGGCAATGCATGGATGAAAAGCTCCAGAGAATATGGCCAACCAGAATGCAAAACCTTTTTTAATTTAATTTTTTTTTTTTCATTTCAAAGTGAAAAAGAAAATGTGATTTAACAATTCAGTTCAATACCCTCTGCAGAACACACTGAGGTGTCGAGAGTCCACAATGCGCCCAGCCATGCTTGTCGAGTGCTCATGCAGCTCATTGCTGATTGTGCTGTTGCACATAGTGCACACATGCAATCATTAATTGTGCATGCCTGCCAAGTCTCCCGGATTACCCGGGAGACTCCCGGATTTTGACCATTTCTTCCGGTTGTACGGTTGACAGGAAAATCTCCCGGAAATCGCACTTGTGTCCTGTTTCTATCCGCGTCCAGCGCTTTGTCAGGCCACATTGTGAAAAAGAATCCAAACCAATCCAATCCAGTTGGAAGTTCATCGTGTAAAACATTACGAGCACATCATAATTGGATTAGTAGCGAAAACCCTATACATGCGCTATTTCGTTCACCTCGGAGCCGCTGACGGGGTTGTTGGGTGCCCTAGTGGGCCTAGTCTCATTAAGCTAGCGAGCGAATGCCGCGTTCCGCAGCTAGCAACACTCGACTCTCCATTGTTCTCCTCGGCATCAGCCGCTCAGGCATTGCGTAGGCCTACGGTCAGTCATGACTTTAAAATCAAGGAGTGCTAGCGCAAAAAGCATCTTCGAGTATTTTTAATGTAGTGCTCAGCCGAAGTGACGCTGGGTATTTTGTTGATACCACAGAGCAATACAGAGTGCGAGCGGCAATTTAACATCGGGAAAAATACAAGGACACAGTGCCGCTCGTCCATGTGTCGCTCGTCTAAGACGCTAGGAAACGTCATCCTCATAAAATGTGAAAGAAATGGAATTTCTTACAATCAACCATTATCTGAAAAATTGTTGAACATCCGCCATGGTTGCTTAGTGGCTTTGGCATTGCGTTGCTAAGCACGAGTTCGTGGGATCAAACCTCGGCCGTTGCGGCCGCATTTTGTTGGCGGCGAAATGCAAGAACGACCGTGTGCCGTCCATTGGGTGCACGTTAAGAACCCCAGGTGGTCTAAATTAATCCGGAGTTCCCCACTACGGCGTACCTCATAATCAGATGGTGGTCGTAGGACGTAAGACCCGAGAATTTAATTAAATTTTAAAGAATTTTGGAAGGCTAAATTAGCAACAACGAAATGCTTGCAAAAGTGAGACTGTGATGTTCATGTGTTCATTTGTATATATGTAAATAAAATGGTAACGAAGTTCTGTCATTACTTGAAAATATAGACGTCGAGGGTTGGGGGGTTGCGTAACCGACTCCCTACCCCTCCCCCCCCCCCTCGATCGGAAGATCACCCGGGTTCAGTTCCTTCGAAGTTGGCAGGTATGCTTGTGACAAGACCACGATGGTGGTGTGAGATGGCAAGTTTTCTAATTTCACCATTAATGCTGATACAGCCTGTAAACAATGCGGGGCCAACAATTGGATAATGTTAGTAAAAATCTTTAAAATCCGTAGCTGGTACATAAGTTCCCTCCCACCATCCCGTTTCTTCTTTTGTTTTTCGCATGTGTAAACTGTGGATTGATGTGACTTTGCCTCTTGCTGAAGTTTATGGTGGCAAAGAGTGCTGCAACTTAAACACCTTTTCCTTTTTTTCCTACACATGTGTTATACAGCATTTCCCATGTGTTATGTGTTCAGGTTTACTTAGTGCAAGTGTTACCTATCAATAGCAGCAATTCCTGGTCAATCAACATCCCCAGAACTAACTAGGCAATAGCAGGGTTATAATTGGGTGAAAAATACATGGCACTTATGGGAGAGGGTTCTGCACTTTTCAAATCTTTGGACTTATACAATATTTCGAGATATATGAGTCCTGAGTTGACAGGAGTTAACTGTATTCAGTATCGTATTTCCCGTTCTATAAGTAATTGGCACCTTTGGATAAGTCGCACCCCCCTCAAAACGACTTTTTTTCCGGGGGGGGGGGGACATATACAGTAGAACCCCGCTGATACGTTTTTCACGGCACCGTTAAAAAAAAGAAAAAAAAGAAAAAAAAAGATGTAAGAGCCGGGAAACAGGAAAAATTGAGAAATGGGAGTAGTGTTGAACTGGACACAATTTTGTTTTAATTCTTAAGTGTGAAAAAACAGTTGTAGTTTTGCCCGAAAGCCGAAGCATCGATTACGATAGAAAATTAGGAGACAGCTATACAAAGCCATACAACAGCTATACGTATAAACTTATAAACATTCGCTTATTAACTGTATTAACAAGCATGGTGTCAGCGCCCACGGGCAAACATGAACACATCACACTCGATAAGCGCGGACACGTGCTGTCAAATGCTGGCGTGAAGAAGCGCCGCTGCATAAGCGAGCGAAGTGACCTTCGGGCTGTTATCTATCACTTCAACGCAAACTGAGCACCGAGAACACACAGCACGCACAAAGCTACGAGCTGCCAATGCACCTACACTGCCTGGACTTTGCCCCCAACGCAGATCGCTTTCAAGATACGGCCCGTGTAGCCGCGCAGTACACGTTTGATGCCAGAGTACAACGCCGCCCGCTATCCCTCCCCCCTTGCCAGTGCCTCGAGCACAATGGAAGAAGGCATGCTTCCTCCCGGCTTTTCTTTCTTTCGTGCGCGGAATTTAGACGCGGTGCGAGGTGACAGCGTTATCACGCTTAGAATTTATACGGAACATCTATGAGCCAAAACCGATTTTAGGACCACAACGCGTCATAGACACCATCTTTAAATAGCAAATAGAGATCTCAAGGGCCATAATTTTGCTGGCGGAAATCAAAAATACGTCATAGGTGTCGCCCCTGGCACTTTGGGCGGCCAATGCCATTGTCAAGCCACCAAGCCAAGCGACAGGAAAAGTCAAAATGTCCGCTCGGGCCGGCGCGGGGTGGCAGTTCGCAACGTATGATGTGGCAACGGTCCCACAGTTGCGACGTAACAGCGGGGTTACCAATGCATTGAGTTCTATGGGAGCTGTGCCGGGGAACCGGATGAAAACGACGTAACAGCCAGGAAAATGCAGCACCTGGGAATGTAACGGCGGGGCTTTACTGTATAAGTCGCATCGGTGTATCAGACACAGCGGTTCATTCGGTAAGCGATTTAAAAAAAATTAGTGACATTTCACTCCGTGAATGCAGGCCACCTGCAAGCATATGGGTACCATTCCTATATACAGTGTAGACCGCTTATAACGTAAGTCGCCGGAGTCGCGAATATCCGCACTATAACCAAAGCAACATTTTCAAGGCCCGCACATATGCAAAACATGTGAACCGAGCCGCCACGCATATGCGACAGTCGAGGAATGCGGCTAGAACATTTGCATTCAATTTACAGTCGAATCTCGTTAATTCGAAATAATTCACGCGGCGGTGCCTCCGACTGGCATTGCTCCGGCACCGCCAAAAATCGCATTGCGACACGTGCGATTGCACCAGTTTTTTTCGCTCCAGTCGCAGCATGTGAAACGGCCTATAGAGTAAAAGCTTCGGAGAGACCCCTCAATGTCGCGCGCGAAAAAAAAAAGAAAGAAAAAACGCGGCGGAAATTTTACTCTCTCTCAAATGGCAAGGTCGCCGATTCTGCGTTGCGCCGGAACATTCGTGTAGGTGCCGACGTCTCAGCCATGCTACCGTAGCCACGCGTAGAAAATGGCAGTGAACCCTTCTTTCTCCTTTATGCTTCCTCTACTTTCTAGTGACGTGTTGACCTTGCACGCTGCGGCTACGGCACTAAGGGAAGCAGCGGCGCTGTCCTAGGCCGGCCAACGAAACTGCCCACGCCGGCAAACGCTCGCTTCCCGATAACAGCAGAAAACGAAACTTCGGGAAGCTGGCGCCGGGCCGGCTGCAGTGGCGGCGAGTGGGCACAGTGACAGTCGAAAGTGAATGAATTACGAGGTAGGGCGAGGGGAGCCACCGAAGCGGCGGAGTTGCCGAGGCGAAATGCGCTTCCCTGCCGCCCTCTTCCCTCACATTCCACGGTCTCCGCGTGCGCCCTTCGCCGTGCCATGCCGGCGCCGCCCGCTCCCCGAAGTTTCGTTTACTGCCGTTATCGTGAAGCGAGCTTTGACCGGCGTTGGCAGTTTCGTGGCCCTTGCTCGCTATGCACGCCGTGATATTTCACAACTCGCACTCAATATTCTGGTTTCAACCTCACTGGCTGTTTGTTCGCACCACATGCCCTTCTCCTCCACTTCGTCACTCTTTCTTCCTCGAGCACTTCTTGGGGCGCCCGTTTCAGGGGAGCGTTCGCCGTCTTTGCTGACTTCCGTACTCCCAGGCGGCCGCACTGTAACCGGTATTTCGTTTCCCGCAGCTGCACTATAAGCGATACGTGTATACATGGAGTGCTATGGGAAAATTAACGGGAGTCTGAAAAGACCGCACTATATCCGGTCCTGCACTATAAGTGGTTACGTTATAAGTGGTCTATACTGTAATTGCGATAGCAATGATATGGACACTACATTCACATTTCTGCCGTCATGTTTGCCGTGAAGTTCCATATAAAGTCCAAGGGTGATAACATCGTCCCCGCGCGCCGTATGCCGTATGTGCGAGTGAAAGCGTAGACGGTGAGCCGAACCGCACACAAGGGAGGAAACAGGATAGGCAGCGTGGGAGGGAGGGGGTTGGCTTGTACTCTTGTAGCAACTGAGTAGTTTGTGCAGCGGCGCAGGCCGCTTGCGTTTCTGTTCCGCCCTTCACATGTGGCGCTCGGGAACTCAATCATGAGAAGAACCCGTTACCTCGATAGCGCACACAGAACTAGTAGCAATTAAGTCAACCAGCGTGCTGCGCATGGCCATAGCATCCAATCCGATTATAACGGCAGTTTTTTCTGGGGGGGGGAGGAGACGTACATAAGCCGCACCGTTCTATAAGACGCATAGACGAAAAATTCGGAAAAAGGCCGCGTCTTATACGCCGGAAAACATGGTAGTACTTTTGTTTCTTTTTGTGCCTTCTTGTTATTTGTTGAGGCTTTGTCCTATAAGAAATGACTAACGCAATGTGTATCACTTGTAGCCCACTTGCAAGCATGTGGTTAATAAATTACATGTTTGTGTTTTGCACAAAAGTAAAAATTATGAATTCCAGCACACTTGCATGAGCGGTGCATGTTATGTGATTTTGTAACATCAAAGTCAAAAAGTTTACAAGGCTTGAAGCCTCAAATTTTCAGAGTTGCAGCCTGCAGCGTGGTCTGCTCTTGGATAAGGCATATTGCCAACTGTAAAGAAATTTAGCTTTAAAAAAAAAAAGCCTATGTGGTTTAAACTTTTCACACTGACGGTACATATTCCACTTGCGCAGCTCTTTAGGAATTAATTGTGTGTAAGCTGTACTTTGGTTCCTGCATTGCAGGCATCAATACATTGATCAACATCATGTCACGCTTTGGTCGACAAGAGGAGACGGCATCCAGCATCAGCCATAATGAGCGGTTGGAGTTTCTTGGTGATGCAGTGGTGGAGTTTCTCTCGAGCATCCACCTTTTCTTTATGTTTCCGGACCTTGAAGAAGGTGGATTGGCCACCTATCGAGCTGCCATTGTCCAGAACCAGCACTTGGCCGTTCTTGCTAAGGTAGGTTAAAGGGAAAACACTTAGGGCATCAGGGTAACAGGTATGGTTTTGAACAGAAAGTTCAGCTAAACATTGTGACTGAGCATAAACAGGTACTTGCGTGTCCTGTTTCATTCTTTTGTCTTAGTGGTCAAAGTCTTGAAAATGGATCACCATGAGAGGCTTACCCAAACTTTTGCTTAATTCTCTTTTAATCTTTTGTTGACATAGTCTAGGGCACTGCACTGGCATTTTGTCACAACCTTATGTCACAAATTTGGCTGTGTGCTATGAATAAAAAAAAAATATGCTACTTCGATGCAAGCTTTAATGTAAGGAATAATTGTATCAGACATACGCAGAAAGCATTGCAAAAGGCTCAGCCCTTTTAGACTCTGAATGATCAGTACAGTCAACTTATGTTAAGTCAACCCTGACGAGACTTGACAAAATTGACCGAATTATCGAGCGGGTTTAATTAAACAAGATGCATAAAAATATGCCAAAACACCACTGATTCATTTGGTAGTATTTGCCCTATTCTAACATGCTCCCGCATCAAATGTACACCCACTTTCTTTGTGTACAAAGTGGAAAACTAATATAGAAATGGCATTAAAGCTCCTAAACAAAGTATAAATCTAGCATTCACCGGAATCTTTAACAAAAACAGGCAAGGGTCTAATATGTATTGTACGACGGCGGCCTGTTTCCTAATGTCAGCTTTGCCGCCTGGTTTTTACAGCGAAGCTGTATATGACTCGGATCCCAGGATTTGTTCATCTCGGTCGACAGAACAGTCGACAGAAAACCATTCCACGAATTGAAGCGAAAAGTGCCCGTCTCCATTGGAATTATGCATGCGAGACAGGCCCCAGTATTCCTTTGTTTTAAAGAAAAAAAGCAGAAAACAAGTGTCAAAACCACATGAAGATGATAACGCGCCTTCGAACAATGCAAAGCACGTAGCATTCACCGCATGCATTTCCCGGTAAAGATTATGCTTGCATAAGCTGCAGTTGCCGAGAAGTGGCAACTGTCTCATATGAAGCAGGGAGTGACATCACTACACTTTTATATGTAAAAGAAGAACCTGCCTAGCAACTGATTTCATTTGTGTTGGGATAGCACCATGGGAAGGCCATGCATAGTTAGGACTGCCGAAGAGCAGCGTGAATACGATGAGTGGCGACAATAACAGCAACGTCAATATACACAACGGCATCGGCGTCAGGCTGGGATGGTGCAGCTGTTCCTGCCCAAAGCAAGTCACGCTTTGCATATGACATTCTTGATAAAATATTGATATTGCTGTCAATCACTTCGTGTAGTGCATTGCTCAATCATTCAAGGCTACGTCACATTGGTCTATCGGATTAGGTGATACCACAGCTTCTCTAGCTAACTGCCTTCACAGTGGAGATTGGAGCGTAACTTCAATAGATTGAAGCGACAAGTGACACGATAGGCAGACCATGTTGCGTCACGGCGTGGATGAACCACACAGACATGACATCGCGAAAAAAAGTGCCCACAAATTTACATTGTTGTCTGAATAAATACAATCGTGAACCCTTAGAGAAATCACAAACGTACCATGAGACCGTTTTAACCAACTCGTACAGATCTAGCTTTAAAGGGACACTAAAGTCGAATAAAAAGTCAAGCTAAAGTGATAGAGCAATACTCTAGAACGTCTAAGGCGTCAGTATAATCGCGAACAGAGCTTTAGCATTAGAGAAATTGAGGTAAATGCAGGACTCGATAAGAGACTTTCCAGGGACATTCCGGTACTTACCCGATGACGAAGGCACTCCTCAAAAAAAAATGTCACTAGTACTCAACCACTCATATTAAAAATGATTGTTTTGTTGGATTATAAGACGAAAGAAAATTCTACTTGTCTGCTTCTATTAGATTCTTAGAAAAAATACCTTTTTGGCGTTACACTTGATAACAGCGCAGGTGGTCAAAAAGTTTCGTTTTCGCTCGACTCTGCGCCTCGCCTCGCGCGCTTTCGAGTTTCAGAAGTTTCGTTATTGCGTAGTGCTGCGCTGGTGTTTCTGGCTCGCTAAACTTGCACTTGAATTTGCTAGCAGCTTGAGAGTCGCGACGGCACGTCCAGACGGTGACCAGCTTCGTCGCCCGACGTCGCATTGCTGGAGTCCTCGCTGCTTTCGTGCTCGGAAGGGCTGGTAGAGCCAGTGTCGAGGCTGCCGTCGTATTATGACACAACGACGCCAGTAGCGCGAGCCCTAAGCAGCATGTCACGCTCATCAGAGCTTCAATCGCTAAAATCGAGCCCAGCATCACGAGCCAATGTGTTGTCAGGGTCGTCGAACTAGTTGGTCCATTGCGACGAGCGTCGACGATCACCGTGTTCGCAATTCGGCGCGCACTTTACCTTTCTCTATGGTGGCTTACCACCATACTTCCATTTTCGCACTGCCGTCGGCTCTGTCTTGGCTCTGTTTCTGGCCGTGCACTTGCGCTTTCCGAAAAAAAAAAACAAAAAAAAAGCCGTAGCGCCGTCTGCGGGCGCCGTTTTACTCACCGGCGGCACAACGTCACTATATGGCCATGACGTCACCACTCCTCGCTCGGGCGGGCGATTTGAATTGCGTCAGAGGTACGCGGACGCTTCACACGCAGTTTTCTCTTCAAATAAATTTTTCTTGGCACGAAACAGCCGTTTCGAGGTTTCTGGTATGATATTTCAACAGTCCACGTTGAAATAATATTTGCCTTTAGTGTCCCTTTAATATGCTGCCACCGCCAGTAAAAATGTGTTCCATGCCGCCAGCATGAAATGATCTGTTGAGGAACACTCGAAACACTTTCGCAGCTCTCAGTCACATCTCAAAGCCTAACCACGTCAAAACAAATTACTCATCTCAATAATGACAAGCAATGTCGATACTTTGTCCTCAGCTTGAGATGAGACGTAGCGATGGCGAATTTTACTATTATTTTTTGCTGCCATGGCAGAGAGCAAATTACATGTACGAATTCAGATCAAAGCGGGTGGATTGGTTGATGCCATGTTGTTGCACAATCATTCTATCCCCAGCGGAAGTCGCTATGCAGACTTCAGGGGGACAAGTCAAATCTGGCTGGCCAAAAACCGGTGACGCAACAAGCGACAGTGACGGATCGCCCTCCGAAACACCAAAACCTGTCTCGTCGCCGTCACTTGTCACCATTGCTCGAAAATCGCTTGCGTGTGGTTGCGCCATTATGCATATAAATGCCGCCAAGGTGGTTTTGGTTTCGTGTCTGATAGCACCGCAGAGGCTATTTTTGGCCCAATATTCTATGAGAATAAAAAAGGTGCGTTATAGAATTGGGTAAATACTGCAAGCAGACATTGCGAGCTACAGTTATTGCTTGAAAATCATGCTAGGCGTTTTCGTTGGGAGAGTTTCTTTTTTCCTTTTACATGTGTTCAACGCCTTCACTGTCTCCTAAGCTCTGGCTGGACATACGCTGACATTAAAGGGGTTGCTATTGGGGTCATCATAAGGGTCAGGCATGTGAGTGCTGATTAGGCAAGTTCGAATTATCCAGAAAACACCAATTTTTGGATCGAAATGTAGAATGATCGAACCCAGAAATGCATGGGCGCCGACTGGGACCTTCAGTCGAGATCGATTTTACCAAAACTCGAATTAAGTGGAGTCTTATTAATGGAAGTCTACTGTACTTGGATTATGGTCCCATGAAGAAGTCCTCCTAGTGCAGTTGGAATATATGGGTATGTTGCAGTGCTCATTTATTTTGCTTGTTTTATTGTTTATGTGTTTGCCTGTGTAGACTAAATTAATGCCCTTGGAGCTTCCATTCTAATGGTTCCTCACCCTCCTCCTTGCCCAACCCATCCCATTTTTCGCCATATATCTCATGTGCCTCTTTCAACCTATGAAGAAACTGGAGTTGGAGAAATACATGCTTTATGCTCATGGTTCAGACCTCTGCCATGATTTGGAGCTGCGTCATGCCATGGCCAACTGCTTTGAGGCACTTATGGGTAAGGGCTGTCAAGTTGAATGGCAATTTATTCATTACCTCAGCACAAGTTATTGGTTGATTCCTTATCTCTTCATTTGTGTGCACCAAGGCATCTGATGGATGTGATATCTGCTTGAATGCCAATGATTTAAATTGAAAATGATAATGCCTGAACTCTATAGCTTGAATGTGTGCAGTAGTGGAAACATTTCTTGCTGTCCATATGAGCAAATTGCAATTGTGGGTACCGGGAATGTGTAACAAAATAAAAATTCCCTTGCAACATGGCTATCTGGTTGCATACTCATATTTGTTTATTTATATTTATGTTTATAACACATCTTTTTTTATAGCTTAGCAAAAAAAAAAACCATTTTACCTTCCACTGCTTAACATAGCACCTTGATTATGTGTAGAAAACAATGAGCATGGCAGCATAAACCAAAGCTTGGTTGTTATTGTTGTTATTATTGTTGTTATTAGTGTTAGTTTTGTTGTTATTAGTTGCAAGTTCTTTTTGTTATTATTGTTACTGTTACTATAGTTCAACCTCAATATAATGAACTGCAATATCTTTCTTTCTATCTTTGGGTTTATTAAAGGCAAATTTGGTACAAAATTGCCTTGGGAGACATGGCTAAAGGCTGAGGAAATGCCTGACTTGGCCGTGCCACCCTGGCAGCAAAGCAGTGACATGATACAGTGGGAGAAAGAAAAAAAAAACACGTAATAAATGCATGCTTATGCTGTACAGGTCAAAACTGAAAAGCAAGTTGATTGTACATACAAGTAATCGGTGTCCGCATGAGAGAAATCGCAGTACTAAACAAAATTGTGAAAGGCACTATTAGCACTATTACACAGCTATAAGGTACAACATGTCAAAGTGTTAAGGTACGTCAAATGTTTTAGACATTGCGAGAACATTCGTATTCTTCAGCTAGTAGTTCTCTTGTTATTCTTTTAAATGCTTTAGATGAAGTTCCACACCCCAGTAAATGTAGTATGGTTGGGTATTGATTCAGCATGTCTGGTATTTGATAAGTTAATCGTTGGTCTTCGTAGTTGGTGCGTCATCGAGGTTTGTATATTAAGCTCTGGCGTAGTTCATACGGGGTTTGCTTCACATGATATGTATCAAATAAAAATGATGAATTTAACCGATACTGACGTAGTATCTCCAAACATAGCTTGTGTCTGTATAACTGCTTGATAGGCAATATTTTATAGGTTTTGAAATATGGTCGTGTGCTTTCGCGGAGTGAAATATTTAAAATTGCACATATTGCACGCTTTTGAAGAATTAGGAGGGAATTAAGGTTTGTGTCAGTCGTTGTTAGCCACACCAAGGAACACTATGTTAGGCGGGAATGAACTAGAGCATAGTAAATTTGAAGCTTAACATTCGATGGAACGTAATACCTTACGTCTATTTAAAATGCCGATTATCCTGGAAAGATCTTTTTTTTTTATCGTGTCAATTTGGGGGGACCCAGAGAGATGTTTGTAGAAATGATCTCCTAAGAATTTTATTGTTGTCGATTGCTGAATCTCGCTACCTTGGAAGTAGATTGGTCTGTATGGAATGTTTGTTACTCCTTTAGGTTTGAAAAGCAGGTACTTTGTTTTAGCTGTTTTTAACTGAAGTTTGTTTGCATTTAACCATATATTTAACTTGTTCATCCACACGTTAGCTTCTTTATACAGTTCGCATACGTTTGGACCTGAGAAAAATATGTTCGTGTCATCAGCATACAATATTATTTTCTTATATCCCTCAATATTTACTATATCATTAATGAATAGCAAGAACAGGACAGGTCCAAGGATGGATCCTTGAGGGACACCATACTTAATGAATTCAACTTGAGACTGTATATTATTTACTGTAGTGTATTGCTTTCTGAATGCTAGATAACTTTGGATCAGTTGCAACGAGGTACCGCAAATACCATAGAAGGGAATTTTCCGCAAAAGCCGGTCGTGCTGTATGCAGTCAAATGCCTTTCTGAAATCCAGAAATATCCCAAGTGTATATATTTTATTTTCAATGTTGTCAAGAATATATTCTTTCATGCTAAGTAAAGCGGTCTCTATAGACTTGTTTTGGCAGAATCCATACTGCTCTTTTGCGATAATACTGTTTCTGTTAAAAAACCTGTAATCCTCTTATTTATAATGTGTTCAGCAATTTTTGCAAATACAGAAAGGACAGATATCAGTCTGTAGTTGTTGAGTTCATCAAACGACCCACCTTTAAAAATCGCAGACACTCTAGCAAGTTTCATTTGATCGGGAAAGATGCCTGAAGTTAGTATTAAATTATAAATGTGCGTCAGAGGTACAGCGATAATGTGACTTATAGCTTTTAATGGCTTCGGCTTAACGTCATCAGGGCCACATGCACAGTTATCCTTTAATGACAAAATTAAATGTTCCACTTCGTTCTGGTCAGTAGGAAACAGGAAAACACTTTACGGACAGTCTGTGGCTATATAGTTATCACAGGGCGTTTGTATGTTGCCATTTGTAAACCCTCCTACAGTTAAAAAGTGTTTCAATAAAGTATCGGCGATTTCTGCATCCCTCATGCCCGGCTTTTGAAACTTGACTCTTCTTGTGATTGCCTTTTTGTTAATTAGCTCGTTAATTGTGTCCCACAAGGGGCATGGATCTGCTGAATGAGCAGCGAATTTGCTAATATAGTATTCTGACTTAGCTATTTTCAGGTCTTTATTCAGTTTATTACGAAATTTTTGTAATTACGTAAATAATTTCCATCTCTGGAGGACAAAAATACTTGAAAAAGGCCATTTCTGAATTTAATTCTGCTGTAAAGTTCAGCTGTTATCCACGGCTTCCGGCATTTTCTGTGTTTTTTGAGGGGCTTAGGAGGGAAACACTTTTCATAAATGGATGTAGTCTAAGAATAGAATATATAATGAAGTATTTAACTTTTTATAACTTTTTGTCCATCAAACACCATGTATCTGGAACCTCAATATAATGAAGTGTTTGTATACCGTATAGACTCGTGGAAGGGCCACACTTTTTGTTGTTTTGTTTTTTTTTTTTCACAATTTTGATGAGGTGCCTTTTTGACCTTGTGGTCAAAATGGTCCCGGCTCAGCCGGCAACTTCTGCACACCCCAGATCTCCGGATGTACCATTGCATCAGAGGTGAACAGACAGCTCTTGCCATCTAGCAGCGGCACACCGAAGTACACAGTGCTCGAAAATTCGGCAATGCGCGGGCACATCATCGAGGCACCGAACGTGATTGCTTCTCCGTTGGATTTTTTTTTCTCCAAATTTTGTGCTGCCGAGTTGAGGGCACGGCACTTACACGGGTGCGGCCCTTTCAGGAGTCTATACACTACATGATATCAATATAGCTGAATTTTATTGCGGCCTCAAAAGAATGCCAAGACAATAAATGGAAATTCCCGCTGAGGACGCAGGTGCAGAAGTGGTTGAATTACAAGCGGCTGCTTGTGAACGCACCCCTCAAATCATGCGCCGCGCGGCCAAGAGCGACCGTCGAAGTGTAGTAGCATCATTTTCCATATGAAGTCTAAGTGCGATAAGGTCCTATCGCACCTCGCACTTTGTATGCTTTAGGTGCGAGTGAAAGCATGCAAGGGTAAGCTGAGAAGGATGGGGATTTGGTGAGCGTAGTCTTCCTGCGTGAGCAAGGGGAAAGGGGGGAGGGGAGCTCGCTCATGGTAATGCAATCAAAAGCACGTGCGAGAGGAGGAGGGAGGGGGAGAAGTGGGGGACAGGTTACTGAGTGCCTCCTTTTCTAGTGCAAGCCGTTGGCTGCACATGGCTGTCAGTGTGGCTGAGCACATACACCGCCCGCGCGCCCTGTTTTATAGGTAATCTGCCACATGTACAAGGAGTGGGTGTGCAGAGATGGCATGGCATCATTTGCACTATCTTCCCGCGCATTAATTATTGGAGATTGCGTAATCTCAAGTTTCTGAGATGCTTTGAAGAGAGAAGCAGACGAAGCATTTGCATCCCGCTGCCAGCACTTTAACGATAGCGCGTCCCACTGTGAGCAACAATATCAGCCGCGGAGTCGGAGTGGACACGAAAGCATGGCTGACTCTGCTTTGTATTGCCGATGTGTGTGAAGATATCGTCAACGCAGCATGAAACCGTATCTTTTGTCGCCGACTTTCAAATTCAATAAAATGAATTTACTTCTCAAAGAGGACGAAATGCGGTGTCTTATAGCTCAAAACGGCACCGATTCCGGTCACCTGTCATTTCAAAACTGCAAGTACAGCCGCCATTTTTTATTTGAGAGCTTGTGATATATTTTACTACCAGTGGGACATGACTGTATTATGCACGCGAGAGCGAAGCATTCTAGTTGGCCAGAAGCATAAACTTCAGAGATTACTGTGGCATGCTGCCATTCTGCGAAGCTCTCAGGCATCATGGTCTCGGCATTACGACAGTGCATCAGCCACACAAAAGCCATAAAATTATGTTATCAATGTCGCTTCGAGCGAATAAAATGTGATGTTCGAAAGGTCAAACGTCACCGTGAACCGTTATCAGCAATCGGCAACGTGTAAACGAAGCACCGTAGGAACTGTGATCTCCTGATAACTGCCTAGTAACCGCTGATTCTTTGCAACATGTGTGGCGGCAGCGCGTGGTGCAGCATCCTCGCCGACTGGGGCCGTGTCAACGGGAACACCCGAGCGGCTGTTGTTGCCATGGTGGAAAGACATAGATGGCCGTTCCAAATCGTTGTGGCATCCGATAGTGCTCCTACGCACATCCCGCACCATGCTGTTTAGGCTGTACGCCTCATAGAGTTTCCTACAATTACTAGCGGGAACTCTGGCGCTGTGATCGCTCTTCTTACTGTGACCGGGTTCGAAGCGTTCGTTGTATAATCGAATAATTAACATAATGCATAATTGAATAATGAATAATGTATAATCGAATAATTAAAAATTCACTAATCAAATTTTTAACTAATTACCTGATGACCCATATTGCAATTTACAAATTGTAGCCGTGGAGTTCGCAAGGCGGATCCACTTGGAACGAATTCTCGGGATGATACCAGTTTCTAGCCATTCTTCTAAAGAACTACTTAAGTCTAGATTCTTTAGGAAATAAGCTTTTCATTGCACCACAATAGAAGGAGTCCTTGAAAAATTTTTTCAAGACTGTTTAAATTGAGGTTGTGCAGCAAAGACATTAGATTTTCTTGGTAATACATGCAAAGGATATGTTAAATGTCTGCTCTCATAACTAGCTCAGCCTTTCCTGAGCAGGCAGAACTTTCCAGTCTCTTAAATTTTATCGTTGTCTATATTTTTTCATGTCTTTCTTAGGTGCCCTTTTTCTAGACAGTGGCATCAAAGTGGCTGACAGGGTCTTTTCTACGACTCTGTTCTCGGAGCCTGATCTTCTTGACGTCTGGGTCAACTACCCACCACATCCCTTGCAGGTGACAATGCTATACTTAAAGCATTCGAGTGGTGAACTGATTGTGCTGTTCACATACACTTTCCGCTGTTTATATTGAAGACCCAAAGCGCATCCCTTTTTTACTTTTGTCAGCAGTTTGAAAAGCATGTGCTGCCACTCTCCTAGTGCTGTCTGATAAATTCTCACATGCAGTCACAATGATCCAGTTCAAATTATGGCAGCACCAATGGAGTTGTCATTGGAAATAGTGTCTCCAACCTATGTAAGTCCCAGCAAAGGCGCACCTTGAAAAGAACCCACTAGCACCCATTTTTATCTAATAGGTACTGGACAATTAGCCAATGTTGGTAGGTAGGGCGTTTCACTTGTTTTGGTCATTGGCTACTGTTTTCACTTTGACATTGGTGGGAAATGAGTATTTTTTCTCACGGACGCACATCTCATGTGACTGGCCTCTGAAACCATGCAAACTACACAGCTGAAAAATTTGTTGACTGTAGTTGAATCCACTTTAATGAATCCAATTATTGTGCGCCATAAAAATCCTATATTGTGACTCACTAGCAGTTTACTATACTCCAATTACCTGAAGTGAGTGAAATCACATAATCTGGGATAGGCTGAACAAGGCAAGATTTCTTAAAATCTTAAAACCTTGTACCTTGAAACCAGGCCCTGTGATATGCTCTCACATACTCAGTGAGTGTGTGATTGCACACGTCACGTTGCAGCCATCTGGCTGACTAAAGGCATCCCACACGTAAGCAGTCTTAAGTGTCTCTGCCGAATTTTTTTCTCTCTCTCGTGTGCATTTTTACTGAGTGGCGCACTTCCTGTGATGGTCTCGTGCGCGAGCTGTTGCGTTTGTCTTGTTTCGTGCCACGGACGATTTTGCTCACTCTGCACGAGAGCACCTGATTAGCAGTTTCGCGCTGTGGACGATTTTGCTCGCTTTGCACCAGAACACCTGATTAGCAGTACAAGTCAATTCCACAATAATGAGCACTGAGGTAGGCACGAGAGGATGAACGAGCATGATCGCGGCACTGGAACACAGTAGAAAATAACATAGTTTTGTTCTCTGCATGATTGACTACTGTACAAAATGGGAACAAGGAGACGAACGGAAGTACATCTCTCTTGCTACGGTATGAAGTAAAACAAAAACACGCGTAAAAAAACACGTATGTTTTGTTATTTCTCCAAACTTTCATTCATCTATTGAAGCAACAAATTAAACAAATACCGTATTTACTCGCATAATGAACGTACTCGCATAATGAACGCGCCCCCAACTTTAGTCGTCAAAATTTAGATTTTTTTTACTCCTGTGCAATAAACGCACCCTGAACTTGTTGCCGTGAAGTAGGAGAGACACAGTACGATTCGGCGTCCGATATGGTGTTCGGCGGGTACGATCCTATCGGACGCTGTATTTCGTCGCGCGCATGGCGCCGATGGGAGTGGAGGGAGCGAGGCGGCGCAGCAGCTACATATTGCACGGGCGCGCGTGCCCTATCTTGAAAGCGATCTGTATCGGGGGCTGAGTCCAGTCCAGGGGGTTCCGGGGTTGTAACCCCCCCCCCCCCGAGGCCGAGTTAACCCCCTGTTTTGTTTAACCCTTTTTCTTTTCTTGCGCCTTTGAGTACTGCAACTAAGATTTAAGACGCGCAATCGTCTGCACACCTTCAAACTTGCGCAAAAAGCCCATTTTTTAACAATTTCCCGTGAAGAAATTGAAATTAGTGTTGTTTAGATGGTATTGGCAAACTAAAGCAAACTGTCAACCCCCCCTGGCAGAGATCCTGGGCGTGCTACTGGCTGAGTCTATAGGTGCAACGGCAGCTTATACCTTTGTGCGTGCTCGGTTATCACCGTTCAGTTTACGTTAAAGCAATACACGGCACGAAGGTCACTTCGCTCGCGGTTGCTGCCACGCTTCCTCACACCAGTGTTTCGACAGTGAGTGTCCGCGGTCATCAAGTGTGATGTGTTCATGTTTGCCTGTGCGCACCAACGCCATGCCGTTTAAATTACTTTGCAAGTTTATGCGGCCGATAAAACTACTATCCTTACTTCGTATAGCTGTCTACGCATTTGCTATCGCAATCGATGGTACTTCGGGCGAAACTGTGACTTTTTTTAGAGGTGGCCGTGGAAAGAAAATCACTCAAAATTTTACCCCACATAATAAACGTACCTCCCAACTTCGCGCATATTTTCCGGGAAAAAAAGTGCGTTCATAATGCGAGTAAATACGGTAACTGATGTCGCCTTAAATATTTCTCGAAGTCACGTGTCACTATGAGTGACGTCACAGAACTACCATGTACGTAGGCTCACTTGCGCGATCAATGTCAACTCTTCGGCTGGGAGGACAGCGCCCACGAGGATAAGGGCAAACGGCATTTAGTTTGAAATTTAAGCTCTTTCCGCGGTGTGTAGGGATGTAATACTTAGCAGGCACGATGGTTAGTGCACATTGTATGCACTGCACTTGTCAGCTCAAAGTGGCCAGCCCTGTTTAACGAGGTTTTGCTGTACAAGACATCCCAAATGCGCAGGTGCATACAAATAGAAAGAAATAGATACCCTTCCCAAAAAGCCCCACAGAACTTTCTAATGCATCCGATTAATCAAAAAAGACATTTCTGCACTGAACTGTGATATAGATGTGTCACCCACATAGGTGCTAGCTCTTCTTCTGATAAAAAGCGATTCCAAAATCTCTCAATGACATGCGTTCTTGCTTCTTCCTAGTATTTTGACAAGGTGAAATTGCGCTTCACAGGTACACGCAGTGCAATGAACAGGCAAATTGGCCCTTTCATTATTTTTTATAGTCAGCTGATGTTCCCGTGCACTGTCGTCTTGCTGGCTACCCTATGTAGGATTTTCCCCAAGTTAGTGGGATCTCATATACCACTCCGACAGAGCAGCGTACATACGGCTTTTCATGCTTTTTGCTACAGCCGCTGGTGCGTTCATCACGTGAAATATGCGAACACAACCTTGCAAGTTTTTGTGGTGCCGAAAACAATGCTGTGACGGTTCGCAACCTTCTTCAGGTGATGCATAACCCTGTGTATGTAAGGAACCATTTGCGGTTTCTTCTTTCCACACAAGACGCCTGGCTCCTCCTTTCGCTGCTTTCGTAAACGCCCTTTAAATGTCTGCAGTAGGGCCTCAACTACTGCTAGCACCGACTGCGGGAATCTGGCTGATTTTAATCTTTGAATCTGATCTAGGAAGCTGGCCTGCACGATTTCGTAAGGGCTGACTCCAAACACAAGGAAGCGATTGCAATAACCAGTTTGTATAGTCTGCGCTCGATGTTTCTGCATGTCTCTTCTTGTGTGCTGTCCTGTTTCGCAATTTTGCACATTTAGCAATTCAGCTAATCTTGAAGTTTACATAAATGTAATAGTTTGCAGACATTATTATCACCATGCTATCTATGCACCAGGCTTGCTTCTTTACAGCATCCAAACCTGGTGATGCCCCTTTAATGTTCAGCCCTGAGATCTGTCTCAGTGAAGTTTGTGTCGTGCAGGCATTTTAAAGGATGTATATTTGTAACACTCACTTGCAAATGCTCACAGCTGATGGCTTGAGCCATGGCCTCTGTGGTGCCTCGTTTGTCATTTGTGTTTCACTGAAACACAACAGCTGTGCTGAAATGTGTGTTGTATACTTACAGGAACAAGTGCCTGAGGGTGATAGAAAGTGGATTGACTCCGTTCCGCTGCTGAAGGTAAGTGCTTGAAACCGCAAAATGATTTAAGTCAGACTAGTGGGTATGCTGATGTGTGATGTAAAGTGTTGAGAAATTTATGCTAACTTATCCTTTTGCTAAGTTGCTTTTCCTGATAGTAATCCTGAGTGTCCATCTTTATGAAATAAGTTGCAGAATAATTTTCCAGGACAGATTAAAAGTGGGGGTGTGTGATTTATTAGGACTGTGCGAATATTTGGAAATTTTATTAGTCAAAATGAATATTTTAATGTAGTCAATGCTTGTTATAATGGGCCATAATAATCCAGCAAGAAAGGTCTGTTATATCCTAAGTCCATTCTGGCCAAAATTAGGGCCGCGTGATGTTGTGAAATGGCACAAATTTGCATATACATTCGAGCCCACATATAACGACCTCACTTAAGACAAACTTTCGCTTAAAACAAACGAAAGCCGCGTGACCGTCAAAGGGTACATTATTTCAAAGGCACAAAATCGCATGTACAACGAACGTCTTTGAGCCTTGCCGATCGGTTACGGCGAACGGACGGCGTAAACCCAGCGCCGCGATGTGAGCTATAATGATGGCCTCCGACGCCTTTGCGTGCGTGGAGTGTTTTCCCGAGCCTCCTCGCAGGCTAACTACCCGTTTCATGCCCCTCTCAAGCGAGCTACCCTCTCCCCGCATGCACGCCCTCTCCCAGCCTACACACGCTGTCTCTGCGCCGCCCGAGCTACCGTGCGCGCCCGCCGGGCAGCAAGGCTCCAGGGGGAGCCATGTTGGTTTCGGAACTATGTGCCCCTGTGCTACAGGCACAATGCGAAGGCGTGGATGACGCGCGATTTATTAGCAGAGTGGCTGGACGAGTTTGATCGCGACATGCAGAGGCAAGGCAGGCACGTGCTGTTGGTGCTTAACTGCTCAGCACACCACGTTCTAACTTCTCTGATGGCAGTGACTCGACTTTTCTTGCCACCCAATACGACTTCAAAAGTGCAGCCGCTTGATTTAAGCAAAATACATGCCTTTAAGCCTTAAGGCATCGTATAGGCATCGCATTGTGGAGCGCTTGCATATCGCTGTTGACTGCCCGGCTGCCAACTTGCCGCTTCCGAGTTTCACTGTATTCAGCCATTGAGATGGTGAAGGCAGCCTGGGCGGAGGTGACGGCCGCTTGCGTGCGGAACTGTTTCCACAAGGACGGCTTCGTCAACGTAGTATCTGATGGCGAGCCTGACGCTTCCGAAGAGCATCGGTCCCGCAGTGATTTGTGGCTGCGCGTCGTTGACTCCGACATGGGGGTCCATGACATTTACTGAGATGATTTTATTCCTGCTGATGAATACACTGACATTGCGGAACCGTGCATGGACGAGGCATCGTTCGTGAATTGCGGGCCGAGAGCGACGTGGAGGAATCGTATTATGATGAAACTTCAGAGTCGGCACTCATAAGTACATAGAGAGTCTCAGGCAGCTTGTCTATGCCAAGGGCCTCGGCGAAGAGCATGCTTCCGCTTTAAATATTTTAAGTGCACATCATCCTCATCATCACATATTTTAAGTGCACTTAGAAACAGACGAGCATCATGGAGTTTTTTTTTTTTTCCCCCGAAAAAAATTTTTTAAAATGTTAAGCACCTTATTATTTGTTTTTTTAGCTGTGGTCCAATTACTACGAACTTCGGGATATAACGAATGGACGCTGTGTGACGCTCAGGTTCGTTATAAGCGGGCTCGACTGTATTACCATTGTCCAGCCCAAAGACTATCACAAAAATAATGAAAACATTGAAATTAAAATAATTATATAAACGGGCTTCTAAACATAATTTCTAAACATATTCTAAACATAATAATTATATAAACGGATATTCTAAACATATTAAATATATTGCTGACCGGTTGCAAGAAAGTGTGATTCTTTGCATTTGTTTCTACTTTACCTGTAAATGTTTACCCAATTTTATGGTAAAGGGACCTGAAACAATTTTGACGATTGTGTACAAACATACACGAGTCATTAGGGTAGGTCCTTCTGATCACTAAAGGACGTATTTAAGCGCTCCTTTTATAGCGTGTAATTTATTATAAGGTTTCAAAAATGTGCATCACTACCGATGGCAGCGGCGCCACTCCCCGGAGTTTTCATCCGCCCCTTCCCACACTACGTAGCATGGAAGACTGATGTCACTCGGGCAAGTGATCCTATTGGCTACCTACATTACATCATCAGGAATGCTTGAAACATGCCGTTCCATTGAAGGGTACCTCACCAGGCCACATAGGAAATTTTGGTTATACCGTATTTATACAAATCTAACGCGCACTTTTTTTTTCGATAAAACAGGTCCAAAAATTGCGTGTGCGTTAGAATCGAGTACGACCCTAAATCTGCATTACCATGTAGCCGTCGGCATTTCAAAATGGCCGCCTTGCACGCACTTCGAGCCTAGCTACACTCTAGCCTAGCTGCCTCCATGTGCTGCAGTACACGTGCTCAGGCATTAGTCTACCGTCTGTCTTCCCATTTTCTGCGTCTGCTCTATCACCATAAAGTGCCGAGTTCATCGTGATGCCGCAATTAAAAGGAAAGTGATCATGTGTGCAGAGACGAATGGAAATCAGGCCGCATCACGGGCATTCGGAGAATCCGAAACTTACGTGCGGGACTGGCGGAAACAGAAGGAGAGGATTTTCGCCAGCAAAGCAACATAGAAGCGTTTCAGTGCACCAAAGCAGGACGTATTCTGCAACGATCAACTTCGGCATTATGATCTCCTCGGCCCTATCTTGAAAGCGATCTTCGACGTGGAGAATCTGTTGCGCGCTGTGTTTTCGCCGGGTCGTGTTGAAGCGAGGCATGCTAGCACGAAGGTCATTTCGCTCGCTGTGCTTCGTCACTCCAGCGTTTCGACAGCGACTTTCCGCGGTCAACGAGTGAGAAGTGTTCATGTTTGCTTCTGCGCGCGTGACACCATGCTTGTTAATTTATTTAGTAGGCAAATGTTTGCAAGTTTATACGGCCGATAAAACTGCTATCCTTACTTCGTATAGCAGTCTACTATTTTGCTATCACAATTGATGCTTCGCCTTTCGGGCGACTTTCGGGCGACTTTCGGGCGACTTTTTTTATTCATCGCAACTTTAGTGCACCAGGAGTAAATCTGTTTTACCAAGTGAGAGGAAGTTGTGTTTCTGTATGAAAGTGTGAGGTGTGCGGTACTGTAAAGGATTTTTTTTTTTTGGTCACAGAAAACGGATGCGCGTTACGATCAAGGGCGTGTTAGAATCGAGTAAATACGGTAAGTGGGAAGTTGTTACATGCCCTCTAAGGAGTGTTCTACCGCAAGAATTTTTCAAATTAGTTTATTAATAGCAGACATAAAAATATTTGGAGTGCCACGAACTCGTGGTTTCAGGAGGCAAGCGCCACTGCCAACATAGACACTGTCTCCACTGCCTCGTCTAGCCTCCGCAAGCAAAATTTCTTCCCTGTGTTCTCCTATACCGGAGCTGGAGGATCGCGTGACAAATATGTCACGAGCTCTGCCTTCTTTTTTTTTCTCTCTCTCTCGCGATTTTGCTGAGTGGCACACTTCTGGTGATGGTCTCGCATGCAAGCTGTTGCAATTGTCTCGTTTCGCGCAGCAGACGATTTTGCATAGGCTGCCTGAGAACACCTGATTAGCGGATAAGTCAGTGCCATAATCATGAGCACTGAGGCAGGCATGAGAGGATGAAAGAGCATGATCGTAGCGCTGGAACACGGTAGAAAATGACATAGTTTTATTCTCTGTGCTCACGACTGCATGATGTGAGAACAAGCAGACGAAACAGAAGTACATTTCTCTTGCTACGGTACGAAGTAAAACAAAAACACGTAAACATTAGGTTTGTGTATTTTATTATTTCTCAAAATTTCATTTGTCTATTGAAGCAACAAATTAAACAAATAACTGATGTTGCCTTGAATGATTCTCAAAGTCACGTGTCACCATGAGTGACGTCGCAGCACGGCATTGTACATTGGCACGCTTGCATGATTGACGTCGACTCTCCGGCTGGGAGTGTGGCGTCCATAAGGATAAGGGCAAACGGCATTTGGGTTGAAATTTAAGCTCTTTCTGCGGGGCGTAGGGATGTAATACGCAGGCACGATGGTTAGCACGCATTGTATGCACTGCGCTTGTCAGCTCAAAGTGGCCAGCCCTGGTGAGGGGCCCTTTAAAGGGGCCCTAAACCACTTTTTATCAAAGTGGAGAAAGGCATTTGAAGTGAAAATAGGCTATTCACGCAAAAAGTACTTCAGTGCGTTCAGCAGAAGCGGAGGTATTGGCAACCAAACACAGCCTCTGCTGTGCTCCTGTTCCATCTTCAATGCCTTGCACTGCAGAGGCTACGGCAGACTGGGGCGTGGCCACAACGAGCCGGCTTCTAAATGTCACCGTGGCGCGCAGTTCAAGTTTTATTTTGAATGTTAACATAGACGCCACGACTTCCGATTTTGGTGCCTACGACATGCTAAACGTAAGCCAAATGCGGTTGTCCTCAGCGAGCCGCAGTGCGCTTAGCCACTGGACTTGTGGCGGTGCCCGCAACAGTTGTGGTATCTACGCTACTGCTAAATAAAATGTTTTGAAGAAGACTAGGGGGAAGAGCCATTTTGTGTTGCAGCGTATGAAAGCCAAAGAAGGCTTCATGATGCATAATAATACAAAAATTTATAAAGGCAGCATTTTTTACATTACTGTGCATTGTAGCAATGTAGTAATGAAAATGTATTTTATGGTGCATAAGCAATTGCAAACTAAGTGTAGATTAGTCTGCTTTGAAGATAATAAAAATGAGAACATTAGTTTTTGTAGAATGAGTATAGTCAGTAATATATGGCAGCAGACACTGAATGAAATCAAGTCAATTCCTGAAAATTACATCCCCAGATATTGAGAATTTTTACTGAGTATTTATGTAATAGCAACACTTATTTAATTCACGTAACAACCATGCCCCTTACTTTGATGCTACTTAATCATTACTGTTGGATACAATTGAATGGTACAATACAATTGATTGGTTTCTCTGTATTAAACTGGTGGTATCATGTCATAAGTTATCTGGCTGCAAAATGAAGTGACTTGTTGCTGTCATTCTAATTTTTCAGAAACTGAATGAGTTTGAACAGCTGACGGGCATTGAGTTCACCCACATACGACTGCTGGCCAAAGCCTTCACTCACCGCAGCATTGGATTCAACAACCTCACCCTGTAAGAAGCACCTCATTTTAGCCATTCTTCCATGCAAGACAGTCTCAATGGCTGCACTGTAGCTCCACCAGTTTATCATTCGTTCTGCCCTCAGTGTGTGTGTAGGGTACCATAAAGCAGTGAGTTACAATAGCGAAGTGATTAAGTGTACAGAGTAAGCATAATGCAAAAAAAACATAGTATGCAAGTAGAGCAGATGCATTTAGCTATAACTAATTTGTCATGAAATTTCAAATAATCATGTTGGGCAAGCTTAAGTCTGTGTCCAAAATAAAAACTTGGCTAGGGAAGGGAGTAAAATTTAATTACTGTTTGTGACAGAAAGGGCTAATAAAATGCTTCTGTGGAATTGCTCTCTTGGCACGCAGTTATGCACATTCAATAATTTTGTGATGTAAACCTGTTTCATTGACTGTTTCACTTCAGACCACTCTACACCTTTTCAATAAGATGGGGAACTCATCACAGTAGCTACCTTACCAGGCACCAACATTGGCCCAAGCACCTGCAGAGACAGCTTTGCAGCTTCTAAACTTGGACCTTGTCCACATAGTCCTTATCCATTCAATCTTGTCACCGTCAAAAAAAAATATGCACATCCTAGACATTATAAAGCATTGTTCAAAAGGATAATGGCACCGGCCTATGCACATTTTGCTAATCTTTGACTAACTGAACACTTGTGTGTCTAAAACCAAATAAAATCCTGTCCTCGATTTTGGCTAGCTTTCATGGATACTGTTCTGGCTACAATCTTTGATTATAGTACTTCAAAATATATAATTATCTGTAAGCTCCACTGTGAAAATTTGCATTCTTCAAATCAAATAATGTACACTGATTTCATCTGTGACACCTAGCAATTAGTGCCAGAGGAGACTGAAGAATGTAAGGGAGCACTCAACGGCAGTCAGCAGCTCTTTCTGATCATTGAATTTCAGACAGGATGGAGCTCTGTCACTAGCGTAGTCATGGTAATGTAAAGCAGTGACCTCCATTACCAGAGGCCTATTTCGAGGAGCAGCTGCTCAGCCTTTCTACAGACAAAAATTGGCGCCATGAGGGTGACAGAGCAAAGCAAAAACAGCTGTGTAATGGCCTTATCATGTTAAGGGTTCATCTGAGACCCACTGCTGCTAGCATCCAAGAGATTGCTCAAAAGCTATATAGTCTTATTTAAAATTTTTCACTGTTTTATACTCTGACCAGGGGCTCAAACCAGAGGCTAGAATTCCTGGGCGACACCGTTTTGCAGCTGGTTGCATCTGAGTATCTCTACAAGTACTTCCCAGAGCACCATGAAGGCCATTTATCTGTGAGTCCATCTGCACTGTGGTTGTCTTATCTCAGCAATGGAGCGTCTTGTCTTACCTTATCAGTGCAGTGTCACATAGTAGTACTGAATATTCATTGTCATTCTCCTAAGGTTGTTTCAAAGGTGTATTAACACGCTGGTGTCGCAAGTTCCACAAAGCACTGATGCTGACACCAAGAAGCAGCACACAGTATAAAGGCTGTTTTTGCCTTTGTGCCATGTGCTTATATTTCTAATTTTTCCTGCTAGAACTTTCAATGCGACTAACTCTGATTTAATTAACCACCTTTCCAGTCATCATTGGGGGGTTGTAGCAGACCGTTACTTCTGTACCATAGTTACTACTGTATCGGTCATCGTCCAACATTGCGGTTGCTAAGTTGCAAAGTTCGACGATCACTTACAACATGTCAGAATGTCCGTCAAAAAGCCGCTATCTCTAGTTAGACTCATCACTTCGCATCTGCCAGCTTTGCAGATGGTAGGTCAGGCCATGTGCATGCGCACTACTACAGCACAGCTTAGCACATTTAAGAGGAAGCTTTAGCTTGGGCCCAACTCGATGCCGCCTATTCAGATACATGTGAAACGCAGAAATGCTTTTCTGAAATAATCCCTGGGTCGATTTAATGAAATTTAATGAATTTGAGAGAAAAAGTCAAATTCAAGTTACTGTTGAAAGTGCAAGTCTGATTTAGGACCTGACCAGAGTGGCAAGATGGGCTTATTGGTTCTTCATGAAGGCTGTATTTCAGCTCTTAGTAAGGACGAGGACAAAGAAGGAGACGTACGGACACACATGCGCTACTCACAACAATGAAGTTTATTGCCTTGACCACGCTGAACAATATAGTGCCATGGAAGTACGTCACCGACCACGTGAGCCACATTGCTCGCGGGGAGCAGGGTGACAAAAAAAACAGGGCGTGTAAACAGCAATGAAAATTTACTTGTACATGCGCAAAAAAGCAAGTTCCTTGTCACTCAACGCTAGGGAAGTCTTACTAATACAAGAGTCACCATGATAGTTTATCTGCTCACTCTCGATTATTACCTGAATTTTTTTAGAAACATCGGTGAAAATCGGCAAGTCTGAAAAAAAAAAATATAGAAGCACAATGTTTACAAATCCATAACTCTGCACCAAAAACAGATATCGCAGTTCTGTAAACTGCATCCATTAGAACATCCATAGCGGACAAATTTGATGTATTAATTTATATCTTACATGAATTCGTCACAATGTTTACAGGGGTTTTGCGAAAGTCTTACTCGCATATTAGTGCTCTATTTAAGAGCCATGTATAATATATCAGTCTTGTCCTTTTAGATGTACTATTAGACGCACATTATGGAATTGTGATATCATTTTTCATTGCTGAGTTATGTAGTTATAAACTTTATAGGTTAGTTTTTTTTTTAATTTCCTTTTTTGCCAATTTTTATTTAAAACGTCGGCCTAAATAAAAAAGTCACAAGGTTTTAACTTTTTCTTTTAAATGCAACAAACCTCATCAAATTTGGTGGAGTAGTTGCTGTGAATAACTGTTTCTCCTTTCCCATGCATTTAGATAGGAGCCCTCGAGCTAAAGCTTCCTCTTAAAGCTAGCAGGTGGTTGAACTAGTAGAAGCAGTGGTGAGAATGGCAGTATAAGGCTAAGATGACTCTTTACTCTGCCATTATCTGTCCAATGAAAACTGATAATTTCTTGTGCTCCTGGCTACAGAGGTGTGGTAAAGAGATACTAAATTGAATTTCAATCTTGGATATGCAGTAGAATCTTGTTAATTTGAACTCCGAAGGAACTGTAAATTTATTCGAATAAAACAGAGTTCGAAATAAGGAAAGCCCTTTTGAATATAGCACCCGTTCAATTGTGCAGTACAGCGTGCAAAGCCAAAACCGTCAATGGGCTTGCGTTGAAAAAATTGTCTCTCTCTTCCATCAGCATGCCATGATTTGTGCCGGAAAAAGCCTAGGCACCGTATAAAGTCAATGTGCGATAAGATTGAGCACCATTTGCTGAGGGTGCGAGGGAAAGCGTGTGAGAGTGAGCCGAGAAGGATGGTGAATTGGTGCACGCCGTCCTCCCACATGCATAATATCGGACGTCACTAGATCAAACGTTTGCGTCTGCTCCTCTACCACAGCTGTGGCTGCGCATGGTTGTCCACGCGGCTGAGCACATACCTGGCCCACACGCCATATTTTGGAGGTAATCTTCGGTAGGTGCAAAGCTGTGGTGAGCCAAGGCAGCTGGTCTCTTCACATGTGCTGTCTTCCAGTTTGCCTGCTATTGGAGGTCGCACAATCTCAAACTCGCACATCCGTTAAAGCGAGAGACAGCTTGAAACGTTCACTCTCCAAGGCCGTCGCTCATCACATTTGTATTGTGACAGCGAGTATACACGGTCATCAAGTGACTGACATCTGTTCATGTTTGCCTGTGCGTGCGTGACGACACCCTCTTCTTAATTTAATGAGTAAGCGAATGTTCACTGCAATTTATATGGCCCATAAAGCTACAAACCTTCATGTAGTTGTCTAATGCTTTGTTATCGCTGTTGATGCTTCGCCTTTAGGGTGAAACTGCAACATTGTTTTACAGCGTAAGCTATTACGGGCTCATTCCAATATTCATTTCTGTCGGCGATGTTGTCTGCCGCCGTCACCGGTGTCTGTCGCTGCTATCGGCAGAACCCGGACACTCTGCGTTGGAGTTGGCTTCTCTACCATTGCGCCACACCAGCGCTTGTTAGCAGCTGCGGAAACATGCCCTATACACGCGTCCTAGTACACGAGGAGTCACACCATGTGAGATGTGCACCATGTAGCGTCGATACGTGCGCACTTTGCATTGCAGTTGCATATTATTGCACCACGTGTCACGCCATGTTGCAGTTGCATAGGTAGCGGTAAAAGGTAGATTGAGAAGTTTTGAGGAAGAAAAAAAAGACTAAGGAGATGTATACAAAAATGCTAGAATGAAAAACATGTACAGTGGAATCTCGATGATACGAATCTCACGGGGTCACGAAAAATATTCGTATTAGCCGAAATTCGTATCATCGAAACACAAATAAAACTAGCTAAATTAGAGGGGAACGCGGCGATCAGATCGCAAAAATCGCGAGAAAAATCAATTTTTGAAAACCAGGCGTTTGGGTATCTGCCAGTAGCGCACCCAGGATCTTTGCCAGGGGGGGGGTTGACAGTTTGCCAATACCATCTAAACAACACTAATTTCGATTTCTTCACGGGAAATTGTAAAAAAAAATGCGCTTTTTGCGAGTGTGCAGACGATTGCGCGTCTTACATCTTATTTTGCAGCACTCAAATGCGTAAGGAAATAAAAGTGGTTAAACAAAAGTGGGGGTTAAGTCGGCCTCAGGGGGGGGGGGAGGTTACAACCCCCGAATCCCCCCCCCCGTCGCTGCGCCACTGGTATCTGCAACGCCTAATCTACGCTGCATCAAAATAATTTGGCTGAAAACGCACTGAAAGTGCCCGAAAAAGTTTAATTCGTCTGTGCGCAGGGCGAGAAAACAGCTTTAAATCTCACAAAATCACCGCAGTTCACGGAGCCATATCTCGTATTTCCCGCCACCGAGCGCCGCCATCTTGGTATCGTTCGAAAGCTCAATGTTTCGCCGTTCCGCTTCTCAATTCGTCCGTCGTCGCCAACTTGTAACAAACGCACAAACACCAAAGGGCAGGTCTGCGATAGGTAGTCACACGGGCCCTCTGATAAAAGCGGGCTTCCGATTGGCTGCCGTGCTGAAAGGCGTCTCTCCATTGGTTGCTGCTGTGACAGGGGCAAGATGGCAACCGCAGTTGTCTGCTTCGTAAACCACGCCGGTGTCTTCACTTTACACACAGAATTCGGATTACTGAGAACTCCCAGGTTAGTGATGGATCGTCGCTCGTTGGCGAATAAACTTTGGACGAAGCACGCCTTCGGAATATGGAAGCGCTCCTACGGCAAGAAAAATACAGCGATTAGCGGGAGAAGCTGAGGAGCACCCGACTGAACGAGCGCAACCTTGCACCGTGGATTACGTGCCGCGCTATCTTGCACCGTGTGACTCCAGCAGCAAAACCCACAATCGCCCTGTGCCATCGGCACCGATAACGCAGCCGACGGAATACATGCCAACGGAAGCTCCCGCGCCTCGTACGGCCGCGCGAATCAGCTGAGATCGTATCTCGGTAGACATAGCTCGCTGCGACTAGGCAAAATTGCGCAAAAAAGAACGCGGCCCGAAGCACGGCAGCCACTCCACCCGATCGATGGCACGTGGAAAAGCAGGAAAAGCACAAAAGCAACAAAAGCGTCACCGCTTCGAACTCTTCGCACCCATTCGCGGCCTCCGCGCTGTCCGGCGTCGCGTCCGCGCCTCCGCACCAAAAGAGAAGGGAGAAAGCGCGTGACTGCGCGCTGTTCTCTTTCGCGGCCGTCGGTGGGGCGGCATTTATTCGTATCAACCAACGTGGGTCGAAAATCGATTCGTAACAACCGTTTTCTAGCACGTTGCAAAGTAATGGGGCTCGGCCGGGACCGCAGAAAAATTTTTATCATCCGGAAAATCGGTATTAGCCGTGATCGTATCATCGAGGTTCCACTGTATAGCATACCTGAATAAATCATGCAGGCTAGGTGACTATTTGTCACTGCTTCCGTTTCATAGGGGTCCTCAATAAATCATCATCAGCAGTAGCAGCATCGTATTGGTGCCATGTGTCACATGATGTGAGATACGTGCAGCGAAGCATCGATACGTGCAAAATTTGCATTGTTGTTGCGTTGTATTCCACGAAGTTCACGACATGTAGCAATTGCATCGTATTGTGCCAAGTGTCAAGGAATGTGACATGTGAGCCACATAGTCTCGATACCTGTGTTTACTTTTCGGTACACGTTATGGCGCCTCCTCGCAATATACGAACCGCTATGAAGAATGTGAATCGTACAGCTGCAACCAGCAACGTCGGGCTCGGCAGACTGCTCTGCAGAGAGTAGCAGCACAACTACATAGGTGCATCTGTGGCAGCAGGTGTTGGGTGTGTTGCCGCACCACAGACTCAAGCACATGTGGGTTGGACCCTCCCATGCTTAACTGTGCGTGGCTTAGCCATGACCAGGGAAAAGGGGATCCTAGGGGCCTGAGTCAATGCCGGGTATTTGGAGCTTTATGGCCCTCAGCGAGGCACACACCTCTTTGTCTCCGTTTCACGTAGTCAGCACCCCCGGACTGATCTACCTGGGGAAATCAGTACAGTGTAGACCGCTTATACGTAAGTCGTGGGAGTTGCAAAAATCCGCGCTATAAGCGTACCATGTTATAACCAAGCATGCTTTTTTCAGCTTCTGCTTATGCCAAACGGGCAACCCACCTTTCAAACACAATTTATTACGTATTTCACCCACACATACATGCAATAGAATCGCACACAGCATAGAAACCAGTTCCCCTAAAAAGTGCGGCATCAGCGGAAGAACGCTGTTATTTTTGTCTGAGACTGGTCTCCATGCACACGCCCATGCTCCCACGCCTGAGGAAAAAAAAAAACAGGAAAAAAAAAAGGAGTGCGCCACCCTGCTTGGACGCTGCTATCTAGTTAACTCTAGACCACGGTGTTTCTAAACCCCATGCTTTAGACGCTGCTATAGTCATGAAACACGCGCCGTCCTTCCTCCAAAGTCTCCACCCTTCTCCTCCTTTTTGTTTCGCTTTTCGCCGCTGTCTCCACGCGCCCACGCTTCTATTCCTGAAAAAAAAAAAAAAATGCTGGGTATGCTGTATGTGCGAGTGAAAGCGCGCTAGGGGCGCTCGCTTTCACAGAGAGCGAACGTACGGCGGATAGCAAACGACGACTCGTCGGGCGGAAGGCCGTGGGGGTTTGGGAGGGAGAAGGGAGGCGACGTTTAGCTGCGGCATTCGATGCTATCTTGCGACTGGGCGCAAGGGGAACTGGCGACTCAATCTCCCACACGAAAGGAGGAAAGCGCGAAGGCAGCGCGGGAGGGTGGGGTCGGCTTTCTCTGCAGCCACTGCATACTTTGTGCGGCTGAGGTCGCGTGCACCGTATCTTGAAAGCTATCTCCACCAGTTCTGACCTTTGTATGCGCTATGCTTTCGCCGCTCAGTTTTCGTTGAAGCGATAGACCGCACGAACCTTCGGTCGCTGTTCCTGCCGCGTTTGCTCACGCTTGCGTTCCTACAGTGCTTGTCTGCGTCGTCGAGGGCGAATATTCATGTTTGCTTGTGTGCGCTGACACCATGCTTGTTAATTCCTAGTAAGCGGATGTGGCGAAGTTTATGCAGGTGATAAAACGACTATCCTTACTTCACTAGTAATTGCTTCACATTTCGGGGGAACTGCGATTTTTTGTTTCGCTTTTCGCCGCTGGTCTCCACGCGCGCGCCCGCACTCCCACTCCTTCGCGTTTGCATGCCCAGCAACCGTGCGACCGTGCTCCGTGCGCCGATTTCATGGTCGCGTGCTTAAAAGAACTGCGCTATAACCGTATTCTGCTTCGCGCGCCTACGCCTAAACGGTCCGCCTATACATTGAGTTTTTGGGAGATATAGGGTCAAAAAAAACCATGCTATAACCGGTCCGCGCTAAATGCAGTTACGTTATAAGTGGTCTGCAACTGTAGTTGCCTTCCTGTCCTCCTCTCTAATCTTATCTTTCTCTCTCACTTTCAGTCTTTGACGGTCGTCTCTTAATTTCCGTACTTACGATTCCCCAGGCAGCAAGGATTAACCTGATGTAGTCTATCCAACCTTGGGTATATAGGTTAGGTATATTAGGCAGCAAGGTTTAACCTGATTAGTCTATCCCTTGGTAGGTTATAGTAGTATACAGCTGGTGTATGCAATTCCTGTGGCTCTCCTAGTATCCCCCTTGTTGGGCTCGTTGGTGGGTCGCTGGCAAAACTTTTTTTTTTTCATCTTTATTCTTCAAGTTACACTGCTGAAAACTAGTAGACATTGTGTGGATCGAGGTGCCTTCCGTGCCTCATCCCCCAGCTCACGCATTGTGTTTAGCTCAATCTCTGGGAACTGCCGCCCCACTGGCAACATCATTGACACGTAGTGCACCGGAGCTGATTTCCAATCAAACGTGCTTCTCCCTCCCGGCATCAAGCCACCGCGCAAGCATTTGTCACCAGGGCACGGCCTGATTGGGCTACCGAGTGGTGGCCCTCAGGCGCTCTCTCCACCTGAGCTGTCTTTCGCTGAGTGCTTCATCGCCGTCAGATTCTCACAGGCCTGCAACGAGTTCGTTACGTGGGACCTTTGCTCCCGCGACTTCTCGTTCCCGCACTTTTTGGACCGCTAGATGGTTAACCCTAGCGCAGCGGGTGCCTGTACTCGATCAGTCTTGCAGTGAGCCTTTGCTCGTATGCGCCTGACTACCGCACTGTGCTCTACCTGTAGATTGTGTTTGTTGTCAATCTCATTCTGGAGCCTTCTCTGCGCCGTGTCGGAGAGTCAACAAACCCTGGCATTGCGCAGCGCCTTTGTGCGTTGCAGTGTGGAGGAGTGTCATGCCCTTTCCTGTTCGTCGCTCGTGGGGTGTGCCTCACGCAAACCCATCTCCACAACGTACATTATTTTACTTCTTATTTGCATGCGAGATCCATTATTGCTTATTTCATTTGGTTCTAATTGTATGCAAGTTTTGCCCAGTTTCGTAGAAAATTTTTGAAAAAATTTGTTCTCAGATTTTACTAAACGGATTCCAATGACATCTGCTTGTTTCAAGGAATCCAGTAAGGCCAACCTTAGTGCGCTGTTTACCCTACAATAAGAGCTGTGAGGCTTCAAAGTTGAGACCCACAAAAACTTCTATGGGTGTGAACATTAAAGCCTCGCAATTGTTCTAGAACAGAATTTAAAGGAAGCCAAAGTAATCCACCAAATAGTGTCTTTCACTTCATGAGAAATTTGGAAGATAGAGAATAAATTCATAAGGATTAAGTACAAAAAAAAAATCTTTAGAGAAAATATTTTACCACCATCCCTTCCCCTGGGTATCTTTGGAAGAATACAGAGCTACATATGAAGGCTGTCCCATGAGTTTTGGCCTAACACAAAACTTTTTCTACGGTAGACATGCCATTCAAAGCTCACTGCACAGACACTCTCGCATGTGACGTTGGGAGCAGACCCCCCATAGCTCAGTAAAAAAGTAAGCTGTCCTATTTAAAGGGACAGTAAAGGCAAATATTAAGTCAAGCTAAAGTGATAAATTAGTGCTCAAGAACTTCTACGGCATCAATATTATCACGAACAGAGCTTTAGTAATCGAGAAATTGAGTAAATGCAGGACACAATTAGAGACTCCCCTGGGACATTCAAGTACTAGCCTGTTCCTCACTATAATTCTGTCACTAGTACTGAACCACTCGTAATAAAAAAATGATTGTACAGTGTAGACTGCTTATAACGTAAGTCGCCAGAGTTGCGAATATCCGCACTATAAGCAGTACCGCACTATAACCAAAGCAACAATTTTCAAGGCCCGCACATATGCAAAACATGTGCACCGAGCCGCCACGCGTATGCGACAGTCGAGGAATGCGGCTAGAACATTTGCATTCATTTACAGTTGAATCTCGTTAATTCGAACCAAATCACGCGGCAGCGCCTCCGACCGGCATTGCTCCGGCACCGCCATAGAGTAAAAGCTTAGGGGAGACCCCTCAATGTCACGCACGACAAACCAAAAAGAAAAAAAAACGCAGCGGACATTTCACCCTCTCTCAAATGGCAAGGTCGCCGATTCTGCGTTGCGCCGGAACATGCGTGTACGTGCCGACGTCTCAGGCACGCTACCGTAGCCACGCGTAGAAAACGGCAGTGATTCCTTCTTTCTCCTTTATGCTTCCTCTACTTTCTAGTCACGTGTTGACATTGCAGATTGCGGCTACAGCGCAGAGGGAAGCAGCGGTGCTGTCCCAGGCCGGCCAATGAAACTACCCACGCCGGCAAACGCCCGCTGCCCTATAACGGCAGAAAACGAAACTTCGAGATCGTTCCACTCTGATCCACAGTGTGCACACTCAGGACTATTCAAAACCTACCAGCGCCTCCGACAACGCTACTACTGGCGAGGAATGTACAACTACGTTCAAAAGTTTGTTCGCTCATGCCCCGACTGCCAGCGCCGGAAATCTTCACCCCAGCTCTCACAGCTGGTCTGCAGCCTCTACCTGCCCTACCTGGCCGTTCGGGCACGTTGGCATCAATTTGTATGGGCCACTTCCCTTGAAGTCGGCTGGTAACGCTTGGCCATTGTGGCAGTAGATCACCTTACACGATACGCCGAAACCGCCGCTCTCCAGCAGCTACAGCGCGCGATGTTGCCTCATTCCTGCTTCGCCGGTTCATCCTGCGGCATGGTCCACCTCAAGAACTGCTCAGCGATCGCGAACGCGTCTTCCTGTCGGAAGTAGTTGAAGCGATTCTCAAGGAGTGCGACGTTGTTCATCATACGACTACGGCGTACCACCCTCAAATGAATGGCCTCACAGAAAGCTTCAACCGTACACTCGGCGACATGCTTTCAATGTACGTCACCTCTGACCGCACGAACTGGGACGCCATTTTTCCCTTCGTGACCTGCATATAATACGCTACGCAGAGCACTACACCTATTCTTACTGTATGGTCGACACCCTTCGCACACCATCGGCACCATTCTACCGTACCGGCCGGATGCATCCGAGTGTGCGCCTATTTCTGCCACGGTCAGGCATGCAGAAGAGTGCCGCGACCTAGCACGGGCCTTTACTTCCAATGATCAAGAGTGCCAGAGGAGCACTCGCGGTGACGCCACTTCCACTGTCACCTTCGATCCGGGAGTGCTCGTGGCTCTCAGTCCCTTTCACTGCCCCTGGCCTCTCATCAAACTGGTCCCGAAATATGAAGGCCCTTATCGTGTTCTCGAACGCGCATCTCCTGTGAACTACGTAATAGAACCAGTTGAGCCATCTTCGGACATGCGCGCCAGGGACGAGACATTGTCCATGTCGACCGTCTAAAGCTTTACTTTGACCCGCTCATTGTGACGAGCTGTTAGGTCGCCGGACGGCTCCCTTATCGCTCCCAGGGGTGATTGTAGCGAAGAAGAGAGACGCTAGTGGGTCGAGCGCTCTCGCTCAGCAATGGCTCTCGTGCTGGGAAGCTGTGACTGCCCTGCCCGTCGACGTTGTGCTACTCCGAGCCCTTCCAAATAAATACCTTTAGAATATATTAGATACATATATCCATGCTTCACTGATAGATATATACAGTCGAACCTCGATAATTCGAACTCGAAGGGGACCGAAAATTTGTTCGAATTAAAAGAAGTTCGAATTAAAAAAAGGACGTTTTTTGAAGTATTCGTGCACCATAGCACGATGCAGGAACGGTGCGAGTCGTGCAATATTGCAGCGCGCAAGCGCATGGCGAGCGCGTGCCACGAAACTGCCCATGCTGGCAAACGCTCGCTTCGCGATAACGGCAGAAAACGAAACTTCAGGGAGCGGGCGGCGCCGGCACGGGCGACGGGTGCGCACGGAGACCATCGAAGGTGAGGGACAAGGTCAGCAGCGAAGAGGATTTGGCCTCGGCAACTCCGCTGCTTCAGTGGCTTTGGTGACTCCCCTCGCCTTCCCTCTCAACTCCCTCGACGCTCCCTCACCTTTGGCTGTCTCCGTGCGCACCTGCCGCCGTGCTGGCGCCAGCTTAGCCCACTTCTGAAGTTTCGTTTTCTGCCGTTATCAGGTAGCGAGCGTTTGCTGGCATGGAAGCGTTCTTCGCCCTCCGTCTATCTGTGTGGCGACTCGGTGTCCCGGCAATTATCGATTCATCGTGCTCGGCCGAGGAAGTGGGCTTCTTGCGAGGAAGACCAGAACCACCGTAAGCAGCAGCAGCCGGTCCCAGGAGCGTCGCCTGGGCTTTGCCAGCATCACGAGCTTCGTGGCCGGGCTCTCTGCTCTCCCATCGTCAGAATGTAGCTGACGAAGCGACCTTCCAGTCCGAGAGCCACGACGATAATGCTGCCCGTTGCTTCTCCTCGCGGATTACACGTCGGTTCGCGTGCCTCGGGCACTCGTGCGGTTGCGAACGCTCCGCGGTCTTCTTCTACTTCGTTCTCGTGTACCATCGGCATCTGAGTCATGACAACCTTGAGGGTGAGGGTGCGCATAATCCCCCAGCGCCTTTGTTCCTGAACACATTCGGAGAAGTGCCCTCAGGCACACACTGTTCACTGCCCCACAGAAAGGAGGGACGCTCGTATACCGGCGGCTTCGTGCTTGACTCAATGTGGCGCATCTTGGTTCCCGGATGTCCCAACCATCGGCGGGTTTGTCTGGAGAACGGCCTTGGCGGCCAGCAGCGGCCGTGAGCAAGCGTCGTAGAAGGCCCTTTTCCAAGATTTCCTGCTCTTAACGTCGTGGTCGGCATCCGGATGACATCTAGTAACCACGTATTCTTTGGAACAAGTCTAGGCATGGTGTTGCCGCTGATCTTTCCCGTGGACGTTTCTCAGCTTCCCGAAGTGCTTCGGCGCAGGCAAGCACAAGATTTTCCAAGTTCGCTGCCCCCGCTGGTCGATCGTAACAATACAGGGTGTTTTAAAGGTTGCCTGCGGCAGATAGCACAATTCTAGTTTATGAGCTGGTCTACTCGAAGAGGCGGACATTACTTGCACAAGAAATTGAAATGCTTAATTGACTAATTAACAAAAATTCACTGATTAAGTTTTAACTAATTACCTTATGGCCCCTATTGCAATCTACAAATTCTAGCCACGGAGTTTACAAGGCGGATACACTTAGAACAAATTCTCAGGATGACACGAGTTTCGAGATAATTCCCAAACTTTGAGGAGAGAGAGAGAGAGAGAGTGTGTTTGTGTGTGTGTGTGTGTGTGTGTGTGTGTGCGTGCGCGCGCTTTACTATACTATACTATACTATTCTCAGTGTCTGGTGTCATGAAGCAGATGGCCAGCGTACATCGTAGTTGTTGACTTTGAAATGAGGTTTATTGACACAGAGTAGATGTAGATCCTTCGGATATACTGACACAGAATCACAGAACGGGCGGCTAAACAGTTACGTCGGGTAGCGCTCTTAGCGTTAACTTCGGCGGCGTCTTTTGCGGAGCGATCACGATGCTGCTACTGCTGGCGGTGTGCATCATCTGCAGAGCATGTTGCACGTCTTCTTCATCACAATCACCCCGGGAGAAAAAGCAGCCATCCTGGCGGCTCAAACAGTAGTGATCACAAGCAGCTCACGGTAAAGCTTAAGGCGATTGACGTGAACAATGTCACGTCCACAACAACGGAGGTCAGAGCGGGATGTCAGTGGTTCAATTAGTTCATTCACCGCAGACTTGCTGAACAATGCGATAAGGTCCATCGAAGAGGGGAAGAAGTTTTGAAGAGAGGCCAGGAGCATGCGCAGGTACTGACAGCCAGACGAGGTCGCCGGGAGAGAAGACAGGTTGCTCACTGTGAGCGTCATGGAGCCTTTTCTGGCGCTGTGCTCAGCGGTGGTGAAGTGGCGCGTTAACTTGCGACACTCCTCGGCATGACGTGCTGCAGTCAAACGGGCACACACTCAGAAGCATCGGGCTGGTAGGTTAGCAGGGTGTCCACGGTGTGGGATGGGTAATGGCCGTAGAGCAGAAGTAGGGAGAAAAGCCAGTGGTATCTGGGTTGCAGTGTTGTAGGCGAACGTAACAAATAGTAGGATAAGGTCCCAATCTGTGTGGTCAGATGCGACGTACATGGCCAGCATGTCACCCAGGGTCCGGTTGAAACGTTCCGTGAGTCCATTTGTCTGGGGGTGGTAGGCGGTGGTTGTCCTATGAATAACATGGCACTGAGCCAGAAGAGCTTCGGCAACCTCAGACAAAAGACGCGCCCTCTGTCGCTGAGAAGTTCACGAGGTGGGCCGTGATGGAGGATGAAACAGCAGAGCAGGAAGGAGGCGACGTCGCGCCAGTGGCGGCAGGTAGTGCCGAAGTTTCAGCATATCGCGTAAGATGGTCGACGGCAACGATGATCCAGCGGTTACCGGTGGGTGTCATAGGAAGCGGACCATAGAGATCAATGCCCACTCGATCAAATGGTCGGGCGGGACAAGGAAGGGGCTGCAAAGCTCCAGCTGAACGGCAAGGCGCAGATTTCTGACGTTGGCAGTCCGTACATGAGCGTACATTGTGTTTACTATGTCATCGAAATTGCTGATGATATTACCCTGCTTATCTTTCAGTGCATACATTTTGCCTTGTCCTATGCCTAGTTTTTTTCTCACTGATTTCATGCTGCGTCCATATTTTACTGCTTTCTCAATCTTTTCCACATTAATTTCGGATATCCCTTACTTTCTTTCTTGATCAGTTTTGACAGTTCAGCAAATTCTCTCTGACCTCTGTAGTTTGACATTTTCATGTTTTGCCGTTTCTTTATGAGGTCCTTTGTTACTTGGGACAGCTTACCTACTGGTTACCTTGGTGCCTTACCTCCCACTTCAATTGCTGCTTCTGAGATCAGCATGGTTACGGTTTCATTCATTACCTGTATGTTGTCTTCATCTTCCTGTTCTAAAGCTGCGTATTTTTTTGCGAGCACCAGCCTAAATTGGTCTGCTTTTACCCTTACTGCGTCTAGGTTGGCCTGTTTCTTCATGACTAACTTTATTCTTTCTCTCTTCGAATTGAGCGAAATCCTTTACCTCACTAACCTATGGTCACTGCACTTTACTCTACCTAACACTTCTACATCCTCCACTATGCTGGGATTGGCAGAGAGTATGAAATCCATTTCATTCATGTTTTTCCATTAGGGCTTTTCCAGGTCCACTTCCTGTTGCTGCGTTCCTGAAGAAGGTATTCATTATCGGAGCCTATTCCTTTCCGCAAATTCTACCACATCTCTCCTCTAGTGTGCCTAGAATCGATGCCGAGTTTCCATTGCTTGCTTGCCAGCCTGCTTTTTCCCCACTTTGTGTTGAAGTCGCCCATGGACTACGATATACTGAGCTTGCACCTTTCTCATTGCTAATTCAACATCTTCATATAACTGTTCTATTTCTTCATCATCGTGACTGGAAGTTGGGGCGTAGGCTTGTACAACCTTTATTCTATACCTCCTATTCAGCTTATTACGACGACTCCTACCCTCTCATTAATGCGTAGAATTCATCATAGTTGCCCGTTATGTCCTTATGGACTAGAAATCCTACTCCGAATTCTCTATCTGGAAGACCTCTGAAGCAGAGGACGTGGCCGTTAGTGAGCACTGTATAAGCCTCACCTGTTCTTCTCACCTCACTAAGGCCAATAATATCAATGCAATACCTGATAATTCTTCAAATAGCCCTGCTAAGCTAGCCTCACTCGATAGAGTGCACGTGTTGAACGTTGCCAGGTTCAGTTTCCATTGGCGGCCTGTCCGGACCCAAAGATTCTTAGCACCCTCTGCCGCATCGCAGGTCTGACCGCCGCCTTGGTCAGGTGCTCCGCAGGCCTGGCGACTGAGGGCCATGGGTAAATTGTAGAGTCATTTGGGAGGTAGCGGCCGAATACTGCACCAGGATGGCCAATTCCTGTTCTGGTGAGGGAGTGACTTTGTTGAAGCTTAGTGGGCCTTCCATAATTTGGTTGCACCTTGACTAGTATAGCCCCCACTAGCTCTCGGCAATGTTTTCTTTTTTTTTTTTTTTGCCTGTGTTTAGGCTCCACTTCATGCCTGAAATGTAGTGGACTGGAGGGGGATTCGGACTTATGAACTTCAGATTACTATACAAAAAAAAATGAATCGAACAGAACACTACATGTCTATGCATACAACACTAAAATCCTCCAACTTAACTGCAGAATGACCCTAAATAATTGATAATTGAAATGTCATATGTTCGTACTCTACATCCGTTATTAACGCACGTATAGTGCCACTGAGAGCCTCGTTGACTGCACGGATTGTACTATCAGACTCGCTCTCACTTTGCGGTCAAAACTCTTGCATGCGACTCGCGCATTAAAAAAAAAACTTGTGCAAATTACGCGTTCAAGACTACAAGAAGATTGACGCTTATTTATAAGTACTTCCACTACTAAAGGAAACTCAATACACGTGCGAGGACACGCACAGCCTTACACATACCCTTACATAAGACGTCGAAGAGAAATGAATATGTAGAGTATACGATTACTAAAAACGATCTGCGCAGCCAGTTCTAAGGCGCAATACTCTTTACGTGCGTGCGGGAGCAACCATCCGACGATTTCTAAATGAGCTGAAGTAGACTGCAGAATAACCAGTATCTGCCTGATACAGTGTTATTTTCAGAACTCGCGAAATCCGAACACAAGGTCTTAGTTTAACGGAAACTCACGCAAACTATTTACATACCTCTGCGAAAAAAAGAAGAAAAAAACCACTCATGTTATCCTTTCTCGAGCGTTCGGCTGTCACATTTTCCAAACGTGCAAAAGCTGGAATGTCTGCTAGTACAAAAGGAAATGTTTTTCAGCTACAAGAGCTGCTACAAGGTGCCTTTTGATTGGCTTGCCATCATTGTGATGAAGTATTAGGGTAATTAAAATTATTCACATTCTCACTGTAGAACTTGTTTTAACCAAATTTCAGAAGAGACAGATTGATGTGTTGCTGACATAACTCTCCAGCTTTTCAACACACTTTTGTTTGCCATTCTACGACCACACTTGCAGAATCCCCCCCCTGAAATTTCTGTGTACTAGGGATACCTGGCATAAAAACACGTGCAACAATTGCCTGCCTCGCCCTCCTGGGTGAGGTGAACTATGTGCTCGCCCTCCCCCCCTATAACATGTCTGGCTACACCACTGCATCGTGACTGAGTGAAGCAGAGTTGAGTACGTCTGCTTATGCCTGCAAGATGGGGGGGGGGGGGGGGTTTGAAATTAAAAGTATGTTTGTAAGCAGCTTCCTGAGCTTGTATCATACATGCAATCTACTGCAGTCCTGGTTGCACACAGTTGCCATGGCTAGCAATGCTGCATTTTCCAAGACTGCCTCAGATAAAGTGTGGCACACAGCTGCTCTTGATGTTATAGACATTGTTTCTTTTTGTTGTTTTCTTTTTCTTGTTTTCTTTTTCCCCCTTCATCTTTTTTCTCCTCTTTCAGGCTCATGTGATGAAACTAACTTGTCTGTGTATCATGCAGCTTCTCCGAAGCTCTCTGGTGAACAACCGGACACAGGCAGTAGTGTGTGATGATTTGGGGATGGTGGAATACCACTATATACCCATACCCAAAGGCTGAACTCAAGGACTAAAGATCGTGCCGACATTCTTGAAGGTGAGAATCAGACTTGTACTTACTTTCCAGACTTGTAACAATTTCCCCTAATGGGGTCATTTCAGGCAGCCACAGCAAAAAGAGTGGTCTTTGGGCACCACATATGTTTCTTGCTTGTGTTCCATTTGTTGATACTGCATGATACTGCAGAAAATACTTCGCTGTACCTTGCCATACTGTGCTGTATATGCTCAGTATGTCTTTATATACTGTCTGTGTGCTTTCAACTGTTTGTACAGTGTAGACCGCTTATAAAGTAAGTCGCCGGAGTCGCGAATGTCTGCACTATAACCAAAGCAACAATTTTCAAGGCCCGCACATATGCAAAACTGTGCACCGAGCCGCCATGCATATGCGACAGTCGAGGAATGCGGCTAGACGTTTGCATTCAATTTACAGTCGAATCTCGTTAATTCGAACCAAATCACACTGCGGCACCTCACGACTGGCATTGCTTCGGCACCGCCATAGAGTAAAAGCTTAGGGAGAGACCCCTCAATAACGCGCCCAAACAAAACAAAAAGAAAAAAAAAATGCGGCGGAAATTTTACCCTCTCAAATGGCAAGGTCGCCGATTCTGCGTTGCGCCGGAACATGCGTGTACGTGCCGACGTCTCAGCCACGCTACCGTAGCCACGCGTAGAAAACGCAGCGATTCCTTCTTTCTCCTTTATGCTTCCTCTACTTTCTAGTCACGTGTTAACATGCACGCTGCTGCTACGGCGCAGAGGGAAGCAGCGGCACTGTCCTAGGTCGGCCAACGAAACTTCTCACGCCGGCAAACGCCTGCTTCCCGATAACGGTAGAAAACGAAACTTCGAGGAGCTGGCGCCGGGCCGGCGGCGGGGCCTGCACTGCGGCGGGCGCGCGGTGACAGTCGAAAGTGAGGGAGCTACGAGGGAGGGCGAGGGGAGCTACCGAAGCGGCGGGGTTGCCGAGGTGAAATCCGCTTCCCTGGCACCCTCCTCCCTCACATTCCACGGTGTCCGCGTGCGCCCTTCGTTGTGCTGTGCAGGCGCCGTCCGCTCCCTGAAGTTTCGTTTACTGCCGTTATCATGAAGCGAGCGTTGGCCGGTGTTGGCAGTTTCGTGGCCCTCGCTCGCTATGCGCGCCGTGATAATTCACGAACTCGCACTCAAGATTCTGGTTTCAGCCTCACTGGCTGTTCGTTCGCACCACGTGCCCATCTCCTCCACTTCGTCTCTCTTTCTTCCTCGAGCACTCCTTGGGGCGCCCATTTGAGGGGAGCGTTCACCGTCTTCGCTGATTTACTCCCAGGTAGCCGCACTGTAACTGCTATTTTATTTCCCGCAACTGCACTATAAGCGATAGTGTATACATGGAGCGCTATGGGAAAATTAACGGGTGTCTGAAAAGACCGCACTATATCCGATCCTGCTCTATAAGCGGTTACGTTATAAGTGGTCTATGCTGTACAAAGAGCAAACTGCCTGTTACTTTGATTCTGGGCATTCTGGTTTGCTCAGAAGTATCACAAGGAAGCTGGTTGTGCCATCTGTCTGTTTTACATATCACAAACTAAGTGCTGCATGGGTCAATATTCTGCCCTTCCCCCCCCTTTTTTTTTATTTATTGCTTTCTTGGTGAATGCTCTGGAGTACTATCACCATCTTTAATCTTTCAGTTACCGTACTGTTTCATTTTCGGTGTTGGAAAATTGTGCCACATCTCAGAATTACTCTTGTCAGGCCTTGCAGAAAAGTCATCTAGATGCGCTGTGACCCTTGCCACGGCCGGCCACATTCGATGGGGGCGAGCTGCGAAACACCCGTGTACTTAGATTTAGGTGCACTTTAAAGAACCCCAGGTGGTCCAAATTTCCGGAGTCCCCCACTATGGCATGCCTCAAAATCAGATCGTGGTTTTGGCATGTAAAACCCCATATTTTTTTTTTTTTTTTTTTTGACCCTTGCACCAGCAATTCTTGAAACTGTTGCCCATAGGCATTGTAGGGTTCCTTGAGAGAATATGAGGGGTTGTGCACGAACTGCTATATACACTTTGCATTAACCTACCTGGTGAAGCTGCGTAGTTATGTGCATGCTAAAGATAAAGTTTGTCAAACATCTGATTTGTATGCGTTTTATTCATTATCAGACTTTGCCTGTACAGCACATAGCAATGTTTTACTCTACTTTCTCAAGGTCTACAGTTTTTTTTTTGTTTTTTTTTTTCCATTTCGTGCAATTTTGCTGAGCACGAATAAGTTTGGAGCCATTTTCAAAGAAACTAGCACTTATATTTACACTATCAATATATTTAGTATGTTGACTGGACTTCGTTAGTGTGTTTTTAGGCTTTTTGACTAATGGTAAGAGTGACAGCGTTTCATACCATCTTTCTCAACTTGGTGAATTCATGGAAAGCCTAAATTCAGCATTGGCAAACAGGACAGACAACAGAACAAAGTAAAAAACTACAGATGCACTGACTGTTAACTGGATTTTATTCAGAGTCATACAGTATTAATCAGATGACTCAAAAGCATGACATTATCTACAAATTGCTCGGTTGTCTGTTAAGAAAAGCAGTGAAAGCAAAATAATCACAGAGGGCGAGATCACATATGGCAAAAAGATTAGTTTAACATAACAAATGTACAACGCCCCAACAGGAAAGAACAAAAGAGATCACAAAAAGATCACGTATTGCAAAGAGATTTGTTTAACATAACAAATGCACAATGCCCCAACAGGAAAGAACAAATCACCAAAAAAAGATTTGTAAATGCTTGGCAACAATCAGACAAATAACCAATAAAAATACTTTACATAGTATAAAAGCATGCCTGAAAGTGCCCTTGTCAAAATTAACAGTCAGAGACTTCGTCTTTTTGTTGAAAAGAGTGACGAATAGTGCACTGATGGATGCTGCTCCTTTCGATGATGATGTGCGCCTTAAATTCAATCAAGGTGTGCTTTTCTAGAAGTCTTCACATTGCAAAAACACAAAAAATGCATCAGCTTATGCTTTATTGTTCCCAGTTAACCACCTTTTTAACCACCTTTCCTCCTGTCTGAGTTATGAAACACAATTTATTAGGGTGACATTTAATTATGACTGCAGGGTTTTTAAGCCAAATACATTTTACTTTGTTTCCTAATAACTTTATTTATATGCAGCTTTTCTGGAGCGCTGTTTGTTGACCAGGGTTTGGAGCAGCATGCGTTCTGCCAGGTGTGTTTCTTTCCACGACTGCAGGTGAGCTGGTAGCATTAATAAGCTAAGTCAGCTGTGTGCTTTTGGAACAGTTTGAGTTGTGATGTTGTCATACTGCTGCTGTTCATGAGCCTCTTTCTTTGTTCTTTTCTCGTGCTGTCTGTGTAATGAGTGTATAATGTTGCCTGTTAGGTGTTGTTTCATTTGTTTGCTCTATAAAATTGATCATTTAGTGAGCAAGTGTTGCCTAAAAAATCAGCCAATAAAGAAATGTGCTCTGATTATTTTCCACAAACATTTAAACTAAATTTTAGGCTTCAAATGAACAAAGTGCAGATGATATCACGTGAAGTTCTTTTGTAACTCTTATTTACCTGGTTGATTCATTGGGCAAAGGGGTTTCCAAAATGAATGTTTGCTTATTAATTACTTTTTGCCCTGTGTTCTTTTGAATTAATGTTTGCTTATTATTTATTCCTTTTGCCATGTTTTCTTCTGTCAACAAATTCAAATGCAAATTTAGCAGGCTTTGTGTTTTGTCTCTGTATTGTACACAGTGCATGCATAGTTTAGATACTTAGTACTATGTGTTCCCTCCTTTTACTGTAGACACTTGCTGTTTGTTTATTTATTTATTTGTATTTTTATTTATTTATTTATTATTTATTTATTTATTTATTTATTATTTATTTATTTACAGAGTACCTACATCCCTTAAAGGCATTATGTAGGGGGAACAAAACATAACTAGTAACAAAAGCTTTTGCACAGATATACTCACAAACAGAAGCACTACAATAGCATTGTTGCTGCTGACACTATTAATAGGTAAATTTTTTCTGAAGTTCTGATGATGCCTATTCAGATGAAGTTTAGCGTTAGCACTGTAATGGCACAGAATGTAAAACCTGAACTTTTAATGGAGGATCATAGTGGTACATTTAGAAGCATTAGTTTTGTGTGAAGATGGACTTGCCGCATTGTTTGTGGTGGACTTGTGCAGATTTATTTATGTAAGCTGTAGGTGTTTCTTAGTTAAAGGGGCCCCGAACCACTTTTTAGTTTTTAACTACGTTCTGAAATGCATTTGAAGTAAAAGTAGACTATTTCAGAAATACTTTGCAGCAAAAAGTACTTCGATGAGTTCAGTAGAAGCAGAGTTATTGGCAATGAAAGATCACCTTTGAACCCCTTCGTGGTCTTCCGCTCCTTCTTCAATGCCTTGCACTACGAAGGCTGTGGCGGAGTGGGGTGGTATCCACAATGCTCCGCCTACTGAACGTCACCATGGTGAACAGTTCAAATTTGATTTTGGATGTTCATGTAGACGCCGCTACTTCTCATTTGGCTTATGGCACGTCAAACTCTGAGGCTATCTGTCAACTTAAGTTAAATTCACAGTGTCTCCACAAGTTTCTCATCCCTTTGACGTGCTGTACGAGATAGATACGCACAACTGTGCTTCTCGCACCGAGTTGCTTGAGGAGCACATTTTGTTTTGCATTATTTCTATGGAAATCACATAATTTCCAAGGGTCGAACGAAACGTCGTCCTTATGTTTAGTCATGCAAGTGCGTCGGCAGTGCACACATCGGCTTAAAGGCGCAGATATAGTCTGGCATAATGCAGATAGGCATCTCGCACGGTGCAGTTATGCTATGCAGGCAAAAATTCAAGTCTAGTGTCCAGTGCAGTGGATGTGACCGGCGGTGCTCGGCACGGCTGGCGCTGGAATAGATGATGGCCTATCTCACACCAGATCCTCTAGACTAGAGTGCATCGTGCGCTAGCTGAGCTGGCTGGCAGCATGCTGGTTTACAGTTCAGGTGTACTGAAGCGAGCATGCTGAGTTTGCGCATTCACCAAATGCAAAACTGCTCGTTCACTGCGCACATGTGCACATGAATTATGGCAATAGCTGATCACCGCGCTGCTACGGGCCATGTTCAACATGCCGAACTACGAAAGGCAAATTTTAGGCAGTCCTACTGTCACTGGCAGGACGTATTCAACTTCGCCGGCCACTGCCTGGCACACTGAAAACGTTGGACTATATCTGCACCTTAAGTGATAGATGCCGCACTGCGAACTAGTGTTGAAAGTATTCCTAAGTAAAATCTCGTTACTACAAACCCCACATTAACAAACTTTTCAGATTAACGAACTTTTCAGAAATCCCCTGCTGGCTTCTTATAGTTTCAGTGTAAAAATATTTCAGTACTGCGAACTTCAGAATACCGAACTTTTCAGAATAACGATTGTTATTCAGTTTCCGTTTCATGTTAACAATGCCTCAGTACTATGAACTCATATTCCAAAATTTGGGATTCCTAGATTTCTGTGTATCCGGTCACGGCAGCCGAAACAGGAGGCTAGCAGACGACAAGGCGCAGAAAGCGGACGCCGCGGCGCACGGGTCCGGAAAACCTGAGCCCGTACCTGAGGGGGGGAACTACGCTGGCACGCAGCATTGGCGCGTTGGAAAGGCCAATCGCCCATGCACGATAATCACTCCACGAGTTCCGAAAAAGACTCGAAAGCAGCGCGACGATCACGCGAATCGGTGATAGCGGCTTGTCACAAGGGAAGCAGCTGTCAATTGCGTGTGCATACAGGTTCTTTCATGCACACCTTTTCCGCACCACCCAGCCCTCAGATGACACGCCGGCATGCGTTGCAAAGGATTCGTCCCTGGTTTAGGACGGCGCCCTTGCGCTCTACAGCGGTGCAGTGTGCCCGAAGGCCCGCGTGGACGGATATTCCAACAGCACAGCTCAGTAGAGCAGCGGGGCCAGAAGGCGCACACCGGGTCGGGCATCACCACAAAATACTTGGCTCTCGACTAGCGCTTTTTCGTTCCAAGGCGGAGTAACAGTGGGTGAGCAGAACAGTCAGGCGAGCCGTTCTTTCTGAGAAGGTCCCAAAGTGGCGATTGTCACGCGCAGGACCGTTCGAACTAGCTGAGGTGACGACTCATCAGGCTTTGTGAGCTCATGTTCCGCCGACAAGTGTCACCTAGAACGGAGGCGCGTCTCTTCCTTGTTTGGCCCTTCTTTCCGCTTGCCTCTTTTCCGGCTTCTGCGGCCGTAGTACTACGCGCGCGGAGAAATGGAACCTCCGTACTCATGGTGTTGCCACACGGTCACACTTCGTACTTTCCGGCGGTGTCAGTTACGTGCACTTGCGCTTAAAATAGTTCAGGTGTCCACCGCGAGCGAGGACAGTTCGGTGTCCACGGCAAGAATTGTGAAAAAAACAACAAACATTGCGCTTTGGAGGCGACATGGAGCTTCCTTTTTTCGGTAGTTTTCTCGGCGTCAGCGTCTGTTTGAGCGCGTCACTCTTTTTACACGTTTCTCGGTGGTGCGTGGCACCGGAATCTATGGCAAATAGCAACAGCCGCTGCCGAGAGCCAACAGCGACGTCTTTCGTGGATAGTCATATTGTCACAACTTATGACTGATAAGTTAATGGGCTGGAATGTTTAATTTCGGGACTTTCACTATAACGACTTTTCAGAATAATGGGGACCATTTACTGCGGTCCCTGAAGTTCGTTATATCGATATTTACTGCATTACGAGCTTCGACCATAGATGTCACAACTCAAAGTGTAAACTCAGGAAGCAGATGACCTGTTCCAGTCAGATGTTGCGCTGGGCCGGCTCCCCATGCGCCTGAAGTAGTACACTCTTATTAGAGCCTGATCACCCACTGAACCAGTCAAGGCATGCAGTTGTCTCAGTTAGCCGCATTGAGTCAACGAGCTGGGCTCGTCGCGGCACCCTGGCGGCGGCCGCAGGTGTACGCCATGCGCAGATGCAGCTACATGCACGTAGTGGCCAATTGTATGTGTTTACAGGGTTGGAGTGTTGCTTGCGCTCATGTGTTCCAGTCTAACCATGCTACTGTGTGGACAGTTTTGTGCTGCACCAGCTTGAATGACTGATAGTAGCCATCCAAATTGAGCATTTCGAAGAGCTAACAAAGCTCACTACGAAGCGATATCTTCCAATGCGTCAAGCCAGGAGCACCCAGAAGCACGCGCGCGCTGGCAAGCTACATGTGGTCTGACCTTAAGTTTCATGTGGTGAGGGCTAGTTGAGTGTTCATTACCAATAACATTAGCGAGACCCACGTCTGTGACACCGATAAGCATTGTGTTCCAAGTTTTTGTTTCTACGGGACGGACGTGGTGGAGCGTGAGCAGACGATAGTCAGTTTCGTTCCGGTAGTATGTAATTCTTATCGAAATTTAAACGCAGATTTGCTTACTTGAGGTTGTTTAGTAAGCTGCATAATAAATCACAGTAACAGCAGGAAGAAGTGCCTGATCAAATACCCTGATTGTTGTCAGCTATCGGCCCAAGCAGGCTTCTATGGGAATCTTGCATGTGACAACATATGCAAAGCGTCAGCAACCTTGAAGCAGGTCAGAAAGGCCCTACTTAAAAAGAGTGTTTGAAAAATGTGACCTTCGCGCTCTGCTTGTGAGCTCCATGCACGACTGCAAATTTGGCTGAGATGTCACAGCAGCATGTGATATCCGTGGGAATGTGTTTTTAACAAGGAAGCTGTTTAAGCCGCCGTAATCCGTGGTTCGTATCAAGAAACTGCCGCGCCATAGCCCTAGCAACCAGGAGGGCAGCGCCGCGCATGTGCACGCGGTCTCCTCCTCGCCAGCTCCCTCTCTTCTCCCCTCCGCGCGCGCTGAGCAAGAAAAAAAGAAGGTTGCGCAGTGCCGCGACGGTGCAGGATGAGCATAACGTTACACAGTATAGACCACTTATAACGTAACCGCTTATAGTGCAGGACCGGATATACTACGGTCTTTCAGACTCCCCGTTAATTTTCCATAGCACTCTAGGTATACGCTTATCGCTTATAGTGCAGTGCGGGACACGAAATACCTGTTACAGTGCGGCTGCCTGGAAGTTCGCAGTCAACCTAGACGGCAAATGCTCCCTCAAGCCACAAATACCGTATTTACTCTAATATAACGCGCACTTTTTTTCCAATAAAACAGGTCCAAAAATTGCGTTCGCATTAGAATCGAGTACAACCCTAAATCTGCGTTACCATATAGCCGTCGCTATTTCAAAATTGCCGCCTCACACGCGCGTCGAGCCTAGCTACTTTTACCTAGCTACCGTAGCTTCCTCCATGTGCTGCATACACTGCTTAGGCAATAATCTGCTGTCTGTCTTCACGTTCTCTGCGTCTGCTTTATCAGCATGAAGTACCGAGTCATCAAATGCCGTATTTAAAAGAAAAAGTGATCATGTGTTCTGAGACGGACGGAAACCGGGCCGCACCACGGGCGTTCGGAGAATCCGAAACTGCATGCGGGGATGGCGCAAAACAGGAGAGAATTTTCGCCAGACAAGCAATGCGGAGCGGTTTCAGTGGAACCGAAGCAGGAGTTTAATCTGCGATGATTCACTTCGGCGATATGATCGTCTTGGCCCTATCTTGAAAGCAATCGCAATGAAGAAAGTCCGCCGGCGCCATGTTTTCGCCGCTATAGGTCACGTTCAAGCGAGAGGCATGAGTAGCACGAAGGTCAATTCGCTCGCTGTGCTTCATCACTCCAACGTTCTGACAGTTTGTTTCCGCAGTCACGAGCGAGATGTGTCAACTTTAATTACTTATCTCCACCTAGCATTCCGCTGAACTATTACGTCATACACTTGCTTTGCTTCGAGTTGTCGACAAATTCGACTTCGCCCGCATCTGCTCCGCCTGGTTAGCTCAGATGGTAGAGCGGCTGCCCCAGAAAGGCGGTGGTCATCCCGGGTTTGAGTCCCGGACAGCAGACGAATTTTTCTCAACTGCGAGGCTTCTTCGAGGAACCCGTTGGGTTTCCATTGTAGCAAATGGCTACATTTGGGTGGATGTCTCAGTTTTCCTTTAATTACTTATCTCCACCTAGCGGATTCTGCTGAACTAGTACGTCACCATGATAACTGTTTGGGGAATAAAATTCCTGGGAAAATTGAGGAGAAAATTAGGCATACATAAGAAATTTTGATTTATCTGGAGAAGTGAGGAAGGTGGTGACTCGTTTAAAGGGGTGCTGAAAACACTTTTTAAACATACTAGAAAACATTGCCGATCTGTAGAAGTGGCTCCTGGAAATGCGAGCCAAATAATATTGCACTGCATGTAGCAAAAATTTACAATCTAGTGTCAAAAGCAGTGAAAAATCGCTTGCTCTTGCCTTCGCAATGTCGTCATCACAAGCAGGGAAGCCACCAGCAGCTATTGGCTGATTTCGTGATCGCGAGAACATTCTCAGTAATATTATTTGTGCTAGTTTTGAGAGAATAAAGGAAAATATATGTCTGCGATCTCAAAAGACAGAAAAAGCATTTCATCTTGTTACTGCCAGTTTGCTGGGCTGGCCCAGCTGGGCTGGCCAGCCCAGCAATCTGCCGGAAATAAATAAAGTTCTCTCTCTCTCTCTCTCTCTGTTACTGCCAGTCTGCGCACAACAGCGTTGCTGTGTGGCCTCCGAGATATCAGCGTCATGTTGCGTAAAGTAGATGCCGCGGCCGCCACGGGATGCCACGATGAGACACTGTAACTTTTGGGCGAAGCCTCTACCCCTTGCCACTTCCCCTGTATAGCTTCCAGTGCGCTAGTGGAGACAAAGCAGAGAGAAAGCCGTTCATCAGTGTGATAACTACATCTAACTTTGAAAGGATTTGAAACATTTTTTGCATGATGAGATTCGTGAGGCAACGTCCTTTAATAGGCAGGTGATTCTATGATTAGTTATAAAAGTGTTTCAGGGCCCTTTATCCAAATGTTTAGTTCAGACATGTTCATTCGATCCAAGATGCGGTTGCTATCGCTGGCATACAAATTTTGTCAGTAGCACTTCCTTCATTCAGTCTTATAAGTGGGTCTATAACTGTAAGTATGCTTCATAATTCTTGCACTTTGAACTGTTATGCATTGTGCACCATGGTGAAGCATACATAATTCAAGTTTGCGAGTGCCACACATGCACTCGTACCTTTTATGTGCACTAAACTTTTGTAAAAAAGTTGTGTGCTATATTGCAGTGTGTCAGTTCTGCCAAAGTGTATAAGCTCAAAATATTACATAGCATTCTTTTACTTCTGTATCTGTTAGATATCAGAGGCATGCCACACTGCATGTGACTGGAGCTTAGATAGTCCCTCCTCCATGCTAAACTCTGCAAAGTGATGAGGAATCTCCTTCTCCCCCTTCAGTGCTTTGGAGTGACATTGAGCAGCACCGTGTAGCCCAGCAAAAGCACTACTTCCCTACTGCCCCATGTAAAATTTTGCTGTTTGTGCCCAGGACTTCATTCTCAACCAGGACTGGAATGATCCAAAGAGTAAGCTACAACAGTGCTGCCTCACACTGCGATCCATGGATGGTGGAGAGCCAGACATACCCATGTACAAGTGAGTGGACTTACAATGATAACAACACATTTGTTGTGATCTGAACATGTTTGATTGGGTGCTTCTCTGGCCACTACTTCATTAGAGCCTGTAGAGCCATGGTGAACGAGGTGGACATGTATTGTAACCAACTTGTAAACTAAGACATGTATTTAACACCCCAGACAAAAATACTGATAAGCTTCTGCCTGCTCTAATTGCTATTATTGCATTTCTGCGAGCCCACTTTAGTTTTGTTTCCACGGAGGTGTATGTTTAGTGACTTTCACAAACTCCGTGAACGAGGCGCAGACGCCGGACCAAATGCCAAAGCCGATTTATCAGCTTCCGAAAATAATCCCACGAAAGCAAGGACAATTTAGAATGGGCCCTCTGGTGCGCCAGCGAACTCCGGTTGCTGTCCAAAGACCGAGTCAGAGCCCAGAGTTGTCAAAACACAACAAAATATATTACAAAATAATTACAAAATGAATAGGAACACTAAATGTCCAATCGTATTCACCCGTGTTGGTCTTGTCAGACGATCTCGGCGTAGCTCGGGGCAAATCTCAAAGAAGGAACTTCTTCCGGAAATGCAGATGCTCGATGAACTCGTCGACTAGCTTGCCGGGGAATACCCTTCTTCCGCAGACGCTCGGTCTTCACGTTACATCACTCCACCGGTGCGGACTGAACTCCACTGACGATTTTCGCACGGCAGTTATATAGCTTCCACAGGCGTTCTCGAACCTTCCTATCGGAGTCGTGCTCTCGTAGCATGGCCAAAGCCTGGGAATGTTCTCGTCTTTTCTCGTACCTTCGACCGCTGCCGTCGAAGCGTTGTCGAGGGGGGGGGGGGGGGGGGTGATGACTCATCCCATTGGCGCACGCTCACGCTGTAGCAATCTCTCTCGACTCGCCGGGTGAGAAGGTGTCTCAGCGCCCGTGTGTGCTCTCTCTCTCTCTCTCCGGTTAACGTCGCTTCGTCGATGCTCTTCTAGACGTCTAGGCGCCGTTCGCGTCACTGTTTGAGGTGTATGCGCTCTCCCCCTCTGTTGAAGTTGCCGCGGGGCCGGCGTGTTCTTTCGCTGGCTTGCGTGATACACGGTGCGCTTGGAATACGCGCTCTTTTGTGACAGTGACGTCATGACACAGGAGGTGGTCATGTGGGATCAGAACATCACATTTTACCACTTGCTCCAACTCACTCGGTGGTGTTTCATGCTGCTACATCGGGCCTCTATGTAACGATAAAACTTTGATATAACGAAGTTGTACTTGCTGCAAAAAACTTCATTATATCGAGAATTTCATTATATCGAGGTTTCGTTAGTTCAATAGAACTAAGATAGGGAAATAAGAATAGTTTCTTACATCGCGAATTTCGTTAAATCGAGGTTCGTTATATCGAGGTTTGACTGTATAGCCAGAAACGTCATACTCAATATCAAAACTCAGCATACCGGAAAAAATTTTGGTATGTTGCCTGTAAGCAACATTCGTCATTAAAGGGTTAAATATGGAAAACTACAGAAATATCTAAAGCCAGATTGTAAAGTCTTTTAATAAATCATTGTTCATGGTTTGTTTTGTTTAATGCTTGGTGAAAATTTTTTTATTTAGGCACATGAGCGTTCAATGGCAGCTCTTACATTGCTGGTGCCTCTTATTACATTTGTAATGCTTCCCTGGCTCCTGTACTTCCAGAGTGATTGAGTGTAAGGGACCAACCAATACCAGGGTGTACACAGTGGCAGTCTACTTCAGGAGAAAAAGGCTTGCCACAGGATCTGGTCACAGGTGAGCTTTTGATTTTCTTGTCTGTGGCCTTTTTCATTTTATGTGGACATGTCCTTTTATTGCACCAAACATACATCAATTGTTTTCTTTATGTTTACACATTTGCCATTTTGAAAAATATTGTTGCACTTGACAGTGGCATTCTTACCCCTACTAGTTTTCTTTTTATAGACGGTACAGTAATTTTTTTTAGTACAGACATGAAGGCATCTGGGAAGGTTGGCTGAATGGGAATGTATTGAATTTAGAGAGAACATAACAAAGGGCCCTGGGCTGTTATCAGAGAATTTATTGCAAGAAACTACTGTAGTAACCATCACACTGTCATCACGCACTAACTGGCCCAGAAAACCACCCTGCTGAATAATGTAGAGTTATTATACCTAGCAATTTAATGATAGAGGATTTGAACTTTTATTTCTTTCAGCATCCAACAAGCAGAGATGGCTGCTGCCTCAAAAGCTCTGGAAGCATACAAAGGTATCTATCTGTACCCTTGGTGGTGTATTTTTACCTGTCTTTTATATTTATAGTATAGTATTTTCCGCTGAGTCTGAGACTTGACAGTGCTATTTTAGAATTTTTTTCATCGCAGTTATATTTACTTTTTTGACTTCAAGCAGGTCTTCTCTTCTTAATACTGTGAAAGTCAAGTTTTTTGCCAACTGCGACTCCCAGGAGTCTATGTATTTTATTTCAGATATAAAATCTGCAAAGTGGCCTATTTCTAAAAAAACATTTACCGTAGAGATGGGCTTGCATAAATACTTATAGTATGAATTAAAAAAGTAGATACACTGGAATAGATATATTCCGATTCGGCACTTGGCAGAAATGCAACTTGCAGGCATGTCCATAGCACAAACGAACCGTGTGTGTGAGTGCATGTAAGAAAACTCTATGGTCGTGCGCCCATCAGAAAAACAATGGAGTCAGAAAGTTGCAGTTATCCTTCGTCCCATCGCCAACAGGGGCAATCAGTTTTCGCGAATTTAAAAAACAGAAATGCAGGAATGGCAGCATTGTTTGTATACGTTGGTATCGTTTGTATGTACCAACACTCTCCTGTGAACAGATGTAATTGCAGCCCTATGAGAAATAAAATGAGCGTGCATGTAGTGGTGACCCTTTGAGAGATTGTCATTTATGCACAATGCCCCTTTGAGAGATTAGAAACCAAATAGACATCAGTATTTGTGAGCACGACAAACGAAAACAGCCCGTGAGGTGATACCAAAACTAACTGTCTCGCACGCAAGGGGACCACAAGCAGTCGCCAACGCGCCGGTGTAAGCAAGCCATGGAATTCAAACCTAGAGACTATGGAGTAAAAAAAATGTTTTTCTTGTATCCACACAGGGTGGCAGCACTTCATGGGCAACAGAGTTTAAAAATTGGTGCGTTTTTCAAACACACAGACACCATCGTAAATATGTGGCATCGACTATTTGGGAATTTTCAACGCACAGTATATTTACGTCCTAGACCCTCGAAGGGTTAACGGCCATTCCGACTAACCCTTTCCTTACGGGCCCAAAGAAATTGATCAATGTGATCAACAGTTTTCTGACAGATTGTTAAACATAGCTGTTGGAATTCTTCCACGAGCAACGCCATGCACAGTATGAAATGACTGCGCTTTAACTATTGATCAGATTTGACAGGTGGTTTGACTTCAGAGTCAGATTTGACTTCCCTAAGGGAATCAAACGATGCAAAATTTGCACTTTGGTCTGTTCGACAATTTTTAATGGCAGCAGTAATGACGACGCAGAAGCTTCTGTCGGGTTGTCTAATTTTCCAATGTGATTTCTACGCTGCTTTAATGATGCCTTAAACATCGGGGCTCAGGGGTGTGTGTTGTTTTGATGATTGTGTTCCACTAAAATCATGTGCAACTTTATTTTTTCCCACTGTGGGTTTCTTTTATCCATCAGAATTTCTATAACTTATGTATGTACTACTTATTACGGCAATCCTTACCATTGTGTGGAGTTTTCACTCACACAATGGCACACAGTCGATTTCAGACCGACTTTCAGCAGAAGCTTGACTAGCATTGTAATCTCTTACCTTTTGAACACCGCCTGTGCAAATGCCCGTATTCGTAACTCTACAATATACTGTAGAACACTGTAAATTACTGTACAGTACTGTACAAGTACTGTACTGTGCATTGCCCCCTCCAATGACGGATGTTTTTCTCATCGATGTCGAAGTCCCACCCGGCTTGAACGTTTGACGATGCCTCTACGGCTGTACAGCAGTTAGAAAATGGCACTATAGTGGCATCGCCTTTTTGGTGCCATTACGATAACACCACGCCGCACGCTGATGCTACACCATACCGATACTACCGATACGACACAGGTCAAAATGGCTACTGGCGCGGCTAGTAGTGGCTGCAATACTGACTTTTCTAGATCACGCTAACTTTACACCATATTTATCAGTTTCAGTTAAAAACTGTCGCGTTTTTCAAAATCCTCGAATCTAAGCCGACCCTAAAGTTTCGTATATGATTATTTGAAAGAAACTATTGGCCTAGATTCGAATAAATACGGTAGCTAATCATTACTTTGATTCATACTTCTTGATGTGGTTCTTGCAAGTTTCACATGAGAATTCTCAAAAACTCTGTGAGCAATTATTTCCGATTTACTTCCATTCAAAACACCTCTAATAAGGATACACTTTAATGTATCATAGTAGATATGTTGCGACCAATACGCCTTAAAGGGACACTAAAGGCAAATACTAAGTCGACGTGGACTGTTTAAATACCTTTCCAGAAACCTGAAAATGCTTGTCTCGTGCAAATAAACGACTTAGTTTACGAGAAAATTGGATCTGAAGGGTCCAAATACCTTTATTGCAATTCAAATCACCCGCCACGCCAACCGAGGAGTGGTGACGTTGCCTACGCCATTTTCTGCCGTTGGTGAGTGTAACGGCGCCCGACAGATGGCGGTACAGTGCGCGCTGCAGCTGATTTTGGTGAAGTGGCGTAGACCGTTCGCACATTCCGCGACGTCGCATGGAAGTGGAATTCTCTGCTACTTGCAGTTAGTGCGAGGTTCGTGAGCCAGAAAAACTGAAACGCAAAAGTGCGGGCGGCGCAAAGTCGAGCGAACACGAAACCTTTTCACCGTCCGAGTCGTTGTCAACGCTGTAATGTCAGTTAGTTCTTTTTTGTAAAAGTGTAATAGAACTGGTGAAGTAGTATTTTCTTTCTTCTTATAATACAGTACAATGATGTTTTTATAACGAGTGGTTCAGTACTAGTGACACAATTTAAATGAGGAGTGCCTTCGTCATCGGGCGAGTACTTGAATGTCCCGGGGGAGTCGCTAATCGTGTCCTGCATTTACCTTAATTTCTCTATTACTAAGGCTCTGCTCGTGATGATATTGACGCTTTAGAGATACTCGTGCACTAATACGTCACTTTAGCTTGACTTAGTATTTGCCTTTAGTGTCACTTTAACCCTTCGGAGACCCTGTGTGCAAAATTGTGTATGCCAAGATTGTGCAGCAACAGCAAAAGCATTGATGAAAGTTACGATATAAAATGTGTTGCATACATCTTCAAACACTTACGATTGGAATTGTGCTGCAAGTTTGAATAACATATGCCCAAGTGAAACGAGTAGGTATCTTTAGTCAAAATGATTGGGTATTTTTCCTCAGTGTGAGTCCTAGGACTGGGAGACCTCACTGCGCTCCACGGACCCGGCAAGGCAGAAGATCGCCGCCATCCGGGCTGCTAGCGTCATGGACATGTTAAACATGAACGTTTGAGTGCGGTGGGGTCGCGCGGGGACCCAGGGGACCTGGGAGGTCCCAAATGCCCTGTCAGAATAAAGTTTTTTCCTCCTCCTCCTAGGCGGAAAGTTGTCATTTTTCCGGGGGGGTGAACTAGTGTCAGCAATATTTTTCACATGCGCAAGAGACTTGCATCAGCAACAGACAAATACCAGCATACACACATCATAACATTCATAATCTTAAGGGTGTGATGTTGCTTCCTTGTGCAGAACTCTTCCCCCAGCTGAGCCATCAGCGAAGAGTCCTCGAAAGAAGTCTCAAGCAGCGAGCTCCAGGCAAAGAGGATGAACACAGTACTCCAACAACCAAGAAATTGCGGGACAACTCTTCTGCGGATTCACGAAGCAGGCACAATTCTTCGTCATCGCGATCACATAGAAGTCTTGACAGAAGGAGGACAAGTCGCGAAAGGAAGAAGAGGTCAAGATCAAAGAGCAGGGACACCACTAAAGCAGATGCCAGAAAACCAAAGGAAGTGCTGTGATTCATCATTTTCAGAGTGCGCACATCTTCATCTATCAGTTTGTAAACTGTGAAATGCAGCTTTTTTACAGCATTTCACTGCAGAAGTACAGTATAGACCACTTATAACGTAACCGCTTGTAGTGCAGGACCGGATATAATACGGTCTTTTCAGACTCCCGGTAATTTTCCCATAGCACTCTATGTATACGCGTATCGCTTATAGTGCAGTTGCGGGACACGAAATACCGGTTACAGTGCGGCTGCCTGGAAGTTCGGCAGTCAACCTAGATGGCAAACGCTCTCCTCAAGCCACAACTACTGTATTTACTTGAATATAACACGCACTTTTTTCCTATAAAACAGGTCCAAAAATTGCGTGCGCGTTAGAATCGAGTATCGTATCTGCGTTACGATATAGCCGTCGGCATTTCAAAATGGCCGCCTAGCTACTCTCGAGCCTAGCTACCGTAGCTTCCTCCATGTGCTGCAGTACACGTGCTTAGGCAATAGTCTACTGTCTGTCTTCACGTTCTCTGCGTCTGCTCTATCAGCATGAAGTACTGAGTTCGTCATGATGCCGCATTTAAAAAGAAAGTGATCATGTGTGCGGAGATGGAGGGAAATTGGGCCGCATCACAGGCGTTCGAAGAATCCGAAACTTGGGTTCGGGACTGGCGCAAACAGAAGGAGAGGATTTTCGCCAGCAAAGCAATGCAGAACGGTTTCAGTGGACCGAAGCAGGACGTAATCTGCGACGATCCACTTCGGCGATACGATCGCCTTGGCCCTATCTTGAAAGCAATAGGTCGCGCTGAAGCGAGAGGCATGATAGCACAAAGGTCAATTCGCTGTCCGCGCTTCGTCACCTGAGCGTTTTTACAGTTCGTTTCCGCGGTCAACGAGCGAGATGTGTTCGTGTTTGCTTGTGCGCGCGTGACATCGTGCTTGTTAACCTAGAGCACGGTGACAGCGACGGCAGAAATGCGGCTGGAGTGTTCATTATCGCAATAAAATAGTCGTTTTGGTTATAGTGCGGTACCGCTTATAGTATGGATATTCACGACTCCAGAGAACTACGTTATAAGCGGTCTACACTGTATTGTTATTTAGAGCAAAAATGTGACCATGTAGCCAAACAGTATCACTTGTGTATTTTTCATGTGAAGTGCTCACAGTATCCGATGTGATTTGCATGGAAGCAAAAAGGCTTGGAGCATCAATAGAACATGTGTTTGTAATAGTGTTTAGATCGTTGTTGAAATGTGTGTGCCCGACTAATATCGGTGTCACACGGCCATTCCAAGGCCTTTGAAACTATAGCCTATCGACTCATTGGCAAAGTAGGCGCTGCCACACGGGCAGTTTCAACGGCCATTGAGTCACTAGTCTATTGAGCGATGGAGTTGCGCTAAACTCTTTGCTATTGGTGTCATTGAGTCTATCGAAACCTAAAGCCTTTGAGCAGTGGACATGGGCATCCTCGTCAACAGCATGTTTATTGTGGCGAACGGTAAGCGATAGACTCAGTGAAAAAGAAGAGCGAGAAACTGTTTACTTTTTAGACATAATTTTTTTTTCTTGTCGCAACAAACGCAAGTCTGATGCCATGATGAAAACACTGCAGTCAGCCGCTTCAGTGTTGCCAGAGTGCCCTGATAAAACCGACAACATACCATACAAAATGTGAAAATGTGACTACCACCTAACTAAACATAGTACATTTCAGTATGTCATTTAAATTCCCTACAGCAATGAAAACACACTCTTTAGGTGCAGTAAACCCTCGTTATAACGAAGTGATGGGACGGTGAAAAAATTTGATATAGGAGGTAATTCGATAAAAGCAACTTCTCCATAAAAGCTAAAAAGTTGAGCTGAAATAGCACAACCTGCGGAAGTCTAATGTGAGTGTATCCACATGGCGCATTTTCCATCGTGATCGAGCCAGATAGGGATTGAATTCCTCGGTCGCAATTGGCTCCTTTGCATCAAGCTGCGGGAGGGAGCCAATAGGGTCTTGGTTCAGGCGACTTTGGAAGGCGTAAGGCGGCATGGAGTAACATCTCAGTGATAACAATGACGTCGTATAGATAAGCTATGGACATGCACTGCCAGTACATGGCTATCCTAAGAAAGTGTCGAATGCGTCCTGTGGACATCCCTCTCATGACCGTTTGGCCGCACTTTCTGTGTCCCGCGAACATGCAAGGTCCCGCCGACATCCCTTGCATGTCCGCGAGGGATATTAGGCTGACATGCTGCGTACATTTTGCAGACATATGTCAGGGCCTTTTGCGCAGTTTTTGCCATAATGTAAATTATGGTCGCAACACACGCTGTTTGACAGATGCAATTAACGGGCAGAGCGCCCATGCTTCAAGAACAGATACATTGTGTGCACACACCCGCCGTGGTGGTGTACATTGCGCTACTAAGCCCGAGGGCGCAGGATCAAATCTGGCTGCATTTCGATGGGCGTGAATTGCAAAAACACCCGTGTACCATGCATTTGGTGCACGTTACAGAACCCCAGGTGGTAAAAATTAATCCGGAGTCCCTCACTACTGCCTGCCTCATAATGAAATCGTGATTTTGGCACGTAAAACCCCAGAATTTATTACATTGTGTGCACACTTTACGCACGCATGCATGCATGTGTGCGGAAGGGCAACATACTCCTCATTCTTGTAGGCCTTCTGCCACGTGCAAGAGGCTTATTGAACTAACAAATTGCAATAGAAAATTTGATTGAGTACGACGTACACACGAGCTGCAGACATGATAGCTTCGGAATGTTATTCGAACATGCGAGGAAAACATAATTCTTAGGAAATTTAGACAAAGTCTCAATTGGAGGACAAATATTCACATGTCTGTCAAAAGGCCCATGTGGGAGAACCTTGTGACATTCATGGTAGAATATTCGAAACAGGTCCATGTGCAATATCCTTGGAACATCTGTAATATAGGATCCGAAATGGTGCATCGACATTGGGACATGATTCGGAGGTCCTATGGAGGAAGAGGGTGGCAACTGTTGGTGTAGCTGGCGACAGAGAGGGTCCCTCGCTCACCCGGCACATAACACTTCGCTCGGCACGATAGGCGCGGAGCGCCGCCATGAGTGTGCACATGCCCCTTGACAGTTCTCTCTAAGTGGAGCAGCTTATCGATATGCTTCGTGTAATCCAGTTTTAAATGCATGCGTTTGGGTTGGGACTGGGAGAAATTTTGAATAAACGATAATTCAAGTAAAGCAGCTTTGTTATAACGAGGGTTTATTGTATTTAGAATAATTGTTAGGGCCATTCACTTTCAGGGATCCAGAATCGTCGCTTACAACGGGCCACAAGTGCTTGGTGTCAGATTGGGGAAACATTTCGATGGCCATCAAGTATGCTGTGTAGCAGTGATACAACTCTTTAAATTCGAATTAAGAATTTCGAAGGCGATCGACGTGATAGCCATTGAGAAATGCCCGTGTGACCCGGTTATAATACTGCCATTTTCGCTTCTTGGTTGATTCTACAAGTGACTGCTTTTCCACCCCACTGCATTAAGGGGCCCAGCGACGCGGCAGGGAAAGCTTGTTGAGCTGCACCGATAGCATGGCCTCGATCCAGTGATTCGTGAACTTCATAGACAGGATTAAAACGTCAAAGAGTGATGCTATTATTATTGGTTAAAAATGCAGTGTGCGATTTACGTACGCGTGATTTGCGAGTTCTGCAGAAAAGCTGCAGAAACCGCATTACGGTTTAGAACCATTTTAAGTATCGCACAGCCACGGTCGAGGGTTGCAAGTATGGGAACAATGGCACTTTGGCAAGTATGGCACTTTGGCGCGCCAACGGCGCCTGGCGGAAGCTGTTGTAACCATAAAGGTGGCGCGATGGTCTCTGAGACAGGCCGCACACCACCCGGTCCCGGACGCCGTGGAAACACAATCAACAGGCTGAGCAGGCCTGACAGCTGTGGCGAGCTAATGCCCTGCTGCTATTGGCATCACCACATGACGTCATGGAAGAGTGAGATATGGCATCCAGAGCCACAAAATTTTAGTGAAGGGTAACTCTAATTTTTCTTGTATTTTAAATTTTTTTCTGACCAATAACTTTGTTTTATGTGGGTCAGTTTTCAAAATTCCTTTAAAAAATTTTGTGGTTTTACGTGCCAAAATCACAATATGATAATGAGGCATGCTGTAGTGGGGGACTCTGGATGAATTTTGTCCACCTGGGTTCTTTAACGTACACCCAATTCACGTACATGGGCGTTTTTGCATTTCACTTCCATCGAAATGCGGCTGGGATGCCATCTTGTGCCCTCGGGCTTAGCAGCCATAATGCCTTTTTCTCTGTGTTCTATGACATGTTGAGAATAGATCTAGAGTAAATCTGGGGACTCGGAAAAAAGCGTTGCATTGCCTCTTAAACATTAGAAGTATGTGAATTTATAAATTTTGGATATTTCTTTTTGCTGATCGATTCAGGAATCTGATATTTGAAATGTATTTTTTTGTCTTCTTTCATTTCTAGACAGTGTACTGCATTCTAGTGATACATCAGTTTAGATGGTCTTTGGATTTGGCATTTTCACTGTGCTAGCACCACGGAAGTGATGTATAGTGTGTGATTTGTGTTATAATGAACAGAACTTTTGTCATGCACTTTTGGATGTGAATGTACAATTTTTTCTTTCATTGTAATCATTATCATGTAAATGCTCTTGATATTTTACATGTTATTTGTTTGGTGCCTTATTGACCTTACTTGCATTTGGTGGCATCAGATATAGTGATAACAGTACATTTCCGTTAATTCAACTCTAGTTGATTCAATTTTTTACGGTTAATTAAAGCCATCTGTGTTTTGAGAAAGCCAGCAAAAAGGAGGCATCAAGATGAAAAACTCCTAAAGTCGAGGGGACGTTTAGGGCCAATTACATAGCGGGAGTTTATCTAAAACTGTGAAGGCCCGTCAGTAAGCCTATTAAGTGTATCAGTGCTCATACTGTGACTGGAGACGGCGCATGTCTGTGTGTAAATTCAGCAACACTTGCTATGTCCCGTAACGGTGGCACCTCTTCCAGCTTGGTATGCTTCACTGCATAACACGGCTGTATTGTCGCGAAGCTAACTTTAAAGGCAAGTACTGCCAAGTAAATAAACGGCAGGTATTGGCGTTTTTCTTTTCTGTCTTTTGTTGAATTCGACCCGCCGGATAATTCCACCAGTTTCTTCGGGCCTGTCAGGTTCGAATTAACGGTAGTTGACTGTATAAGCTTTGTCTACCCTTGCTTCTTGCATCATTTTTTCTACTTCTAAAATATTTGTTAAAGATACCTAGTTTCTGTTGATTCCTGCATTCAATTTCTCGGTATGCAAATTGCCTAGTGCACACTGACTGCTGGATGATGGTTGAAAAGTAAAAAAGTGAGAAAGATGTGCAGAAGCTACATGCAGGCTTTTCACATCGGCCTTGGTTCGCAGAAGAACAATATTTCATGTTTTTAAACTTGTAGAACTCAAGTCCAACTTGTTGCATGCCAAAAATTAAAGAGCAGTGCTGGTATGATCCGGTTTGTGGCGGCTCCGTACTTTGGCTTGACATTGTCCTTCAGGTGAGCATTAAGTACAGCGCAGAGACTGACAAATCACTGAGTAGCAGGTACAGAGTAACAGGAACGTGTGTGTGCATGCCCGAATAAAGGTGCTGTCCAAGAATGCTCACCCTAATGAAGCTTAACATATCGCCGTAGGGCAAGCATCCTCACACCCTGCCAGCAGATCAGATGTGTGCAACTCTCTCTGGTGATGACTGGCCAATGGCATGCACTGTTGCATCAGTAATGCTTCGGCCACACGCTAGCTCCTGCGTTCTTGTTAAGTTGTCTGAGCTCTGTACCTTGCATCCATCTGTTTTGCACTAGAAGAGCAGTGTTAAATATTGCCTCAAGTGCAGACTGTCCAACTACCGTGAAGCTTTCACTTTTTTTTTTTCCTCTTCGGTGAAACCAACGGAATGCATTGCAAAGAGCAGATATCACTTGGCATGGAGGACCTGTGCTCTCTCTTATATAATGCAATGTTGCGTAAATCGAGGAGACAAGTATTAATTGGTCATTTGCCTAAAGCACTGGCTTGTTCGCGGTCAACGGAATTCTCTCAGTGAAAAGAACCTTTATGCTATATCTCTCTTTTTGGTGGAACACGGGTCACACCGCGCCACTTTCGTGCATGGTGCTTCACCGAAACCACAGTGGAAAAAGAGATTGGTGTTTGAACGATGCTCGGGAATGCGTCATTTCCTTATAGTTTCCAACACACTCGCCAAGAGCACAACAGGTCGGCGCATTAGTGTCCCTGTATATGCTCCCAAACGGAGCAGAGTTGCGGCTTTCTTTTCCCTGTGCGCTATACTTGCCGAGCGCCATCACATAATCCAAAATGACGTCAATTGTTCCGCCGCGCTGCAGAGAAGCCAACTTCACGGATGCGACGCTGACTTTTCGTTTCCTTCAGTGCCATCAACATCGCAAACAGCCACTTCCGTATACATGGCGTGACCTGAATGGCATGACATAACATGATCTGCATGAAATGACAAATTGCATGACATGTCATAACATTAATGACATGCGCGCCCATGTACCTAGTGGCTGAAGCTAATGCAAGACATGGCAAAATAAAAAGAAAGGGTCAGTCAAGTGTTGACACTAAGGAGGACAAGGTCGACATACATGGGGGTTCAAATGATTTGATGATTAAATGTTGATTATCTCTCTCTAATCTGTCTCGTTTTGCATTCATTATTCACTCATTTCGTATCTTATTCATGTTGTATATTTCACGCGTAATTATGTTGTCTTTAATTGTCTTTAGCATTGATGCTTAATTGGTTGATCATTTTTTTTTTACCAAGAGGCCAAGTGGGCCGATCCAGAAATAGTAGAGTCTATGGTGCAATATGGTTAGTTTTCGTCCATATCGGCGCTACTGTGCCCGTACCGTTAATTTTACTTCCTGTGTGACTAATTCTCGTTTGTCTTGTTGAGACTTACATTTTGATACCATTTGCGACTCACTACAACGCTCTGGAGGCACGAAAGGGGCTTTTTTTCTCGAGGTGGTTACAAGATACACAGATACGCCAAGCACGTGTAAAGTCAGCGAAGAAACCCTTCTCTTCAAGAACTGGAACACCGTCTAGCTTCTTCCGCCAGGCCCAGTTTAGCTCCTCCGCATGCGAGGAGTGGCTTTATAGTGTAGCGTTGGAACAAAATGGTGGACCTTTGCGCAACTCTGCTCCATTTGGGAACTATGGGTCATTGGGAGCCTGGTTTTGGCTCGTGAAACCCGAGAATTTAATTTAAAACCAAAGTAACAATTTCGCGCTCAAGATAAAGAGCACTTATTACCTTGGTTGTTTGAACACAAAAATTTGCCTCCTTTTTATGCACGCTCTCGGAGACCACACCATAGGGTTCCTTTTCCTTGCCTTTCGCACTAGGAAATGATGCTTCCTAGGGGTCATCAATTAAGACGTATGATATGCTGGATAAATGCACTGCAAATCAAAATCGGTAGGTGGTTTAAGATGCACATACTGTTTTTTTCCGCATGTATCAAGGGCAACGGTAATACAGGAACGGCAAGAACTATATTAGTGCCACAGAAGCAACTCCGCGAATTTTAAGGGTATTTGAAGCTCAACATCTGAGTGCAGGGCCTCACGGAGCTAGCATACAGACAATTATGACCCCTAGAGTTACTTTATGTGCTCCCTGCAAAGGGAGCGATATACGATAACTCTAATGACCCCAACACTACCGTCCTGCTGGCGGAGGAAGGAAGAGTGAACAGGGACGTAGTCACCGCACTCTGCAGACCGACGGTGTCGTTGAGACACCTAGGGCTGTATTCTGTAACGCTTCTGTTTTCGAAGAATTCGCTTTGCGAGCAGCGATTGATCGCCGCCTGGGTGACGCCATCGCCTCGGCGTGTGCACACATATTATGATGACTTCACACACATGTCAATCATGCGGAAACCGAATTGGCGTCTGCTACGAAGCAAAGTGGCGCGAGATGCTTCGGTATATCTTCGGTGTGATTTGAAGGCGCCGTGTGCCGTGTGCAGAGCCTGTGCGTGCCGTGTGCACGGTCGAGATCGGCGTTCCTAGCAAAATGACAGCAATTGTGATCCCTGCGCTGCCTGCGTTCGTGCTTTTAGCGAGCATTTGTGAGAGAGAACGACGACCTTGACATCGAAAAGACGCATTTGAGATGACAAAGAATTCAGGCGGCAATTATTTTTTTATTTGCCAAGACGCATTCCTAATTTACTATATTTTCCCTTGGTTTGTGACGTTCACTTCCAGAAAAAAAAGACTGTGCGCCGATTAGCCTCTGTCCTTTCTCCCGTACTAATTTCTCAGCGGACTACCCAAAAATGACGCCACCGCCAAACTGAATTATTCGAACGCTGAAGCGTTACAGAATACGTCCCCTGTCTATTTTTTCACCGTGATCAAAAATGCAGTCGGTTAACGGTAGTGTAAACTCGATATAACGAGCATGGATATAACGAAGTAAATGTAAAACTTGATCGGCCATACTTTATTTCAATGGAATATTCACCTGCTATAACAAAACCGAAAATGCAGGATCTAAAATTGCGGGAACCGAAACGGTATCGGTTGTAGCGAAGCAAATCTTGGCACACGGCCCAAAATACGTATTGTGGTACAAAATATATCAAATATAGTCCCCGACCGATTTTCTAGACCTTAGAAAATATTGTGACAAGTGTCAGCGTGCCGTCAATAATAGCGTTTATAGAAACGGTTTTGATTTCATTTCGTTGGAGTTACTCGGGCTGTTGTTTTAACAGCGGAGCTATGGTGGTAGCAGGGCTGTTTAAGCCAACAGTTAGTTTATGCAGAGTGAACAGAAAATGTGGGCCAATCTTGGCGGTAGTGCAGAAAGGGTCCAAGCGTAATGGCACATACCCTTGTGAATTAGCGAAGGTGTTTAAGCTCGAGGATGGTATGACCAATTGGTAGTGCTTAGCCTAGCCCAAATACGTGGCCAATACCTTGTGATAGCTAATCGACCAATAATCAATAAATTCCGGAAAATGCTGGGGGTGACTTGGTAGTGCTTAGCCTAGCTCAAATATGTGGCCAATACCTTGCAATAGTCAATCAATAGCTAATCTATCAATGAATTTCGTAAAATGCTGGGGATGACTTGGTACTGCTTAACCTAGCCCAAATACGTGGTCAGTACTTGCGATAGCCAATCAATAGGTAATCGATCAATAATCAATAAATTCCAAAAAATGCTGGGGATGACTCGGTAGTGCTAGGTGCCAATCAGCTCCGCTGTTTCTTTAGCCTTACGCCACCAGTGCAAGCTACACAATTTTTTTGCCTACACTTCGTGCAGGCTCATGTAGACGAGTGTAGTGCCTGGCAGAGGCTATGACGTCGTGTGCTGCACTTGGTTCGCTGGGCTGTAGCCAATCAGAGCAGACTGCGCGTCGTCTTCGCGAATGCGTAGTGCACTAAGACAACCTGTCAATGCGTATAATACAGCGCGGAGTCTCAAACAGCCTGCACCATCAGTGAATAAGATAATTTTATCTTCTTGGAAGATTGGCTCACCTGCTTCTGTGACACAAGGTCACGCCAGCACTTTGTTACTGTCCTTGCAGCGAATATTCAATATCGTCACTATATCAGAGCCAACAATCGCAGACAAAATGGCGCCACGCGTTTGCAACGCCAGCTTGCTTGTTTGTCGTCTGCTGCCTACGCCTCATCAAACCACAGTGTAGAAAGTGTAGTTTTCATGTTACACTACATCTATAAAAAATGGCTTCGTGTAGGTAGACGAAGCTTCACGTTTCTTCACCAAGTAAAAAAATGGCTATTTCCTACACTAGCTACACTCCTGTAGCCAGTGCAGGTAAAAAAATAGCCCTACTGTATTGGCTCCCTTTATTCAGCCAACGAACTAACACCCTCCCCCCCCCCATCCCCCCTTTCGAAATGTTTGTCTACCAAGGATACCTAGCATAAAACAACGTGCGATAACACCCATCTGCCCGGCGCCCCTTGAAAAAGGAAAAAAAAAAAACATGATCGGCGAGTCTGAGATCAGGGCAGTGTTACATAAGCTCAACACTAAAGCGGCGCCCGGGCCCGACGGAATCACAAACAAAACGCTCAGGAATTTAGATGATAAATCCATAAAGAAACTGACGGAATACGTCAATGCGTGCTGGGAAACCGGACACGTACCGCAGCAATGGAAGACAGCACACGTCGTGCTGATACCAAAGCCGGGCAAGCGACTGCAGCTAGAGAACCTCAGACCGATCTCCCTGACTTCGTGCATGGGGAAGGTAATGGAGCACGCGGTCCTCACAAGGCTGACCAACTACCTCGAGGACTGCGACCTGCTCCCCCACACTATGTTGGGGTTCAGGAGAAACCTCTCTACGCAGGACGCGATGCTACAAATCAAACACCAGGTCATAAACAGCCTGACCAGGTCCACTAAGGCCATACTCGGCCTGGACCTGAAGAAGGCCTTTGACAACGTAACGCACGCAACCGTACTGGCCAAACTGCAGGAACTCAGCCTGGCGAACGAACGTACAATTACGTTCGAGACTTTCTGACGAATAGAAAGGCCAAGCTTACTCTCAGGAGCTTACTACCGAACAAATAGAGTTGGGTAGTGCCGGCACCCCACAGGGATCGGTGATATCGCCCATGCTTTTCAACCTAGCTCTCGTGGGGTTGCCGCCCAAGCTAAACGAAATCGAAGGGCTCAATCACAGCCTCTACGCCGACGACATTACGTTGTGGGTTACCGAGGGGTGCGACGGCCAGATAGAACACACGTTGCAACGTGCTATCAAGACGGTCGAAGAATACTTGGAGAACACCGGACTGACCTGCTCCGCAGAAAAGTCTGAACTGTTAGTTTACAGACCTACGCGAAGAGGCCGCAAGCCGAATGGCGAGACGAGTGACGAGGATCCCGGTAGGGACATACGACTAACGACGTCCGACGGGCGCCCCGTACCCAGGGTAGATAGTATGCGGGTTCTGGGCTTACACATCGCGGCCAACGGACATAATGGCGAGACCATCAGGAGACTGGAAGGCGCGGTTGCACAGACCGTCAGGTTACTCAGACGCATATCCAACAGACACAGCGGGATGAAAGAAGGTAGCATGATCAGACTAGTTCAGGCCTTCGTAATTAGCCGAATAACGTACGTGGCACCATACCTCAATTGGCACGTTGTGGAGAAGACAAAGATGGAACGCTTAATCAGAAAGGCTTACAAACAGGCAATAGGGCTAAAGATCAACACAAGCACGAACAGGTTACTGGATCTAGGTCTACATAATACGCTGAGGGAATTGATAGAGGCACAGAACATAGCGCAATACGAACGTCTTTCCAAGAGCAGGACGGGCAGATACATATTAGAAAAGTTAGGCATCGGGTATCACGCTTAACACGGCATCAAAGTCGACGTACCCAGCAGCCTCAGGGACAAGTTGGTCGTCCCTCCGCTACCAAAGAACATGCACCCGGAATACCACAGGGGTAGAAGAGAAAAGAGAGCGCAGGACGTACAGAGGAAGTACGGCAAATGCGAAGACGTGGTGTTCGTGGACGCGGCCAGGTACGCGCGCAGGCGCGCCTTCACGGCCGCGGTGGTAGATCACGAGAACACTTGCAAAACTAGTGTCACGGTACGCACGGTGCACGCGGAAACTGCGGAGGAGGTGGCCACCACCGAGGCCGAAGTGATCATCAGCGACTCCCAGACGGCAATTCGCAACTACGCCAACGGCCGCATCTCCCCCGAGGCGTTACGAATACTACTCGCGGGCAAAACCGAGAATAAGAAGTTTACATCGTATGGGCACCCGCCCACACCACATCACTCGCCGGCAACGAGGGCGGCGCACAGGGCGGCTCGAGGGCTTACGGACCGAGCCGCCAACCACACTACCGCCGCCTCGGCCACGACGTCTGGTGAGGGGTGGAGTGGGAGGATCGCCTGACGAATTACAGAGAAATAACGCAACAATACATACTGGCGAGGTGCAAATTTCCGCCACCACACCAGAAACTGAACAAGAGACAGGCGGTCGCATGGCGACAGCTGCAGACAAGAACGTTTGTAAACCCGGTGATCTTGAATCTCTGTTACCCAGAGCTTTATTCGTCCAACCAATGCAAGTTTTGTGAGGCCAGGGCAACGCTGGAACACATGTTATGCGAGTGCAAACAAGGGGGGGTTCCAGACGGGGACGCAGCCTCGAGCCGAACGCGCTGGGAGACTACGCTGCTCAGCTCCGCCCTCGAAGACCAACTCTGGGCCATCCAGCGGACCGAGGAAGCCGCCAGAGCTCAAGGGCTCCTGGCCGACACCTAGGCAGGGGTATTCGCCCAAATCCCGAATAACTCGCCGGATTATAAATAAGTTATTCATTCATTCATTCCTGGCTGCGCCATGTGTATGCCACTCGATTATTGGGACATGACTCGCACGCGCGATGCCGTAAACATGGCGATTGTGAACAAAGATTCCGCGACGTCTACTTGCCACAAATCCGTTTGGTTGTCGACTCACGACAAAGCCGCGGTGGTTAGACCTCGCGCAACTAACCACACGTCTGTAACCAAATTGTCGTCATTATTCTCAGTTGAATCCCTTAGTGGCTTTTTCATCAACAACATCGTGCAGACAACCATGTGAGCAGTTTGAAAACAATTTATTTACGCTGGTGGGCCTGGTCAAACCTTGCAATAGCACTAAAACGAAAACAAAAATTTTATACAGGATCTGGATAATATCGGCTACAAATATGAACACAAAGAGAGGGGGGGGGGGGGGCGATCGCCCAACCGCTCCTACCCCCCTTCTCCCTGGATCCGCCACTGATGCCATGTGATCACATCGATATCGCACAGTTGTTGCAAATCGGATGTACTGTTGACCGATTCTGTAACAGTACCGCGCGAGCGGCTACTAGCCAACCAGCCAGCGCCTTTTAAGGTGCAACCACATGCACGCGATATTGTGATCTCGGCGTGAAGCGACGAGATCAGCAATAGTAGCGCATGCGCACAAGGTTCACTCGAAGCGCAGTTTTGTCTTCTAGGCTCTTCCCACCAGCACAACACAGCCCCTGGCACGATTAATTCGGAGCAAGCTTCCCAGCTTATTGGAGATAGCTGGAGTGTGTGCCCTGGCTTATGTCTTTTTTATTGCAATAGCAATTATATGGACACTCCAGGTGCATTTCTGCCGTCGCCGTCATTGTCGCTGTGAGGTTCCGTATAACGTCCACAGGCGATAAAATTGCCGACGCTGTATGTGCGAGTGAAAGCATGCGATGGTGAGCCGGCAAACCCGGCTCCCCATGAAACACACAAGCAGCTATTTGATGTCTAAAAGATGTCTTGAACGGATAATTCAAAAGTCTAATAGCTGTCCTGGTCAAGACATTTTTAGCCGTGGACGTCTACAGGTACTTCAGTAACCCTACTAATGTTACGCTAAAAGTTGACTAATAAACATCTCAACAAGAACAACTTCAAGAATTGTATTAGACGTTCCCAGAATTCTGTAATAATGGCTTCGGAAACATTATGCAGGCTTTTATAAAACATCTTGACAAGAACAAGTTAAGAATTTTATTAGACGTTCCCAGAATTCTGTTATAAATTCTGTTATAAGTCAGCCACCAAGCAGTGACAACGATGTCGCCCTGGATCCTGGGACAACAAGCTACGGCAGCGTGCCGGACAATGCAACGCAATTGCGACGCAGGTCAGATTTGTCATCAGAGGACTGTTTCCTTGATGTTTGTGCGCATCAGCGTGAGGCTCTTCGATGTGACACTCAAGTCATTTTGGAAGTGATAAATGGCGCGTCGGCAGATGCCTTCAATCAGCGGAGCTGTGCCGATGTTTCATGCGGCGGGCGTCGTACGATTCAAGAACATATACAACCCAGTTTTGTGTCCGCGGAAACGGCACAAGCGCGCATGTCCGCTGTTCGCAAGTCGCTCGGTGCGATGTCGGCAACTGAGCGGAAGTTCACGCTGACAGTGCAGCCGGAATGCGATACTACGCCTGCACCAGATGAGTTTGTATTAATTCAAATGAGCGCTCTAAATTCGCTGATTAGGAATGCTCTCTGCCCGATTTGCCAGAGGCCAAGCCTAGCAGTTGACCGAGACACCAGACTTGGACTTGCGGCGAAAATGATGCTGAAATGTTCCTGTGGTTTTATTAGCTCTCAGTGGTCCTCGCAAAGAAAGCAAGGTGCTAGGATTTTTGATGTGAACCTCAGATCTATGCAGGCAATCCGGAGCATTGGCAAAGGGCCCACTTCTCTGAATGACTTCTAGGCAGTGATGAATGTTTCTCACCGAGGACTACACCAGAAGACATACCAAAAGCATTTGAAGAAAGTGCTCAAGCCAGCAGCTGAAGTGGCTGCACAAACAGTTTTTGCAGATGCTGTGAAGGCTGTCAAGGATGTCTATAAAAAATGGAAGTGAACACCACTAAGAACATTACAGTGGTGTATGATGGCACATGGCTGACGCGTGGGCACAGCTTGCACATTGGCGTAGGCTGTGTAATAGAATTTTACACGGGTCTTGTGCTTGACTGTGCAGTCTTGTCGAACTTCTGCCTTGGATGTAAAATAGGGCCAACCGAAAGCGAACCCGCAGACCATGAATGGGAGAAGGCATACCAGTGCCAAAAAAACACTGATGTCAATGCAGGACGCATGGAAGTTGAAGCCGCACTGCAGCTTTTTGGGCGCTCCCTTAGCAGAAACGACCTCAGATACACAAATGTAATCTGTGATGGAGGCAGCCGTACCTACCTGGCCCTGTGCAATGAACAGACATATGAGTTCGTACCTCTCACAAAGGAGGACTGTGTGAACCATGTTCAAAAAAGGATGGGCACAGCACTTCGCTCTCTTGTGAGCAAAGCCAAAAAGGGAGAGGCACTCGGTGGGAAAGGTGGCCTGACACAGGATTTGATAAAAATATTGTTACGATGGGGTGATGGAGACCGTCGCGGAGATGGAGACCTGCGCTGGCGTGAAGGCGGCGGCGTAAAGCTCCGCACAGAAGCTGGTGAGTCGCTACGGTAATTCGCCTGGTAGAGCGTTCTGCTATCTGAATCAGAGGACCAATGTGTCTCGTCACCTTGTCGGTTGCCCCGCCGATAAAAAGTATGCGGTCGTTCATAGGACGGTGGTGACGTGCGACGGCGGTGAGGACAAAATCGGGCGACGTGACCGCGAATGCCGCATTGGAAGCAGATGGGGCGTTCACGGGACGCACTGAAATTGTCAGTAGGAGGATAACTGGCACGGGCCATCCCACTCTTGAGGAACTGCAGGCGGTCTGCGTGAGTAACCGTTGTGAAATTGGTAACTGGGATGCGCGTTCGTAGTATGGTTTGACACTCCTGGACGAGGCGCGAAGTTGTAGGCATCTACGGAGGCGGCGGTAATGGACGTCTCACCAAAGTCGCCGGAAGAGAAAGGCTCTCAAACCCGAGCAGTCGAGAGGGAAACCGCCTGGCGCCGGTCAAGCTCTTCGCGCACCACTTGCCGAATCATTGAGGCGAGGTCGGATGGAGCTGGGACCACGTCAACACTGGCGACGTTAGTCACGTTGGCCAGGGCGACCGAACTTCGATGTGATACGCCGAGCTCTGAGCGTTTCAAATGTGCGGCAGTGTAGAACGACGTCCGTTACGGATTCCAGACGGTCTTTTCCTATGAGGAACTGGTACACGTCCTCAGCGATCCCTTTCAGCAGATGGCCAACTTTATTCCTCTTCTGACATCTGAGGGTCCGGGGCCTTGCACAACTTAAGCACTTCCTCGATGTACGTAGTGCAGTTTCGCACGGGGACTTGAGCTCGCTGCATTAGCGTTTGCTCTGCACGCTTCTTTTAGCTGTCGGATCTCCGAAAGACTTCTTAATTTCGTCTACGAACTTCTCCCAAGTTGTCAAGCTTTCTTCATGGTTTTCAAGCCACACAGACGCTGTTCCCTTGAGGAAGAAGGCGACGTTGTTAAGCTGGGCGGGTGGCCTTCCAGCGTTGAACCGACTTGCTCGTTGGTAGAAAGCTGAGCCATCCGTCCACGTCTTCTCCGTCTTTTCCAGCGAAGGTGCGTGGCTCGATGTAGGGCTGCCATGGAACGCTGGTAGAAGGTGGCGGATTGTCGCCGTCAGAAGCCATCTCTGGTGGCAGACCGGCAATTCGGCGACTTCGTCGAAGCTCCACGGATTGCGCCTCAGCGGTCGGTTCGTTGTCGTTCTTCGGGGGCGCCGTTGTTTTACCCAGCACCGTCCACCAAAACTGTTACGATGGGGTGCGTTTATTTAAAGATGAATCGATGAAAAATGGCAAAGGGTTGCCGCGCCGACACCGAGCCGCTCCAAAGACAAGCGCACTTCGTTCTCCTCTTCTGTCCTTCCGTAGCTTTTGCGTAACAATATTGACAAGTTATTATGGCCTAGCTCTGTGAAGTAACACAAATGTGGAAGACATGCAAAAGGCAGTGATGGCAACACTACATCACATCGCATCCACAGATGCTGAGCCCCATCACAATCTGTGCCCACCTTGGGCCCGCACCGTTCAGCTGAGGCAGAAGGCAAGCCACAACCTCCACACAAGTACAATCTTCCCAGCAGAGTTGTGCAAGCACTACTGCCAGTCTACGAACGCTTGTCCGACCCTCATTTACTGGCTCGATGTAGTGGCAACAAGACACAGAACGCTGCCGAAAGCCTACATTCAGTGATTTGGTCACTAATATCTAAGCAGCAGCATGCCTCCCTCTTCACTGTAGAAGCAGCAGTATGCGAGGCAGTTGCTAGCTACAATGCAGGCAACTTGCGAGCTTATACTGAGCTTTGTACCACACTGGGCATATAACCTGGTTCCCTTGCCCTTCAGAGGGCTGCAGAAAAAGACCACCAGCGAGCCAGAAAATCGTCTTGTATGCACGAAATCAAATGGCAGAGACCCAAAAAGTCACCTGTAAGCAAAGACAGCAAGAACTACAATCCTGGTGCATTAAGAGTGACCTGAACTGCTTCGAAAACTTTGAGAGCTGTTTTCTCAAAAGTGTGTTTTGGGCATTTTGTGTTGTCTGTGGAAAGGGTAGCGTGGCAATGCCTGGACCAATTTTGATCCTGTTTGTTTTTATGTATTCCCTGAAGTGTGCTTGAGGGTATGACACTCTTCAATAAATTGCCGAGGGCTTAGTTTTTTTTTTCGACGTATCAATTTGTGAATGACAAGTTTTGGTACAATTAGTAAAGGTGAGCACGATGTTCTGTGTAAAAAAAAAAAATAAAGGGGCTAAAAAACTTTTGGAACTGTTGTACCCTGTAGTGCTCTTTTCAGCAAAGATTAAAACTAAAGACAGCTCCCTGGCATGTTTCATTGCAGTGCCAGGTTTTCCACAAGCAGAACACATGTAACATTTTGTAACTTGTAAACTAGAGAAGGTATGGTAATGACACTGCATATTTCTTCATTTAAGACACCTTCAAGTGTGACTGCCAAATTTCGTTGCTCTAGGCCAAAGAAAAAAAAAGTTAGCTCTGATCGCCACCTCCCCACTTAAGCTATAAAAGCCTGCATATTGTTTCTGAAGTCATAAGGTATAATGGCTTCAGAAACAATATGCAGCCTTTCATAGCTGTCTTTAAAGCAGCATTTATAGATTGTCATCCTACAGTGACATGGTAAGCAAAATTAATGGCCACTTCTTCAGCATACCATGCATCTGTATGCTAGCTTCATAGTACACATGTTGCTATATAGAACTGAATATTAAATTGAGGCATTACATTATATTATACCTTCCATAAAATTTTAACATATATCAAATGTGCAATACACACAAAGCAAATGTGCATAACATGCAGAAAAAATTGCAACCTGACATTGTGAAAAAGCAGCTTTATTGACTAATAAATTAAAGGACATGCAGAATGATTTTACAGCATATTTAAATACAGTAGAAAAGGTGACCACATAAAATAAGACGTAGCTGCAGTAACCACAGGTATCCAGGTCCCTTCCCTCTTGGATACCACTGGCTGCCCACAGAAGTTTGCTCTGTAATACAACAGTGAAGAAAAAAGTGAGTAAGCCACACTCGATTTACAATAAAGATGTGCAATTCGGTATTTCAAATAGCAAAATATGTGCCGTTGTTTTACCTCGGTCACATTTACTTTATAAATTTAAGCAATACTTTCTCTCAAAATCTTATGCTGTGCGATGACGTTCAGAATTAAGTTGCAGATATGAAAAAGCTACTGTAGAGTGAAATGAAATTTGCAAATGGTTTAATCCACACAAGACTTGCAGTAAGTCATTAGCAGTTAGATGGTTTGCAAACAAACCTCTTGCAAGAGTACGTTACATTTATTTGGGTAGTGGTGTTGGTGAGTTGTAGCAACAGGTTTAGCCTGGCAATCAAGGCCGGCAACTGCTCCTTCCTAGTGTCTCTTACAATATCACTGCGGTAATGTCATCATCATCAGCCTATATTTTATTTCCACTGCAGGACGAAGGCCTCTCCCTGCGATCTCCAATTACCCCTCTCTTTCGCTAGCGTATTCCAACTTGCGCCTGCAAATTTCCTAACTTCATCATCCCATCTGGTTTTCTGCCGACCTCGACTGCGCTTCCCTTCTCTTGGTATCCATTCTGTAACCTCAATGGTCCACCGGTTATCCATCCTACGCATTACATGGCCTGCCCAACTCCATTTCTTGCGCTTAATGTCAACTAGAATATCAGCTATCCCCGTTTGTTCTCTGATCCACACCGCTCTCTTCCTGTCTCTTAACGTTAGTCCCAAGATTTTTCATTCCATCGATTTTTGTGCGGTCCTTAACTTGTTCTCGAGCTTTGGTACATTACCGCATTGGCATGCGGTAATGTATCACATGCCAATAAAACCATTCTCTTCCTAAAGGGACCCTGAAACACTTTTAACTAATCATAGAATGGCCTCACTATTAATTAAAGGACGTCGTCTCACGAATCTCATGTCGCAAAAAGTTTTCCAATCCTCTAACGTGAAGTTACAACACCAATGCAAGACTATTTTCCTGCCTGGTAGCGTGTTGGAAGCTACACAGAGGAGAAGCCAAAACAGCAAAGCCCCGGTATACTACGCAATGCAGCATGCCGCTGCCATCTTAAAGGCCACACGCAGCTGATGCAGCTATGGCCAGTGCAAAGATGAAATGATTTTTGCCCTTTTGCGATTGCATTAACTCACAAGTAGGAATTACTTATTACTGAGAATGCTCTCGTGATCACGAAATCAACCAATAGCATTGGTAGGCCAGCTGCTTTCAATGTAACGACATTGCGGAAGCAAGAGCAAGCGATTTTTCATTGTGTTTGATACGGGATTGTAAATTCCCTGCTGCATGCAGTGCAGTAATATTTGGCTCGCATGTTCACAGCAGCTGCTGTGAACATTTTCTTACCGTTTCAAGAAATGTTTCAGGGCCACTTTAAGAATGCAATAAGACATGAAGCTTCTTTGCATGCTATAACTGATCCTTCTAGGAACACGAAGTTCCTTTTTTTTTGCAGATTCTTCAGAAGAATGGCCCTTTCATCTCAGTACCTTGGGCACGACCACAGAAAGTGCTCAATGTCTCATGTCTCGTCGCACGTAGTACAGTTTGGAGAATCAATACGGCCGTCTTAAATAACCATGCTGGTGTACGAGCAGATCCTATCCATACTCGATATAGAAGTGATGCTTTCTCTCAACAAAATCGCTTGGTTACACAGGGCGCATATTGAAAGCACAAGAATGCACTAGCTGTTTCTCTGAAGTGAATGTACAACTTTATTATATACCTGTGTAAAAAAATGCAAAATAGCTATTGTTTGAGATATATATAAGATAAAGCTGTACACTCACTTCAGAGAAAAAGCTAGTGCACTATTATGCTTCAATAAGTGATATGTACAAGATAATTTGGTGCAAACTATTATTAGTGCGCCCTCTTGAGGACAAAAAGATCCCTGGAACAAAAAGCATGTAAACTATATATCAACACCACAGTTGTCAGTAAACGGCAAGCATTTTCAACGGCAAAACAATTAGTTAAGCTCTGCCTTACCATGACTAACAGAAATGGCAGCCAGGCAGCCACATGGTGCGAAATAAGAAATAACAATACACAAAAGAGGTGCATAGAAATCAAAAGAAGCCACTTTTAGAACAGTCAAGCCTTGCATGCTCCTACAGGTTTACCTTAAGATTAATTAGGTGTGCATGAAACTGCGAAACAAACACTGTTTGGCCCCTGTTCATCTGTTTGCGGAACATATGCCCTACAGCAAGATGAACAAATTTGTAGCAGCATACAAATGGTCAAATGCCAAAACTATGGAAACAATGCAGAGATCGTGCACGCACATCAACAAAGCAACCGAATAAGCATACATTCAGGCTCTGGCTTGCAACCATGCGACTTACCTTAACTAGACAAAAACAATGGAAGCCAGCAGGCCTTGTGGTTCCTTGAAAGAGTACAATTGCTGCACAGGAAATAAAAAGAGTCAGTCAACAAAACAGTCAACGTCTGGCTTTCAACCATGCGACTTACCTTAACTAGACAAAAACAATGGAAGCCAGCAGGCCTTGTGTACAGTGGCTAGAATAGGGGAAGTGTGATTACTGCCCGGCAGCTCCTATGGCAACCACCGTCGCCGCCTTGTGATGCATCCGCCGGGGGGCGCTCGCACTCGTTTATACGTTGCATATCAAGTGACATTAATGAGCTAGGAGAAGGGTGCGAGATTATTATACTAGGAGATATGAGCGCACACATAGAAGACATGGACGGGTACACAGACTCAACAGGCAACATGATGCTAGATATGTGTGAAATGCATGACTTGGTTGTATGCAACAGTACTGAGAAGTGTGAAGGGCACATAACATGGGAGGTAGGGAGCCTGCAGTCGACGATAGATTATGCACTAATGTCACATAGGATGCACGATAGGCTAAATGTAATGAGCATAGATGAATATGGCTCCAGAAGTCTAGGTAGTGATCACAAACGTATTAAGGTGAGTTTTAGAAGGGAAATGAAAGTAGGTAGGAGGCAAGATGAACAACCAGGTGGGATATTTTACTCGGAAAAGCAGCTTGAAATAGCAACCCAGCAATGATGATGATGATGATTATTGTGGTTTATTGGCGCAAGGGCCAGATGTGGCCAAAGAGCGCCAAGACGATGGTAATGGCTTGTTAGTGGTAGATGAATAGGGAATTATATGATCATTAGATGTGGCATGGCTGTAAAGAGGCCTAAAATCAGTCGCTGTAAAGTGCGTAAAATCTATAAGTAATAAAATTATGGCAATGACTGATTATGTGTACTATGGACATGAACAATGCATTGCGAAGGAATGATAAGACTTACAAAATATTAAAGATACAAGAATTGACCAGAAGCACAAGTGCCTAAACAGAGCCCTTGAAACACAAGGGCCTGGAGGCATGTGCTATAAAAACTATCACGGCAACACCCTCTGGAGAGAGGATGCGCTATGAACTTATTGGGCTAATAACATGTAGCACAACATCCTTCAAGAATGCAAGGACTGCGTTGGTGTTAAAAAGTGGTTCTTTGCCAAGAAACATAGCGGGATGCAGAGGGACACAATAACGATATGCGAGAGGAAAATGTTTCTTTCTTTCTCTTTCGGCTTCCCGACACTCCAGGAGGACGTGGAGGACGGTGAGCCTGTTGCCACATCTACCGCATGTTGGAGGATCATTTCCATTCAATAGAAAATTGTGAGTACCATATGTGTGTCCTATTCTGAGACGACAGAATAGGACATCAGTTCGTCTTGTTTTAGTTGTACAGGGCCAGAACCCTAACTGTGGCTTAATCAAGTGGAGCTTATTATTTGTTTCAGCGTCCCACAGGCGCTGCCAGTGGCCTCGCAATTTCCTTCGCAAAAAAGGCTTCAGATCTGTGGAGGGAATAGCAGCGGCAGGATTATTAGCTTGCGATGTAGTTGATGTGGCCAACTGGTCTGCTAGCACATTGCCCTCAATGCCTCTGTGGCCAGGCACCCAGCATATTATTACACGTCTATGAGATTGGTAAATGTTACACAAGAGTGAGTAGAGCTCAATAAAAACAGGATTTTTATGCTTTTGTAAAGATGTTAGCGCTTTTACAAGACTCAACGAGTCTGTGAATATTATTGCCTTTTGTAATTTCAATTTCTCTATATATTTCACCGCAGACAGTACTGCGTAGGCTTCTGCGGTGAAGATGCTTGTTAGGGGGTTCAATACGTCAGATTTAGAAAAGGAGGGGCCAACAGCGGCGTAAGATACGCCAGCATGGGACTTGGATGCGTCGGTATAGAATTCCGAGCACGAGTACTTCGATTGAAGTTCGCGGAAATGCATTGCAATTTCGAGCTCGGGAGCGTGCTTTGTGACCTCTACAAAGGATAGATCACATTCTATCACCTGCCACTCCCAGGGCGGTGAAAGCTTAGCTGGAGGCATTAGGCGATGTTCTAGAAGTGGGATATCCATCTCTTCGCTAAGTTCTCTTACACGCAATGAGAAAGGCCGCCTCATAGAGGGTCGATTATAGAAAAGCGTTGCACACTTCAAATCATTAAGGGTTGTAGAACAAGGATGTTCACGATCGGAGTGTACTTTGAGAAAATAGGTGAAGCTGATGTATGTTCTCTGTAAATGGAGTGACCACTCATTGGATTCTGCATATAAACTTTCGACGGGGCTTGTTCTGAATGCGCCAGTGGCCAGGCGGATACCTAGATGGTGGATAGGGTCTAGCATTTTTAGTGCGCTCGGGGCGGCAGAGTGATATACTACGGCACCATAGTCCAATCGTGACCGAATGAGGCTCTTGTGAAGGTTCATTAAACACTTCCTGTCGGTGCCCCAGGATGTGTGAGATAAAATTTTCAGTAAGTTCATTGTTTTTAGGCACTTCGCCTTTAGATGTTTTATGTGGTTAATGAAAGTAAGCTTAGAGTCAAGTATGATGCCTAAAAATTTGTGTTCTTTGTTCATAGGTATTTGTTGTCCATACATTTCGATAGTTGGATCTGCAACAAGACCTTTCTTCCTGGTGAAAAGAACACAAGAACTTTGTGGGGGTTTACTTTGAACCCGTTTTCCTCTGCCCACTTAGACACTTTGTTGAGCCCCTGCTGTACCTGCCTCTCGCACACTGTGAGGTTACAGGACTTGAAGCCTATCTGTACGTCGTCCACGTAGATGGAATAAAATATAGCTGGTGGTAAAGAAGCACGAAGCGTGTTCATTTTAACGATAAAGAGTGTGCAACTGAGCACGCCTCCTTGGGGTACACCAGTTTCCTGCACAAAAGGTCGTGATAAAACATTGCCAACTCGAACACGGAATGTGCGATTCAGCAGATAACTCTCAATCACATTTAACATATTACCACGTATACCAAAGTGGGAGAGGTCTCTCAGTATGCCAAACCGCCATGTGGTGTCGTAGGCCTTTTCTATGTCTAAAAATACAGACAAGAAGAACTGTTTGTGAACAAAAGCTTCGCGTATCTGCGCCTCAATACGTATCAAGTGGTCAGTGGTGGATCGACGCTCGCGAAAACCACACTGGTATGGATCAAGCAGTCTGTTCTGGTATGGATCAAGCAGTCTGTTTGATTCTAGGAAATGTAATAGGCGACGGTTTATCATTTTTTCGAAGACTTTGCAGAGACAGCTTGTTAGCGCTATGGGCCGATAACTCGATACAGAGGATGGATCCTTCCCCTGCTTCAGGATAGGGATCACTATGGCCTCTTTCCAGGCAGAGGGGATCTCGCCGGAGGTCCATATAGAGTTATACAGACAGACAAGGGTTTTCTTCGTTTCAGAGGGTAGGTTCTTCAACATTTCATATAATATGCGGTCAGAGCCTGGGCAGATTGGTTACAACAGGCGAGTGATGCATGAAGCTCTGCCAAAGAGAAAGGTAAGTTATATGGCTCGTTCCCGGTGCTCTTTCGGTCTAGTTTTTGTTTTTCTATTGCTGCTTTGTATTTTGTGAATTCTGGAGAATAGTGCGATGAACTCGACACATGTTCAAAATGTGCACCCAGGTGGTTTGCTTGGTCTTCCAAGCTGTCGCCCTGTGTATTTACCAAAGGGAGTGAATATGTTTGTCGTCCTCTCACCTTGTTAACCCTGTTCCATACTTTGGCCTCATCTGTATACGAGTGTATACCTGATAAAAACTTCTGCCAACTCTCTCTTCTGGCCTGTCGGCGCGTTCTCCTTCCTTGTGACTTCATCTTCTTAAAGTTGATAAGATTCTCCGCAGTAGGTGAATCACGTAGCAACCCCCACGCTTTGTTCTGTTTCCTACGAGCGTTTCTGCATTCGTCGTTCCACCATGGGACACGGCGTTTGCATGCCACACCACTTATTTCGGATATGCATTTAGAAGCGGCATCAATTATGAAGGCAGTGAAATACTCTACAGCAGCATCAATTCCTAACGAAGACATGTCAGCCCAGGAGATATTGCTAGTAAGAGTTCGAAATTTCTCCCAATCTGCTGTATCAACCTTCCATCGAGGGGCTTGTGGTGGAGACTTATTTTCTGTGGTTGTCCTCAGTAGTATGGGGAAGTGATCGCTTTCGTAAGGATTTTTGGTAACTTCCCATTCAAGTTCAGGAAATAGACACGGGGAAGATATGCTAAGGTCAATAGAAGAAAAGGTTCTGTTTGCAATACAGTAAAATGTAGGTTCCTTCTTATTCAGGAGGCACGCACCAGACGAGAAAAGAAATTCTTCAACAAGACGACCTCGCGCATCGATACGAGAGTCGCCCCACAGACTGCTGTGCGCATTGAAATCGCCAAGAACAAGATAAGGTTCTGGCAATTCGTCTATAAAGGACTGAAATTCATGTTTGTGTAAGTGGTAATGTGGGGGTATGTAAAGCGAGCAAATGGTGATAAGTTTGTTTAGAAGAACAAGTCGAACTGCCACTGCTTCAAGGGGCGTTTGTAGCTGCAAACGTTGGCATGCTATGCTTTTGTGTATTATGATGGCAACACCGCCTGATGATGCGAGAGCATCATCGCGATCTTTACGAAACGTAACATACTGTCGGAGAAAGTTTGTATGTTTTGATTTTAAGTGTGTTTCCTGTACACACAGCACTTTTGGATTGTGTTGGTAAAGGAGTTCTTGGACATCGTCGAGGTTCCTAAGAAGGCCTCTGACGTTCCACTGCATAATTTGCGTGTCCATAGTGAAGGTAAGTTGGTGCTGTGTGTACGAAGAAGAACGTGTTTTAGCCTACAGAGCCGTTTGCGGCCCTGTAATTTTGGTTCTGTCTTTTCTAGAGCGGTCCAAAGAATTTGGCCGCTCTTTAGGTGCTGACTGCACCACCTTGCTTGGAGTAGTGTCCATAGCCTCTTCCGAAGCGCTGGACACTCGCTCTAACGAGCGATGTGTACGTCGTGTAGCCTTCGCCTCGAGGGACGAAGGCTGTGGCCTCACCAGCCCGGAGGCCGATGGGTCCTCCTTAGCCTCTGAGCTGCGATGGCTGCTGCCAGCGCTAGTGGAGGCCTCTGGTGTGGCCGATTTCGAGAAGGGCAGGGCAGCCTTAGCTGCTCCCACCATGGGGGCGGGTGGCAGTCGCTTCAGTACGCTGCGCGTACCTTGGGCGACCGCCGGGGTCCGTCGTGATGCTGCCCCCTGTTGCACCACTTCGGCAAAAGAAGTTTTCATGGAAAATGAAGGCGAAAGACGCTGTCGTGCTTCCCGGAAAGTGATATTCTCTTTGACTTTGATCGTAATTATCTCTTTTTCTTTCTTCCAGGCTGCGCAAGATCTGGAATATGCAGGGTGGCTGCCATCGCAGTTTGCGCAATGGGCCTCAGCAGTACATTGATCAGCAGAGTGATCTTTTGCAGCGCATTTCGCACAAGTTTGTTGTCCTCGGCAGCGTTGAGAGGCATGGCCAAACCTCTGACACTTGTAGCAACGTCGTGGATTTGGAATGTAAGGTCTTACACGCAGTTTAAGGTAGCCTGTTTCTATTGCATCTGGGAGTGTGCTAGAGCCAAAAGTAAGTACTATGTGTTTGGTTGGTAGTTCTTTGTTGTCGCGCCTGATTTTTATGCGTTGTACATTTATAACGTTCTCTTCTTTCCATCCATTCAGGAGTTCTTCGTCAGTCAAATCCATGAGGTCGCTGTCTGAAACCACACCCTTGACGGTGTTCATTGTTCGGTGTGCACTGACAGATATGGTTTTTTCGCCAAATGCCACCAGGTTTGTGAGTTTCTCGTACTGCATTTTGTCTTTTACCTCAATCAGAAGGTCACCACTTGCCATCTTGGTGGCTTTGTAGCCACTTCCAATGACCTCCGTGAGACATTTTGACACTAAGAAGGGTGAAATGTTTGTCGCTTTTTTGTCGGCGTTTTCACAGTGAATCACGTGGAAACGTGGAAAAATTTCGGTGGCCTTTGTGAAGAAGTTGAATGATTCATCGGTGCGCCCTCTTTTTATGAGAGGGCGATCAGGGAGTTTGGGGTATAAGGAAGCCATACAAATTAGTGACTTCGGCAGCGGTGCCAGCCGCCCACCACGGAGCCCAACAAGGGGACGCGACAGGGTTGTTATGTACAAGACCTGCCAACGCCAGCTGTACACAACCACTATAACCAAATATGATATAACCAAGGTTGGCTATCTCACACAAGGTTAACCCTAGCTGCCTGGAAAATGAGAATATAAGAAGTAAGAAGGAGACAGGAAAGATTGAAAGTGAGCGAAAAAGACGAAGATTGAAGAGGAGGATAGGAAAAGGCAACTGCCGATTTCCCCCGGGTGGGTCAGTCCGGGGGTGCCGTCTATGTGAAGCCGAGGCCAAAGGGGTGTGTTGCCTCTGACGGGGGGCCATAAAGGTCCGAACACCCGGCATCGGCTCAACCCCCAGGATCCCCCTTTCCCCAGACACGGCTCAGCCGCGCACGGCTACACGCGGGAGGGTCCAACCCTCATGTGCTCGGGTCCGTGGTGGCGCAACTCACCAAACGCCTGCTTGTGCAGACGCCCCTGCGGGGTAGCAACCCAGCAAATTGAGGAAGTAATTTCAGAGGATACAAAAACAGAATGGACATATGCAAATTTAACAGGACTATTTGAGCTAGAGCTTACTAAGGTACGAGTCAGGACAAAAGGGAACAGAAGACGTAAACCCAAGAGCTGGTGGGATGAGGAGGTTAAGAAGGCCATAGAGAAACGTCAGGAAGCATCCAGGGAACACAGATATTCAAAGCAGAGGGGTGAACCAGAAGCTGATGTAGGCAGAAAATGGAATAACTTTTTGAACTGTAGAAGGGAAGCATCCAGTTTGATCAATGAGAAGATCAGAAGAAAGGGGAGCCAATGGTTGTCAGAAGTAAACAAAAAGGATAGAAAAGCAGCGAAGAAATTTTGGAAACATCTCAACTCCTTGAGTAATAAGACTAGTCTAGAGCAGAGGTTTATAGTTACAGCTCAAGGTGTTCCACTAGAGGGAGATGAGGCAATGGAACATATAAGAACAATGATGACAGAAAAATTTAAAGAATGAAACATAGCATGTGCTCAATCAGGTGAGGATGGACTAGTCAGCGCAGTGGCTCCACTGGCACAAAGCGAGTGGGAAAGGGCAGAGAAGAGGGTTCCTAGTAGCACGTCGACAGGTCCTGATGGCATCCCAATTATGTTGATAAAAGACATTGGGCCCAAAATATAAGAAAGCATTAAGAGAGGCAGTGAGCAAAATGATAATGGACGGTAAAGCCCCCGACGGCTGGAGACTGAGCAGGATGAGCATGATATATAAGGGAAAGGGGGACAAAGCCGACATAAACAACTACCGTCCCATAACAGTGACGTCAGTGGTTTACAGGGTGGTGATGCAGATTATAAAGGACAGACTGCAGGCATGGGTGGAGAGCGAGGAGGTGCTGGGGGAACTACAAATGGGTTCCGAAAACAAAGAAGGTTAGAAGATAATCTGTTCTCATTGACACAGTGTATTGAAATAGCAGAAAAGGAACACAGGCCCCTATGGCTTGCCTTTCTGGATATCAAGGGAGCCTATGACAGTGTAATCCAAAAGGATTTGTGGGACATACTGGGCACTCTAGAGGTGGAAGTTGGAGTAAGAAATCTTTTAAAAGATATCTATAAAAGTAACAAGGTGCTTATAAAATGGGAAAACAAGGTATCTGGGCCTATAGAGATACAGCAGGGGCTTAGGCAGGGGTGCCCTCTGTCACCTCTGTTGTTCATGCTGTATTTACAAGGATTAGACAAAAAATTAGAGAGGAGCGGACTTGGCTTCAACCTTTCCTATTTCAAGCAAGGAGAATGGATTAAACAGTCATTACCAGGACTGATGTATGCGGATGACATTGTACTTATGGCTGACAGCAAGGAAGACTTGCAGAGATTAATGGACATCTGTGGTAAAGAGGGAGATAGCTTAGGTTTGAAGTTTAGTAAAGAAAAATCGGCAGTCATGACTTTTAATGATAATCAGGGCAGCGAGCATAGGATACAGGAGGTTACGCTGGAGGTGGTGGATAAGTACAAATATCTTGGAGTGTGGATAAACAATGGGGCTGAGTACCTAACGGAACATGAAAAATATGTGACGGCTAAAGGTAGCAGAAATGCAGCTGTGATGAAAAATAGGGCACTGTGGAATTACAATAGGTACGAAGTGGTGAGAGGGATTTGGAAAGGGGTGATGGTCCCTAGTTTGACTTTCGGCAATGCGGTCCTGTGCATGAGATCAGAGGTTTGAGCAAGGTTGGAATTTAAGCAGCGAGGGGTAGGTAGACTGGCTCTGGGAGCACACGGAAATACGCCAAATCAGGGGGTACAGGGTGACATGGGATGGACGTCATTCGAGGGCAGGGAAGCCAGCAGCAAGATAGAATTTGAGGAGCGATTGAGAGAAATGGCAGAAAAGCGGTGGGCAAGGAGAGTTTTCAGTTATTTGTACATGAGGAATGTTGATACAAAATGGAGGAAGCTGACCAGAAAACTGTCAATCAAATATTGGGACTGCAGGAGGGGTGCAAACCAGGAAACAGCGGTTAAGAAAAAGGTTAAGGAAACAGAGACGGGTCTGTGGAAAACAGGGATGCAGACGAAATCAGCACTGAGAACATACCGAACTTTCAAGCAAGAAATTGCAAAGAAAATATCTACGATAATTCTAGGGGAAGCTCTTTGTTGTTTGAAGCCAGGACGGGAGTATTGCGGACTAAGATGTACCAAGTCAAGTACCAAGGTATAGACACGTTGTGCTGTGCGTGTGGAGAAGAAGAGGAAACGGCTGAACACCTCATACTTTTCTGTAAAGGGCTTAACCCTACAGTGCAAGGCAACGGGGCTGATTTTTTCAAAGCATTGGGGTTTAGGGACAGTGAAGGCAAAATAGACTTTAAGCGGGTAGAAATACCCAAACAGAGGTTATCTGATTGGTGGATAAAATCAAGGCAGGGGTGAAATTTCACCCACCACAAAGTACAAAATATGTTAATAGTCATGGCTAGGTGGCGTATGCCACCGCCCGGTTTAAAAGGTTCAGCCTCATCCATCCATCCATCCATCCAACCATCCATCCAACCATCCATCCAACGTCGAGCTGCGTGCCCGATACGAATTGGTCCGCGAGTTTCTCCCGCTTGCTGTTGGATATTCTCGTGCGAAGTAATGTTTCGTGTGGAGCCGACAAGTGCTCATGAGCCGCCGTCAAAGTCGCTGTTTTGTGCCTGTCTGCACGACTGGTTACAAATCGTGCAAAAAGAAGTTGTCGCTCTTCGGGGTACCGTAAGATGAGGAGACGTACCGAAAGTGGCAGCGCAACATACCTCGGGTGGACAAGCCACTCGAACGAAATGCCGCTTTGTACGAACTGCATTTCGATCCGCAGTTTGTGTCGCGTCACTTTGACACATCATCCGTGGTGAGCTGGTGCGCCTGAAAAGGAGCAGGCCATTGCTACAGTCGCATGCGATACTGGACGATTTTTCCAAACGTCCCCAAGTACATCTCCAAGCCAGTGCCTAAGAAAAGGATTCCGAAAGAAAGGTTGGACCCATAGTTTGCACCTCCACAAAAAAAAAAAAAAAACGCGAATCTACGTGGCCTCACCCGACACATCGGATGAAGCACCCACGCTTGCCGCCAACTCTGGATTACCAAAATGTGATCGTGCCGTCCAATCAGTAGGGTAAGCAAGTTTTTTTCTGCAACTTCCCTTTTTGTCGCATATAGTGTCTGCCTACTGGGGCCAATCATTAGCTTGCTTCACGCCCAAAAGCTTGTGCTGTTTCGTTGCGGGGACAGCATGATCGAACACCAAGTATTTGTACGTGGTGTCGAGCTCTCACTTGATGAGCACTACGATCCTCCATCCCTCCAAGAGGCTGTTGACAGCATTCAGCTCTGTTCTGGCGCTGCGCGGTCGGTGGAGTTCCCTCTTGCGCGCAGCTTCAACATGACAAGCTGGTATGAAAGCCTCTACCCCAGGAAGTGCAAGGGGCTTGTAAGTGGCCCTGAGAAGTGCTGCATCGCCTCCAAGTACCTCAGAAGGCTACTGCTCAACCAGAGGTGTCGTGCTAGGCAGCTAAAGCGTAAAAAAAAATTACGCCAGGAAGCTAAGGCAAGGAACCCAAGCTACGGTGCGCCGCCTAAGAGCCAAAGCGAAAAGCTTGGACGAGGCTCTCACGCAGCAAAAACAGGCAAATCACGCGATTGAAGAAAGTGCACTGAAGAAGATCGAGAAGCTAACACCCAAACAGAAGGCAGCAATCATGCAGTGCTTTGAAGCTGCCCCCCCCCCCCAAAATGATCAATAATTGCCCCATATTTCGCTTATAACATACCAGTTTTCAAGAAATCTTGCAAACGTGAAAATATTGAGCGAGCCAAGGCAAATTGTATGTAACATAATCATCGGTGCAAGCCAATTAAGGGCAGTTACCTATATTTAAGTGAAATTCTTTCTTTAACGAACAACTCGGACTAAATTCATATTTGCAAGCAAGCACAGTTGTTTTTGTTCAAGCGTGCGTTTATAGACAGTAATTTGGCGCGTAAAATAAGACCGCAGTGAAGAAAAACTCGAGGCGTGTCCGCGCGGCCTCCGAGGTAAACATGCCAAGACGGCCTAGATCTCGCAAGCCAATGACGTGTTGTACACAAATTTATAGGGCGCATATGTCGCTATAATGTTGCTGCGATCTTCGCGAACACGAGTGGCTGAGCAAGATGTGCCATTTGAGGCAAAGAAAAGGAAATTCGCATCGCGAATCGGGGCGCTTATCCGGCTAGTCGATCGTCGGGCCTGGTCGGGCGACGTGGATGGATGGATGGATAGATGAGGCTGAACCCTTTAAATAGGGCGGTGGCATACGCCACCTAGCCATGACTATTAACATAATTTGTACTTTGTGGTGGGTGAAATTTCACCCCTGCCTTGATTTTATCCACCAATCAGATAACCTCTGTTTGGTTATTTCTACCCGCTTAAAGTCTATTTTGCCTTCACTGTCCCTAAACCCCAATGCTTTGAAAAAATCAGCCCCGTTGCCTTGCACTGTAGGGTTAAGCCCTTTACAGAAAAGTATGAGGTGTTCAGCCGTTTCCTCTTCTCCACACGCACAGCACAACGTGTCTATACCTTGGTACTTGACTCGGTACATCTTAGTCCGCAATACTCCCGTCCTGGCTTCAAACAACAAAGAGCTTCCCCTAGAATTATCGTAGATATTTTCTTTGGCAATTTCTTGCTTGAAAGTTCGGTATGTTCCCAGTGGTGATTTCGTCTGCATCCCCGTTTTCCACAGACCCCTCTCTGTTTCCTTAACCGCTGTTTCCTGGTTTGCACCCCTCCTGCAGTCCAAATATTTGATTGACAGTTTTCTGGTCAGCTTCCTCCATTTTGTATCAACATTCCTCATGTACAAATAACTGAAAACTCTCCTTGCCCACCACTTTTCTGCCATTTCTCTCAATCGCTCCTCAAATTCTATCTTGCTGCTGGCTTCCCTGCCATCGAATGACGTCCATCCCATGTCACCCTGTACCCCCTGATTTGGCGTATTTCCGTGTGCTCCCAGAGCCAGTCTACCTACCCCTCGCTGCTTAACTTCCAACCTTGCTCAAACCTCTGATCTCATGCACAGGACCACATTGCCGAAAGTCAAACTAGGGACCATCACCCCTTTCCAAATCCCTCTCACCACTTCGTACCTATTGTAATTCCACAGTGCCTTATTTTTCATCACAGCTGCATTTCTGCTACCTTTAGCCGTCACATATTTTTCATGTTCCGTTAGGTACTCAGCCCCATTGTTTATCCACACTCCAAGATATTTGTACTTATCCACCACCTCCAGCGTAACCTCCTGTATCCTATGCTCGCTGCCCTGATTTTCATTAAAAGTCATGACTGCCGATTTTTCTTTACTAAACTTCAAACCTAAGCTATCTCCCTCTTTACCACAGATGTCCATTAATCTCTGCAAGTCTTCCTTGCTGTCAGCCATAAGTACAATGTCATCCGCATACATCAGTCCTGGTAATGACTGTTTAATCCATTCTCCTTGCTTAAAATAGGAAAGGTTGAAGCCAAGTCCGCTCCTCTCTAATTTTTTGTCTAATCCTTGTAAATACAGCATGAACAACAGAGGTGACAGAGGGCACCCCTGCCTAAGCCCCTGCTGTATCTCTATAGGCCCAGATACCTTGTTTTCCCATTTTATAAGCACCTTGTTACTTTTATACATATCTTTTAAAAGATTTCTTACTCCATCTTCCACCTCTAGAGTGCCCAGTGGGTCCCACAAATCCTTTTGGATTACACTGTCATAGGCTCCCTTGATATCCAGAAAGGCAAGCCATAGGGGCCTGTGTTCCTTTTCTGCTATTTCAATACAATGTGTCAATGAGAACAGATTATCTTCTAACCTTCTTTGTTTTTGGAACCCATTTTGTAGTTCCCCCAGCACCTCCTCGCTCTCCACCCATGCCTGCAGTCTGTCCTTTATAATCTGCATCACCACCCTGTAAACCACTGACGTCACTGTTATGGGACGGTAGTTGTTTATGTCGGCTTTGTCCCCCTTTCCCTTATATATCATGCTCATCCTGCTCAGTCTCCAGCCGTCGGGGGCTTTACCGTCCATTATCATTTTGCTCACTGCCTCTCTTAATGCTTTCTTAGATTTTGGGCCCAATGTCTTTATCAACATAATTGGGATGCCATCAGGACCTGTCGACGTGCTACTAGGAACCCTCTTCTCTGCCCTTTCCCACTCGCTTTGTGTCAGTGGAGCCACTGCACTGACTAGTCCATCCTCACCTGATTGAGAACATGCTATGTTTCGTTCTTTAAATTTTTCTGTCATCATTGTTCTTATATGTTCCATTGCCTCATCTCCCTCTGGTCGAATACCTTGAGCTGTAACTATAAACCTCTGCTCTAGGCTAGTCTTATTACTCAAGGAGTTGAGATGTTTCCAAAATTTCTTTGCTGCTTTTCTATCCTTTTTGTTTACTTCTGACAACCATTGGCTCCCCTTTCTTCTGATCTTCTCATTGATCAAATTGGATGCTTCCCTTCTACAGTTTAAGAAGTTATTCCATTTTCTGCCTACATCAGCTTCTGGTTCACCCCTCTGCTTTGAATATCTGTGTTCCCTGGATGCTTCCTGACGTTTCTCTATGGCCTTCTTAACCTGCTCATCCCACCAGCTCTTGGGTTTACGTCTTCTGTTCCCTTTTGTCCTGACTCGTACCCTAGTAAGCTCTAGCTCAAATAGTCCTGTTAAATTTGCATATGTCCATTCTGTTTTTGTATCCTCTGAAATTACTTCCTCAATTTGCTGGGTTGCTATTTCAAGCTGCTTTTCCGAGTAAAATATCCCACCTGGTTGTTCATCTTGCCTCCTACCTACTTTCATTTCCCTTCTAAAACTCACCTTAATACGTTTGTGATCACTACCTAGACTTCTGGAGCCTATTCATCTATGCTCATTACATTTAGCCTATCGTGCATCTTATGTGACATTAGTGCATAATCTATCGTCGACTGCAGGCTCCCTACCTCCCATGTTATGTGCCCTTCACACTTCTCAGTACTGTTGCATACAACCAAGTCATGCATTTCACACATATCCAGCATCATGTTGCCTGTTGAGTCTGTGTACCCGTCCATGTCTTCTATGTGTGTGTTCATATCTCCTAGCATAATAATCTCGCACCCTTCTCCTAGCTCATTAATGTCACTTGATATGCATTCCAGCATTTTTTTGTTTTCCTCTTTGGCATTTGCTCCTGTCCACAGGTATACAAAGCCAAGGAGTGTCTGCTCTCCTGCAACTTTCCCTTTTAGCCATAAATGCTCCTTGCATTCCTGTTTGACCCTTTGCCAGTTCATACTTTTATGAATGAATGCACCAATTCCACCCCCTTTTCTGCTGCCCTCTGTTCTATTGCAATATTCCCATGCAAAGTCAGGATTACAGGGAGGTTGCTCCATGTCCCTAAGATGTGTCTCCACAAACCCGTATACCATCAGCTTTTCTTGCCTTAGTTGCTCGTCTATCTCCTCCCACTTCAGCCTATTCCTGCCACCTTGCATGTTAATATACCCTATGTCAGAATGACCTTGCCCCTGGTGCTTACGTCTATTTCTTCTCCTAACGATTATGCGTTTCTTGAATCCTGGGGCCTCTCTGGGTCCGTCTTCGTCTACACTGGTGGTCTTAAGGCTCTGGGTCCCCCCAAAAAAGCCGTAGCTTGGCGCCCTATCCTACTACCTACGCTCCCGCCCGTGGCACCACTGTAGTGAATGCCATCCTGTGCAAAAGGGTGGGAGCCAGACTCGTACACTTGCCGGTTTACCTCCATTATGCTGTACCCAAGTGGTCTGCTCAGACCCCTAATGACCCGGTTAGCCTCAAGCACCCTCCGTTCCATCCCGCTAGCCTGGCCCCGGACATGTGGGATTGTGCATATGGTCACATGCACATTCGCAGAGGTTTCTCCGAGTTTACGCAACCCAACCTCTAACTGTCCGTTTAGGTTCTGGCTCCTTCCCTTCAGCACATCGTTGAGACCAGCATGGATAACGACCAGATGTTCATGCTCGAGGTTGTCCGACCTTCTGAGCTTTTGCCATTGCGTCAACCATGCACTTCCCTGACTGGGCCTCCACCCTCACCCGCCCGTCTGCCTTCACTGTTGTAAGGACGCCCTCCTTAACCCTAGCTACGTTGGAGTCCCCACCACTAGGACCCTTCGCTCTAAACGTTTGCCTCCCGCCTGCGATTGTCATCCTCCAGTTCGCATTAGCTGGTTCTCCACCCGCCGTGCGCCACTGACACGTGACGATGTGCTCCCTGCCATTCGTCCCTTCCCACCCGAAGCCTGCCGCACTACCTCGCTGTAGAGTTGTGGAACCGCCGTGTTGCCGCCGGCTCTCGCCTGCTGTTCAACGGCCCCTAGGCGTCCCTCCCTGCTCTCATGGCATGCCTCTGCCTGAGTCTCCACGCTGTCCCCGCCGCCCGCCTGAGCTGACCGGGGATTACGCGCCGCCTGTACCATTAGCGCCTCCACCCGCTCTTCCAGCACGGCCCGCTTTTTCCCGTTCTTCTTGTAGCTCGCCTGCTATTCGCTTTACCAGGACGGCCTCGGCCCCCTCCCTGTGAAGCAACTCGCCGATCCGAGTTTCGAGCTCAATTCGCCGCTCTCGCTCCACCTTCAGCTCCCCTTTGAGCTCTTCCACACTGGCTGCCCATTCCCCTTCCATCCGCCGCACAGCTCCCTTAAATCCTTCACACAACCTGCACGCGAAGCTAGCCTCCTCAGCGTCGGCTAAACTGGCGAAGTGCGTCTCGTCCAAATAACACCAACGTTTGCACTCCTCGCACTGCACCAGCTCGTCATCACCCCTGTCCTTCCTAGCCGGCCGCACCATTGTCCACCCGTCCACCTAACAAGAAAGCCCAATAAAATACCTGAACAAAGCCCCACGGTAAGCCGTACGGCAAACTCGCTATCCGGCTACCTCCGCTAGCTTCCCTAACGCGGTTTAAAACTGCCGCTTTACACTGCTTTCACCATGCAAGACGTGCGCCACAACCCGCTTCCAAAAAAAATTTTTTTTAAATTGAACTATTCGCTACCTACTAACGTCCTACCAAACTAACCAAGAAACTAAAAAAGCATGAAAAACAATATATATAGATAGCTCGGGCACCCTAACACTTCTATCAACCAAATAAGAATAAACAAAATTGAACTTATTCACTGCTGCGCTGAGCTCCACTCGGCCACGACCGTCCTGTTCGGCTTCACTCGAGAGAGTGAATACAAGCGTCAGCGCCGCCTTGCGGCTGCATCTGAAACGCGCACGCGAGCGGCGGGGCCTTCGTCACACTTCCCTATTCTAGCCACTGTACCTTGTGGTTGCGTGAAAGAGAAAGAGCTGCATAGGAATTAAAAAGAGACACTCAACAAACAGTCAAAGTCTCGCTTGCAACCATGTGGCTTACCTTAAGGGGGGACGCGGCTTTCACATCGCGAAAAATGGCTTAAAAATCGATTTTTTGAAAATCAAATTTTCAGTTTCTATAACTCTTATTCTATCTGATTCCGAAATATCATCTCTGAAAACCAAGTAGAAGTGCTCTAAAAAATTGTTGTATCAGCCAAGGTGCCGAAAAATTTCGCGGAAATCGCGAAAGAACGGCGTATTTCAAGCAACGATATCTCCGGAACGGCGCAGCCGAGCGCGCCATCTTGGTCTCGTTGGAAAGCGCATTTCTCCGTCTTCAAATTTGCCGCTTCAGCTATCTCCTCCATACAGAAACGAGAACACAAAAAGCAAATGATTGAATGTCGTGCCAGAGCCACCGGTTGGCCGCGCCCGCCACGTGACTCCAGCGCGGTTCGCCATTGGTCCGGTGCTCGCTCCGTGATGGCGTCGTCTGCACCGCTTGTTGCGGTCTCCTCGCGTTCCGTAATCTCGACGCGTGTTAAAACAGGCGCTATGCGTAGCGGACATCGCAGTAGCGTGGCCGATCCCGCTTTTTGTGGACGTCTCAGACCCGCGGCTATGCATTCCGAGCATCGGCGACGCGGACTTCGCGACCAAGCTTCGGGCACGGAATCCTCGGACACGAGGCTAAGCCTTTCGCGCGTAGGCGCCTCCGACTCGACAATCAAGCACATCGCGCGCGGACTTCTCGGATCCTTGCCTAAGCATTTTGTGCATCGGCGCCTCCGACTGCGCAACTAAGCACATCGAGCGTGGACTCCTCGAGCCCGCGGCTACACATTTCACGCATCGGCACATCGCTCATCGAGTGTCGACTCCTCGGACCCGCGGCTAGGCACTTCGCGCGTCGGCATCGCGAGCGTCGACTTCCCGAGCACGCGGCTAGGCGTTTCGCGCGTCGGCACCTCGTACTGCGCGGCTAAGCTAATCGAGCGTCGACTCTTCGAGCCCGCGGCTAGGCATTTCGCGCGTCGGCACATCGCTCATCGAGTGTCGACTCCTCGGACCCGCGGCTAGGCACTTGGCGCATCGGCACCTCGAGCGTCGACTCCTCGAGCCCGCGGCTAGACATTTCGCACGTCGGCACCTCGGACTGCGCGATTGAGCTCACCGAGCGTCTATTCTTTGGACCCGCGACCAGGCATTTCGCACATCGGCACCTCAGACCCGCGACTTAGCACATCGCGCGCCGACTCTATTATCGTATTGCCACGATATCTCGTACCAATGCCTATCATACCACCCCTTCATAAAAGAACCTCATCATGAGCTCTGTTCACTAGGCCACTTGGGCTGGCACAGACACCTGGCTGCAGAAGTGAGGCATAGTAGTAGTAAACACTTTATTTAGGTCCTGAGAAGCTAGGCAGGGGGTCCTGCTAGCCGTTGGCTAGTCCCATGTCGGAACAGAGAGGCCGTGCCTCTCCGCTCGTTCACGGGCCCTCTGGACAGCCAGGAGTTGGACGTCTTGTCTGGGATCTGTGATGGCCTTCGTCCAGTCTTCTTCTTGGTTAAAATCCTGTAACACAGGGCACTGCCAGAGCATGTGATTTAATGAGCAAAATTCAGTACCACAATCTGGGCAGAATGGATCGATGTCGGGGTGAAGCTTGTTCAGAAAACCCCTAGAGGGGTAGGACCCCTTCTGGAGCATGCGGAGCGTGCTAGATTGTGATCTGTTGAGCTTATGATGGGGGGAGGGAAAACTCTGCCTATGCCCTCTGTAATGTGATGTGATTTCGTGAAAAGTAACTAGAGGATCACTGTGGAAGAGCTCTCCCGAACTCACCCGAGACACCGTCCCGTCGCGGCCTATGAAACCTCACGCAGGGTCGTGGGCTATCTCATTGGGGTTCAGGTGACCCGGTAATACGTCTGATCCCATGTGTGCTGGGAACCAGACTATGTGATGAATACTGTCAGAGGGGGGTCTGCCGTTGAGAATCCGGGCTGCCTGTTTGGCAATCAATCCCGATGCGAACGCTCTAATTGCCGCTCGGGAGTCCGTGTAAACTGTAGTGCGTGTTGTATCAAGTAATGCGAGAGCTATAGCAGCCTGCTCCGCCACGTCGACCAATGAGGTCTTTAGCGAAGCTGCCGAGAGATCTCCCCTGTCATTGGCTATAGCTACGGAAAACTTGTCGGAGCTCGTGTGTCGCGCCGCGTCAACAAAGGTCTCCGTTCCGGATAAGTTCTTTAGGAAAGCCCTAGCCCTTGCCAATCTTCGACCTTTATTGTGTTGTGGAAGGACGTTTCTTGGAAAAGGGTCTACAATAAAGGAATTCATTGTTTGATTATCAAGTGGTTTCTCCCTGATTAAAACTAGGACGGAGGCCTGCCGCATCCAACAGTCTTCTGCCTGCTTTGGAGTTCGATAATCTAATAATTTGTGCTGATCTTTGCGCTTCAATTAACTCCGAAGTGGTGTTGTGTACTCCCAACTTCATGAGTTTCTCTGTGCTAGCCGTGATTGGAACACCAAGCACTTTTTTTGACACTTTGCGCATGAGCGTATCTAATTTATCTTTCTCTGTTTTTGTCCAATTGAGGGCCGCGACTATGTAAATGACATGGCTCATGAGGAAAGCATGGTGAGCCTAAGGAGTATATCCTTGCCTATGCCGCCTTTCTTGTTGGACACTCTCATAATTAATCTGAGAATGCTCTCTGTTTTTGTGGTGAGATAAGCTATAGACATTGCGTTGCAGCCCTTCGAGTCTAATAAAAGCCCTAGGATTTTGATAGAGTCTACTCTAGGGATGGTATACCCATCCCTGGTACGAACGCTAATGGGCACCTGGTCGAGTGGGGTGAGTCCCCTAGCACCTCGTCTAGCCTGTCTGTACAGCAGGAGTTCCGACTTTCCAGGCGAGAGTGCAACTCCCGTACTGGACGGTACGGGAGTTGCACTCTCGCCTGGAAAGTCTCTGTAACGTCTAGAGCCTCCTGTAGAGCTTGTTCGACCGTCGCCTCCGATCCTCTGGGACACCAGATTGTAATGTCGTCAGCATATAATGCATGACCAACATTAGGAATTGTTGCAAGGCTTTCCGACAATTTGCGCATTGCTATGTTGAACAGAAGTGGTGAAATAACTGCCCCTTGGGGAGTGCCCCTTCTTCCGAGTGTGAAAGACTCGGACACTGATTGCCTCAACTTTATGACCGCCGTCCTGCTCTCAAGGAAGGATTCAACGAAGGAGAAGAATTTAACTCCTAAGTTCAAGGCCGATATGTAGTCATGTGTAATTGTGTCGAAGGCCTTGGATAGATCTAGTGCGAGTACCCCTTTTACATCTTTGTTTTGAGAGTCTATGATCTGTGTTTTGAGTAGGAGCATGACATCCTGCGTGGAAAGCGAAGGCCTGAAACCCACCATATTGTACGGGAATAGCTCATTCCGCTCGATATGTCTCAATATCCTGTTATGCACTGCATGTTCCGCTACTTTGCTAATGCAAGAAGTAAGGGAGATAGGACGGAGGTTCTCAAAGCTGGGTGATTTACCTGGCTTGGGGATTAGGACCACTGTTGCCTTTTTCCAACTGTCAGGTACGACACCCTCCTCCCATACCCTGTTTATCTCGTTCACTAAGGAATGAATGGCTTTGTCGTCCAAATTTCTTAAGAGCCGGTTGTGACTCCATCGGGGCCTGGGGCAGACCTTCCGTTTAGATTATGCAGCACTTCCCTGATCTCAGCTTCCGAGAAGGGAGCGTCCAGCTCTGGGGCAGGCGCACCCTCATATGGAGGGTGGGAATAGCTTGAGCTTTGGTCAAGTGGAAGGTATTTGTTGGCTAGTTTCCTAAATATGGAGGCATTCTGAGATGCCGTCCATTAGCTCCTTATTAATAAGTCGGTCTATGGCTAGTCTCTAATTACCTTTCGATTGTCCATCGTCTAGGAGATGTTTGAAGAGGCTGCATTTACCGCCTTTTCGCATTTTCCCGTCCGCTGCCGAGCAGGCGTCCCTCCATTGCTGCTTATTTAATTCGGAGCAATGCTCCTCAATGTGCCTATTGAGCTCGGCGATCTTTTTCCTTAGTCTCCGATTGAGTCTTTGTGTTTCCACCTCTCGAGGAGAGAGCGTTTGGCTTCCAGTTGGTGCGCTAACCTTGCATCCATCCCAGGGGCATTAATTATGTGACCATTTCCTTGGTGGCCTTCTCGACATCCTTCTGGATCTGTACAAAAAGTTCACTGAAGGTGTCGTGTACTGCCTCATCTTAACCTCTTATTTTCCTAAAGAGGTCCCAGTCTGTGTATTCGTAGGTTTTTTTTTTTTTTTTTTTTTTTTTTTTTTTTTTTTGGGGGGGGGGGGTGCTATTATTTCCATCCTGAGTTCTATTGTGTAGTGGTCGCTCCCCAAGTTAACTCTCCTGTAAGTTGGACCATTTCGCCTCCGCATTCTTAGTGAAGCTGAGATCAGGCGTCGTGTCTCTGGCGACCGAATTTCCCAGCCGCGTTAGAAAACGTGGGTCCGAGATTAGCGTTAGGTTTAGGTCTGTACCAGCTGCAACTAGATTGGCCCCTTTCTTTGTTCGTGCTACATAAACCCAAGCCGGGTGTGGAGCATTGAAATCTCCAGCCACTATAGATTAAGAGGTGCGATCTCGCGGTGGTTACGACTCTATTTAGGAGTGAGTGGAGGTTATGCTTATAAGCCGAAGGAGAGCTGTACAAGTTGAGAATGAAAATGTTACGCCGGATTTTGCCATTGGGGATATGATTTCAATTATTTGTGCCTCGAGACCGGATCTCTTATCCGAGTTACAAATTTTGACTTCGTGCTTTTGAAAAGAGATGTCTTTCTTGACAAACGTGGCGATACCTCTGCCATTCTCTCCCTTTTGGCTAACCGAACGGTAGCCCGATAGATTTACATTATCGCTAAGAGTTTCCTGCAAGATCAGGACGTGCGGCATTGACGCTTGTGATTTGATGAGCTGCAGTAGAGCAGCTTTACGCCTTAAGAAGCTTGCACAATTCCACTGCCAAATAATTATGTTGCCGGTTTGTCCCGCCATTTTGAATTCTATCAAAGTAGCAAAGCCTGCAGCGAACTCGTGTTATCCGGATCCTGCTGTACTTTCTTGGCTTTTCTAATGGTGCTAGCGGTGGTGGTCTTGATTTTGCTAGAGTCTATCATTTTCATTTTAGACTCGAGGATTCCTATTCTACGTGTCAGGTGGGAGATGTTCCCGTCCATGTGCTCGATAGTGCTTGATTGAATGGCTAAGGCCTCTCTCATCTGCTTGAGGGATTCCTCAATAGCCGCTAAAGACGCGAGTACGTTTGGCTCTGGCTTAGGGATCTGAGCGGGGGTCTGGTCAGTTTGCATGGCCTCTCTTTCCGTATTCGCGGGGGGAGAAAGAGCTTTGCGCTTATTCGACCCTTCTGCTTGAACCGGGATGGGTAAGTCTATTTCGGGGGGTTCACGTGAGTTACGGAAGAGCTCGAACTCGGACCTCAACGTTCGTAGTGCCTCTTTAAGTTCTGCATTTTCTTTCTTAAGCATTAAAATCTCAGATTGTTCTTTCTTATGCTCCGGCGAGATGCCCTGTGTTACCTTTTTGCCGCTTTGGATGTTCAGCCTGGCCTTGTCCGCCCAGGACATTGGTTCCTGGATTCGGACCCTGGAGCTACAGTGGCTACTGTACTGGAGCCTGAACGTCCTCTCGAACGGGATCGTCTGCTGCTATTGTCGCGCCCTTTGGAGCGTGAGCACGATCTGCTGCCGGGGCGCCCCCTGGAACGAGAGCGGGAGCGCCCTCTAGATGCCGATCCATTGCGGCGGGGGGAGGAAAATGTCTTCTCTCCCGTCATTGCTTCTCCACCCGTCCACCGCCAGATGTGTCAGAGCCACGTGGACCTGACGCCAGCTGTGTGTGCTGTGCGCGCCTGCGGCGCCGCCGTCTTTGGCGCACAATGTACGGCACCTGAAAGCGCTGTCTGCACTTGCGGTCAGCCGTTTGGTGTGCGCCACCACAAATTGCGCACTTGGGATTGCATTGATGATCCTCAGATGGTGTCCGCATTCCGCATCCGCGGCATTTTTTCTGATCTTCGCCCTTCGGGCAAACATCGGCCCTGTGGCCCAATTCTCCACACGCGTAACAAACGTCCATTTGCCTGCGATACAAGGAACAAGGGTAGCGAACACCATCACACAGGACGTTTTTTGGGGGACCTTTTGTCCGTCGAACAACACGATCACTGTTGGTGTCTTCTTGATTCTTCGAACCCCCAGAGCGCCGGGGTTCCTCCGGTTGACAATCATCTCCGTCAGTTCTGCATCACTGAGATCCAGGTTGATTCCGCGGATCACTCCTTTACACATTGTGTCGTCGGACGCAGCCACGTAGGCCGCTACTGCTATGACGATATTACCCATACAGATCTGTTGGGCCTGGCGTAGGCGCGCACGTTTGCCTCGAATGGCGTGGCAACCACAAGAATGTTCTGGAAGGGGTTCGTGCACAACGTGTCGTCGAACACCTGCTCCGCTGTTAGGGAAGCCGCCTTGGCGAGCGCACGCTTGAACATAATAAGGTCCGTGTTCTTAACATCCAACCCTCCACGAGGCCGTATAATGGTCTTAAAGTCATCCCTAGGAAGGTTCGGGATTCTGGAAGCTTCCACGACTCGTCTAAATACGTTCTGTGGGGCAGTGCGGCAGCCGCCATTACCGCTTCCTTTCGCTGACGTGGGCACGTTAGAATCAGCCCGCTCGGTGTGTTTCTTCTTCTTGCTCACGACTTCGATCCAGCCTGAGCACTCCGCTTCCTCCGGATTGATTTCCATGCCTTCTACAAGTGATGTGTTGGGGGCCATTCTCTAGCTCGACGACGCATTGGGCCTAGGCTCGCCGCCCGGCCGACCGCACCGTCTGGTTTGGCACGTTAGGCGTAGCTGCGCGCTAACGTGGCGTGGGGTAAAAGGTCTCGGGGAAGACCGAAAAATCCACCCACCGGTAAGATTCTGGTATCCGCTTGTTCCTTGCAACAAACTGCGTCGAATGATGGACAATTCTTGCGGGCTGAGGCAAAAATCCGATCCAGAACGTTTGTAGAGACGGGAGCCGATGTGCTCGCACATGTGCGTTCGTAGTCGTCGTCTTCTTCCCAGGGTCTTCTTCCCAGGAAGTGAGGCATCATACAAAAGTATAGGCTGGAAAGCACCTAGCAGCTGCATTGCTGCCTATCTATCAGTGGCTCTCCTAACATCCATAGCCAGTGTCAATGGAAGATGATCCAGAACGCTGCTGAAAGCGTTCATTCAGTAACATGGTCGATTCTACCAAAAGAAAACAATGCCTCACTGACTGTACTAGAGACTGCTATCAATGAGGCAGTCTGCAGGTACAACGCTAGAGCTACTGTATATTTATTCCCACATAGTTCTGCACCTCACTTGGTTTGAAACCCAGGCACCATGCTCTTTAATTGTAGAGCAGCAGTAAAGAATGCCATACAGACATGAAAAACGCAGAACAAAGGCACAGCAGACCAGAGGCCACATGTCCAAGAAGCCCCACATCACAAAACACATCAAAGATGACAAATTTGGTGCGTTTTAGAGAACTGAATAGAAGGTGAAACATTGAGAGCCGTTTTCTCAAAACTGTTTTTTCGCCTTTCTGCTCAGTTTCTGGAGCTGATTTCTTCGTTACCGTTTAGCCTATTTTGATTCTGTTTTTTTTTTTTTTTTTTTTTGTCACGTTCCTTGGACTACAGTGCAGGTCGAGACAGTCTCGCATTTTTATCTTGACTTTTTATAAATTTATGGTGTGGCTATTCGTTCACTCCGAAAGTGTGCTTGGTGAAGGTAACTTGAAAAATGACTATCTAAAAAATTTGTGTTGCCAAAAAAAAAAGTAAGACTGTCACGACCTCCAGCACGCATTGAGCTATGCATTCAATACTCAACGAGCCTTCCATCATGTTTTTTAAGCTCCCCAGGCCCTCCAGAAAGTTCAAGAGAGAAAAATTCTGCTCAATAAAATGTTCTCGCGGTATCATTCTGAAACTTTTATGCAAGTATCAGGGAGACATTCTAAACTTTTGTGCCAATTTTCATCAAAATCCATGAAGAAATCAGGAAGTTAATTTTCAAAGCCACGTCCCCCCTTAACTAGACAAAAACAATGGAAGCCAGCAGGTCTTGTGGTTCCGTGAAAGCAAAATAACTACATAGGAAATAAAAGAGACAGTCAACAAACAGTCAAGAGAGAGAGAGAGAGAATAACACCTTTATTATGTAAATGCAGCTTTGGAGAGGCGTCCTCATTCCCGAATGCCTTGAGCTCGGGCCGCGTCCTGGGCCCTCGCAATCAGCCGTTGCTGATCTTCAAGGTCGGAGCTGGCCAAGGCTGTCTCCCAAAGCTCGTTGGTGTGATAAGGGTTCGGAGGATTGAGTGGTGCCTCTCTGCAACCCCCTACTATGTGGCTGAGGGACCGGGCTCTGCGCAGAAGCGGCATTGCGGAGAGAAGTGTGTAGGGGCTATGAGGTGATTTCTGGTTGGGTGGGGGAATGTATTAACTTGAAGAGCTCGGAGGAATCGCTCCTGCTCTATCGGTAGTGACTTGTGTGGGGGTGCATATGTTCTGCGGGTTAGCTTGTAGTGATGTGTGATGTCTTGGTACGAGACTAGAGGGTGCATGCGCTCGGGTTCAGATTCCTCGGCGTCGGCTCGGTGGGTCAAATCTCGAGCCACGTGGTTGGCGACCTCGTTGCCAGGAATGCCGTGATGAGCTCGCGCCCAGATGACCAAAACAGTCAAGCCTAGCATGCATCTATACGTTTACCTTAAGTTTGATTGGTGAGCACCAAACTGTTGAAAAACACGGCTGCTTAGCCACCGTTGAACTCTATTTTCGTTCGAACTTGTGCCCTACAGCATAGGCGCCGACTACGAGGGGGGGCTCCGGGCTCGAGCCGCCTCTAAAGTTTTCCGAGGGGGGGGGGGGGGGGGCGAATTACTAAAATGTCATTACCAGAGTCCTGTTACCCAAACCGTTTATGGTTTCTTTTGAGTTGCCTCTACATTTTCCCTTAAAATGTTATTGTGGCTAAACGCGAATTTCATCATTGTTGACGCTGGCGTTCACGGCTTGTATTTATAATTTCACTTTATTTCTGAAAATCCTGGAAATATAGGAAAACAAGCGCATTAGAAGCACCAACGGCGGATCCCTCATCCGTATTTTTTTCACTTCAACTTGTTATTTTAATTTCCAGTGGAACACCATATGTACAGGCACATTATATTTCAATGTGTACACACGACAAAATTTAGATATTTTGAAAGAGAAAGAGGTAGATAACTAACAATAATTTCTAATGATATGTGTCACGGAGCTGCATATTTTCGAGAGTGTTCGAGGGTTTTTTTTGACGCCAATTAACGGCCGCCAACAACGTGGTGCACTCACTATGCGGCGTATAATTTCGATTAGTGACTGTCACGGAGCGACATATTTTGAGAGTGGTTTTGACGCTGATTAGCGACACGCCGAATTACGGGCGTCAAAAACGTGGGGTCTTCACTATGGGGCGTATAATTTCGATTAGCGACACGCCGAATTGCGGGCGTCAAAAGCGTCGTGGCCTCACGGGGAAGCATCTCGATTCGAGTCGCGACACGCCGATAACGGACCGAGAAGTGTGCGTGTACGTCCGCGTGGTATGCCGGGCTCGACCTTGGCCCTTGACCTTGTGAGAGAGGAGAATCTGCCATTTTTCTATATGGTGAAAGGGGCGCGGCCAAGACTTTTGGGAGGAGCCGTGAATTAATTAGGAGAACTTTGCATACCGGCAGTTTCCCTACATAGGGAACTAGGGAAAGGAGAGGCTGTTTAAGCGCAGGTTTGGGGCCCTGCCGATTAGTCTAGACAACGCCTCCTATAAATAGTCTTTATAGGAGGCGTTGGTCTAGAAGCTGAACCTATGCGCTGCTGAGAAGCCGTCGGGGGGGCTAGTGCCGTCCAGTTACCAGTATCGCCTGGGCCGCCTGGCCACGTCGGAACTCCGAGGAACTTGTTGACGTACGAGACGTCAAACCAGCGTCTGCAACGAAGTTCACGGTAGTTCGCCTCAAGTTAGCTCAACCTGCTTGAGGGAAGTCGTCAGATCTAGACTCCCGGGAACCCAGCCCAGCAATTCGCATCCACCTCGACAAGATCGGACCGCCGGCAATCTTCGGAAAGCTTTGTGCACCGACTTCACAGTCTATGGACTTGCTGCTGCTGCCCGGCCACGCGTATGACATCGTTTGTTTCTTTTGAACTTTGACTTCTTTTGGACTTTGTTTGAGTGAAATAATGTTAAGTGTATTCTTGTGTAAGTGGTCCTCGCACTGTTTCATTTTTATATCTAGAGTTAATGCTCGTATTTATTTGTCTTCATCATTGTGTTATATTACGTTCAGGTGTGTTAGTCTGTGTTGTATTTTTATTTTATTTATTAATTTGTGTATATTATCAGCCGATAAATATCTTGCTTTTTGTTTACTCCCAACTCTGACTCTTTTCACTGTGTTCGCTCGAGTACGGAACGACCAACCGGCTTGTCTACCCCGTCGATCGACTTCGCGCCGACGTCGAATCGGGGACAGCTGTGACAATATGGATAGCTTATGTCTAGAGGATCAATATGTTGCTGTATGTTCAACTCGCTACAAATTGCTTTGCGCACTTTTATGACACTGAAAAAGACCTGCAGACTTCAGTGACCCCTTCGGCAGAGTCTTTTATCAACGGTGTGTGAAATACACGTGAATGATATGTGTGTCGCAGCATTGCTTCTCTTTCCAGTAGGTAATGCTAGCGACTCATGAAAAAAGAACTTATAATAATTTACAATATTTATGGGGGATGGAAACTGCGCACGTGCATGCACACGCCATATATATATATATATATATATATATATATACTATATATATATATATATATATATATATATATATATAATTTAGTAACCGAAGTGAGGCCAAGCCGGATTCACTCGAAATCAGAATAAATAGCAGTCATGTGCAGCAGAACTTCTACTAGGACTCAGAAAAAAAAAAAAAGAAGAGCTAGGTTGCAGTTTTGTCGGAAAGGCGAAATAGTATTAATGATAGCGCAGCATAAGACAGTTACACTAGAAGATTCTTCCCGTATAAATCCGCGTAAGAGCCGCACCCCCAACTTGAAAGCAAATATTTTTTTAATCCAACCGAGAAGCAACCGCGTTCAGCGCGATTCCGATCCCAAGCAAAAAGAAAAAAAAAAAAAAAAAAAAAAAAAAAAAAGAAGAGCTCGGCAGGAAATCTGGCGGCCACCCATGGCCAGGTAAAAAGACGAAGGCCCGATCTCGGCCTTCTGGGTCGGGCTGGGCTCGGTTGTTGCACGCGGCCAGTCTGTTTGCCGACCACCGGCAGGTGGTCGGCAATCGGGCCGACGTCATGGCCGCCGGTACTTCATTGTGGCCGTGGTTGGCCACCGTACGGCCCAACGACTTCCGCACGACGGTCACAACGTGGCTTGTCCACGGCCAGCATTCTATTGCCGGCATTTATATGTAGGGATTTTTTTTTTTTTTTTTTTGCTGACATGCACTGTTTTTTTTTTTTTTATGTCGATTTTTTTAGGCCCCTGCTGTAGATGCCAAATATTCCGCTTGTTCAGCAGAGTTACCTTAACTGCAGACATTACATTCTGGATAACTTGCAAGTGCAACAACATTTAATTGAGAGTCGCGCTAATTATATTTTTAAATAATCGCTTTAGGGTACATGTCGCAATGGTGAACGCCGTAAGCGCGCAGGACATATTCAATCGGAACCAATTTTTTAACTAGCACCAATTTCGACACATACGAGGTCAAATTAAGTCAGCAAAATGAGTTGGGTGTCCTGAATACTACCCTCGAGCATTGCATATATTCACAGTGCCGCAAGAAAATACAAATGACACCAATGCATTTTTGCCACATATTTTGACGTATACCTTGTAACTGCATTGTACTAGTTACAAAATTGGTTCCAACTGAATAGGCCCTGTATGTTAATGGGCTCATTTCCACCATTGCAACATGTGCACTAAAGTTAATAATTAACAAGATAATTGGCACGGTTTTGTCAATTAGCAACTTATGCACTATACCGCTCATTTAGAAAGTAATGTCCACCTGTTAAATGCAGCTCAGATGAAGAAACGGATTGCTGGTATCTGCAACAAGAATTCAAAAAATGTATATAGTTTGACATAAGAAAGGACACCCTGTATAATTCGCTAGTTAATTTATGCACACGTTTGTGTCTTCAAGCGCGCTATATCTATATATAGAAGGCGAGCACTTTGTAGACAATTATCACTACAGTTGATTTTTGTTGACTTTTATTGAACTATTTAGATACAAGCACAACAGAAACTGGAATACGTTGTTGTGAAATGCTGTAATAGTTCGTTAGTGGTTGTGACAAACATAAAGTGGGAATTAATCAATAACAGTCTTGTACGGATACTTGAAAATGCCCGTCCTTGAATTGCGTAAGCACATTTACCCGAGAACTGTGCAGCCAGGTCACTTCATTGATTCTACTATGGTCCCGCTCTAGTATTTGAATACAGACATGTACTACGTAAGTTTCAGAAATGGGGACATGTATAACTATAATATTGGACCAGATGCTTCGTGGCCTCTCAATAATTCTTTAAGCATTGTACTTAATTATGAACAAGTTCTGACAAAACCCTGATTTTTCATGACAAACCCTAAATACGCATCGCACAAGCAAATGCAGTCTCACATTATTTAGCCTCAAAACAAGCGTCGTGAAATGCCACGCTAGCGTGGCGAAATTCGCCTTTCATTAAATTACCTGCACCACGACTGCAACGTGGTACACACATCGTGCGCACGGCATATACTAGTATAGGGTGTCCCATGCACCAGAGAGAGAGAGAGAGAAATAAACTTTTATTTTCCGAAACGGTAATCCGAGTCAGGACCCGGTTCACCCTAGGTGGGAGGATTCCTTATTCCAGGAACCTTCTGGCTTGGGCTGCCTCCTTGGCCCGGGCGACAGGACTGCGTTGATCGTCCAGGTCGTCAGAGGAAAGCTTCGCCTCCCACGTTTCAGTGGTGGTAGAGAAGTGCGTTGCAGGGGCGTAGCCAGAAATTTTTTTCGGGGGGGGTTCACCGGCCCGACCGGGGGGGGGGGGGGGGGGGGGGGTAAGCTTCTGGTTTCCTCTAGGTCACGTGATCGATAATCAATGTCGGTAGTTTCAGCACACTCTATACATGTATATCAAAGACATTCAGTAGACCAGTCTCGAAAACGCATCATTGAGACGACCCGCCCGATCGGAGAAGACATCGTTAATCGTTGATCTCCGTTACGCGTAGATGGCGTCGTCCTCGTCGGGGCGAAGTGCGTTTCACAAGTCAAGGACGGCTATACGCGTGAAAATGCACGTGTGACCAGGCTATACCTACTCCCATAGAAATAGCTTGTTCGCTGCGTCTTTGCGCTAGAAACCTAAATACGCGCAAAAAACGCGTAAGGCTCTTTTTTTCTTTCGAAGCTTTCGTCGCCCTGCTCCCTCATACGAAAGGGTTGCATTTCCTGCGGCAAGTGCTTGGGCCGCTGTGTCTTCCGTTGTGTGCGAGCGTGCAGGCGTAATTTGCCTTTACGTCAACAGATTCAGAATGTACAGAATATTTCACCGCACACCATAGATAGGGCACGTGTACGTACGCATTTTAAGTACTGCGTGCAACTCATTTCTGCTCACTTAGGCCCGGTGCAAACAGGAAGCGGCCTTGTTCCTACAGAATCTCGACTGATTGTGTACTAGTGATGCAGGAATGAAAATCCGGTCTTGTTCAGTGCATAGTGCACATAATCAATTTCTCAGACGCGTGAACTCCGACGAGAACTGTCAGCACCTGCAACAAGAGTTCACTTACGCTGTACTGCGCACAGCAGTAATTCATGCTTGTCGGCTTCTGTTTCGTGCATTCTGTTGCGAGTCGGTGGAATTCCACTGCTGTCATCAACCCCTTCGTGTGTACATTGGGTTTGGGATTCCACAACAAAACAGCAACTACCAGCCTTCCGTAATTGCTGGTTTGGGATTCAACCACACAACGGTAATTACCAGCCTTCCCTATAGGGGCGCAATCGCAAACAAGAGACGTTTCTCGCGCAGACTAAGCCTACGTTCAACTTGGGAAGCGGCAAGCGGGCGGAAAGGCCAAGCGGCCGGAAAATTTTTTCCGCGCCTGTCCAAGTTGTTTACATTTGTTTTGCTACCGCCGCGGCCGCCGCTGCCGTTTTCGTCCAGATCCATCTAGTCTGCGTACGTTTGTCGGCGTGGTGGGCGCTCATTATCGCATTATGTCGAGCGCTATGTTCATCTTTGACCCACGTACCGTCATCAAAAGTGATCATTTACGCAACTTCGCGTGTCATCTGCGACCTTCGGTAAATTCCTCGTTGGCGTTCCGTAATTCTCCGCAGACGGGCGCGGTAGCGCTGAGTCACAGGTTGGTGCCTAGGCGTGAGAATATTTCTTTAATAGCTTTTATTTACAATTTGTAATAACATTTCATCATTTCGTATTGTCGGCGCCTCCAGGACACCAAAGGGCAACGGGAACACCACAGCTAAACCCCGGGCTGTCCCTTGTGTTGGGGCTCGCCAAAGCCTGCGTATCCACGTGAGACCTACGCTCCCATCTATCGTCGCGACGAGAATGAATGAAATGAATGAAAAACTTTATTTTTACAAAGAGTTTTCCCGGCGTGGACTGAAGGCCACAGGGGCCCTCAGTCCAGGGCCCCTGTGGCCTTTGCCATCTTGCGAGCTCTGTCGATCAGCTTGAGCTGTTCTTCAGGCTTCGAGGATAGCGCAGCCTCCCACTGCTCCAGTGTTGGTGTTTTGTGTACTGGCGCTACCTTTGGTGTTTGGCAAGCCCATGTACGTGACGAGAAAGCACCCCGCGACTTCTGCAACATACCGTACACGTGCGAGGAGAATTATGGAGCGCCAACGAGGAATCTGCCTAACTATTGTCTGCCGTGGAAGCGGAAGAAGAAATGGCTTTTATACTTCTACCTACTTGTTTTCTAGAAATGGACAATTAATAAACGGAAGACGCGGACACCTCGGAAACGGCGGTGGTGGGTTCGCCTGCGCTTTGCAAA
>NC_051154.1:225106723-225265460 GCF_013339745.2 Dermacentor silvarum | reverse complement strand
TCCTCTGGCGGTGGCTCGGCAGGTTTCGACCAGAGAACCGGACACTCGTCGAGTAGCGTCGGAAGTCGCTGCCTCCTCTTGCCTCGCAAGAGAGAGAGAGAGAGATAAATGAGATGCGAAAGGCAGGGAGGTTAACCGGAAGGTAAATATCCAGTTTGCTACCCTACACTGGGGAAGGGGTAAGGGGAGACAGAAAGATAAAAAAATGCACACACCTAGAGAGGGAGATAAAGAAAAGAAAAAAAAACACATACACACACACACACACACAAAGGAACTCAGGAGCGTCACAGTCGTTCAAACAGGTCGCTTGACCGAAGGAACTTCAGTAGCGCCCTCGTCGCCTTCTGCTGTGAAGACCGTATCAGTCGGCATTCTAAAATCGTCTGCTCAGAAAGCGGCCGGTCGTCGAGGCGTGCCAACTCCGTTACGAGCGACTGTCTCTGGGAGCTGTAGCGGGGACAATGACACAGGATATGTTGGAGTGTTTCATCGCTGCCGCAAGTATCACAGGCAGCACTGTCGGCCATTCCGATGCGACAAGCAAAAGCATTCGTAAAGGATACTCCAAGCCACAGTCGGCAGAGAGCAGTTGTCTCGATTCGAGGAAGTCCAGATGGAATGCGTAGTCGGAGGGATGGGTCCAGGCGGTGCAGTCGAGTATGTTGGAAACCAGGTGTGTTCCACATGGCTCGTGTGGAATCACGCGCGATTATGCGAAGCTTTGTTACTGCATCGGCTCTTGATAGCGGGATGGGTTCCTTCACAGCATTTTCGTGAGCCCTCCTCGCAGCTTCATCGGCCTGTTCGTTGCCCATGATGCCGCAGTGGCCTGGGAGCCACTGAAAAGTGATGTCATGTCCTTTTTCTGCCAGTTGGTGACAAAGGTGCCTTATTTCCAGCACAAGTTGGTCTTGTTGTCCACGACGTAGAGCGGATAGCAGACAATGCAGGGCGGCCTTTGAATCTGTAAATATGCTCCATCTTCGTGGTAAGTCTTAGTGAATTATGTGAAGTGCGCAGCGAAGTGCAGCAAGCTCCGCCGCAGTCGAGGTTGTCTGGTGAGAAGTTTGAAACTGAAGGGTCACAGCTTTTGCGGGGAAGATTACAGCCCCTGTAGATCCGTCAAGAGTTGTCGAGCCATCAGTGTAAATGTAAAAATGGTCCTTGTATGTCTCGTGCAGCATGAGGAGAGATAGCTGCTTGAGAGCTGGGGACGAGAGTCCTGCTTTCGTTCGAATCCCTGGTACCGAGAGTCGAACTTGCGGACGAGCCAAACACCAAGGAGGTGATAGCAGTCTCTCGGCAGGCGTATAATCTCGAGGGAGGCAGTCACGGTACGCCGATATCGCCTGGCAAAAGGAGGCATTGGGTCGGTCATTCGGCAGAGTGGCGAGGTGATGGAAAGGGGAGCGGGCAATGTGCCTGATGTGTGCTCTGAGCACTTCCAATGTCATATGAGTTGTCACTGGGTAATCTTGAGCTATTGCAATTGTTTCCGTTGTCGATGTGCATCGTGGCAATCCAAGACAAACCCTTAGTGCCTGCGCCTGAGCACTTTCGATTGTGCGGATGTTGCTTCTGCAGGTATTGCTCAGTACAGGTAAGCTGTATCTCAGATATCCGAGAAACAGTGCCCTGTATAGTTGTAACATTGCGTGTACTGACGCTCCCCACGTTTTCCCTCCAAGAAACTTGAAAACGTGTGAAATGGCCATTAGGCGCTTCTTCAGGTAGGTCACATGGGGACTCCAGTTGAGGTCTCGATCAATGATCACCCCTAAGAATCTATGCGTCCTGGTGTAACAGATGTTTTGCCCATTGATGGATATGGCGTAAGGCGTCATTGACTTCCGCGTAAACGCGACCAGCGCACATTTCTCAGGTGAAATCTGGAGGCCTTGTTCGCTGAGATACGCCGATATTGATGTCGCAGATTTTTGAAGTCTGGCGCGCACCTGAGGACGTGTTACACCTGACGTCCACACGCAGATGTCATCGGCATACATTGATATATGGACAGCATTTGGTATGCGTTCCACGAGACCAACAAGAACAAGGTTGAATAGTGTGGGACTCAAGACGCCACCTTGAGGAACACCACGGTATTTGCAGTGTAGAGACGTCGGACCGTACTCGGTCTGCACAAAGAATGACCTCATGTGTAAGTAGTTGCGGGTCCACCGGTACACGCGGCCACCAAGGCCAACCGATTCCAGAGCATCAAGTATGGCATCATGAGCAACATTGTCATAAGCTCCTTTTACGTCCAGAAACATAGCGACCGATAATCGTTTACATCTCTTTTGATTTTGGACGTACGTGACCAGATCGATGACGTTATCGATGGAGGAGCGGAGACGTCGAAAGCCGGCCATAGCATTTGGATAAACTTGGTAGCGTTCCAGGTACCACTCTAATCTGGCAAGGATCATGCGTTCCATCACCTTCCCTACGCAACTTGCCAGCGCGATTGGGCGGTATGACGCGAGCTCGAGTGGTGACTTGCCAGGTTTGAGGAGTGGCACCAGGCGGCTTGTCTTCCATTCTTGAGGAACGTTTCCATCCTGCCAGGATTCATTGAATATATCCAGCAAGGCATTTCGCGCTCGCTCACCCAGGTGGCACAAGATGCGGTACGATATGCCATCTGGTCCAGGAGACGACGGCCGATTACACAAAGCAAGAGCCGCATCAAGCTCCTCGGTGGTGAAAGGCAAGTCCATGCGTGAGTCCCGTGTATGCGGCTCAATGCTATCCGTACCAAGGGGGCCTGTGTAGGTTGATTGACCTGCAATCTTTCTGCAGAAATCTTCCGCTACCTCGCAGACTCAGACTCACAGACCCTCACAGACCCAGACTTTCCAACTAGAGTGGGAAATAGTGTATCAAGGGACACATGTCCGGACCTTACCATGATCAAGAACCACGAAAAGGCTACATGGAGAAATATGGAAGAAACGCTGGGTAGTGACCACCACATCCTGGAGGTTACCATTTCGCTCAAGCATACACGCGAACGCATCAGTCAGATCTTATTGACGGATTGGGCGGCATTTCGTAAAGCGAGAGTTCAACAAAATAGAGAAAAGGAGGATATCACATCGCTGCAACAATGGACGAGAGAGCTCAAGGAGTCGATCAGGCAACACTCAAAGCAGGTGCAACTCACCACGGAAAATCCGGTGGTAGACCCACATCTCGTGCATATGTGGGACGCTCGTAGAGGCCTTTTGAAAAGATGGCGCAAACAAAAGCACAATAGAAAACTAAAATTGCGCATAGCTGCTCTTACACAACAGGCGGAAGAATACGCTACTGTCTTGGTGCGCCAAAACTGGCAACAAATGTGCGCCAGCCTGAGCGGAAGGCTCAGCTCGTCTAAAACGTGGGCAATCCTAAAACACCTACTGGACCCAACCAAAAGCAAGCAACAAACCTCGCACACAATCAGACGCATACTTCGCAACCAACCGGGGTCGGATGAAGATATTCTCCGAGAGCTAGAGGCAAAATACATCGGCGATCACACACGGAACCAAACATCTATACCAAAATATAGTGGGAAGCCAAATGAAGACCTAGATCGCCCATTTGAAATCACGGAAGTCTGGACAGCGCTTCACTCCCTAACTCGAAACACAACACCCGGACAAGATGGGCTCACAAACAAAATGCTGAGAAACCTGGACGACAACTCAATAGAAGCCCTAACGACTTTCTTTAATACCCATTGGGAAGCGGGAACACTACCAAATGAATGGAAACACGCGCACATAGTACTCATACCGAAACCGGGCAAGCCTCCAGGTCTCACCAACATGCGACCCATATCCCTGACGTCGTGCCTGGGGAAGCTTTTCGAAAACGCTGTGCTCAATCGCCTGAAGCCTCACGTGGATGACACGGGTTTCTTTCCTGACACGATGTACGGCTTCAGGCCACATTTGTCAACTCAAGACATACTACTCCAATTGAAGGAAGAAGTACTGGACCATGTCACCACACATGTAAAATGCATACTCGCACTGGACCTTAAAGGCGCATTTGATAACGTAGCTCATGAGGCCATCCTAAAAAACTTATCGCAACTCAATTGCGGCGAACGAATCTATAACTACATTCGAGCATTCTTAACGGACCGCATGGCAACGGTAGGCGTGGATACCCTCAGAACAAAAGAGAAAAAGGTTCCAAATAGAGGCACTCCTCAAGGATCAGTCTTATCGCCTTTTCTCTTCAACGTCGCCATGAAAAACCTCCCAGAGCATCTAGAGAAGATTCCGCACCTTCGTCACGCAATATATGCGGATGACATTACCATTTGGACAACTCGAGGCTCGGATGGAGAACAGCAGGACGCCCTGCAAGCGGCGGCAGACGCTGTCACCGAATACGCCAAAGAGTGCAACCTGGAATGCTCCCCAGAAAAATCCGAGCTCCTCGTTCTCAAAAAGAAATCAAGAAGAAAAAGCACAGAGAGAGAGGCCATAGAAATACACCTAAACCAAAAACCTATACCCAGAGTCCAAACACTCCGCATATTAGGTGTCTCCATGCAAAATAGTGGTCGCAATAACCACACTGTAAACGCACTGAAACAAACTGCCTACAGCGTAGCTCGCATGATTAATAGAGTTGCCAGTCGCAGACATGGCATGAAGGAAGAAGACTTATTACGCTTGACTCAGGCCCTTATCGTCAGTAGAGTCACGTACGCGACACCTTATTTGAACTTAACATCAACAGAAAAAGCCCAAATAAATGTGTTACTGCGGAAAGCGTACAAACAAGCCCTCGGCCTTCCTCCAGGAACCGGAACAACGAAACTTCTATCCCTGGGCATCCACAACACATTAGAAGAACTAATTGAAGCACACCGACATGCGCAAATCACGCGCCTCAACCTCACTAGAACAGGCAGAGCAACACTTCGAAGGTTGCAATACCCTGTGGCGACAACCAACAATCAAGAAGTACTCCGCCAGTCCCTACACGAGCAAATAATGGTGGCGCCTATTCCGCGTAACATGCACCCGGAATATCACTTGGGCAGGAGAAAAGCACGAGCGATAACAATAGAAAGGAGATACGGCACTCTCTCCACTGCTCGCTGGACAGATGCGGCCATGTACCCGAATGGAGAGGGCATGGTAATCAGCGTGGCTGGACACAGACAGCAAGAACTGGTATCCGCCTCCGTTCGTACGCAGAACGTCGCCGCAGCCGAAGAGGCCGCTATTGCCCTCGCCATCTCGGCATCGAGACAAAACGAAGAACTATATATTCTTACAGACTGTCAATCAGCATGTCGAGCCTACGCGAACGGCCATCTACATAAAATCGCATGCGATATTCTACATCGCCTCAACGAGATACCCCGCACCACGATCATTTGGACACCGGGACATGAAGGCGTCAGCGGAAACCATCGTGCACACACGATAGCCCGAGGTCACTGCAACCGGGCACTGCAAGAGACGCCAGAAGACCCAAGTCCAGACACACTACAAACTTACTACGATATACTGCAGCACTACCGCCTTTCGAGAAGAACGATGCCGCCACCCCACCCATCCCTCACCAGAGCTGAAGCCACGACCTGGAGGCAACTCCAGACCAACACCTATCCTCACCTCACGCTCCTTCACGCGATGTACCCCACCCTTTATCAGCCCCTTTGTCCTTTCTGTACAGAGCGAGCTACCCTCTACCACACTACATGGGCATGCCAAAATATCCCCAATAACTCCCCAAATCGAAACGCAACGCACGAGCAGTGGGAGATGGTGCTGACCAGCTCGGCACTGGAGGATCAGCGAAAGCTTATCGCCAGAGCCGAAAGTGCTGCCACCGCCGCTGGGGCCCTGGACTGAAGGCTCCACCCACCACGGAGATTGACGCTTCTCCGTGCGTCATCAAAATAAAGTTTTGTCTCTCTCTCTCTCTCCGCTACCTCGATGTCCTCTCGACGTTGGAAATGTGCCAAGGCTTTGAATGGCACGCGTTTATTCGGGAGACGTACGTAGGCCTCGCACGGTTCTCCATATGTGAGAAAGAGATTTTCGGGGGTCTAGGGATTCACAAAATTTTGCCCACCGTTGAGATTCCAGTTTGGCCATTCGGCGCTGGATTTTCTTTTGCGTGCGTCTGGCTATTCTGAGATCATGGATGGACTTAGTGCGTCGGTATCTTCGCTCGGCCCGCCGACGAATCGCACGGAGTCGCTCTAACTCCACGTCGGATTCGGAGAACCTTGGATTGCATTTCAGCGTGCACATCGCATTCTGTGTTGCCTCCTTGATAGCTTGCTGAAGGCCAGAAGGGAGACCGTTGCGACAAGCTTCTTCCATGCTGGTTTCGAATGTAGACCAGTCAATTCGCCGGATTGCGTTTGGCGAATGGCAGCTGGCCAAACCCTTGATCTTAAGGTAACTGGGGATATGATCACTCCCATGTGTCTCAATGTCTAAAAACCACTTTACATGAGTAGCCAAGCGACGTGACACAAAAGCCAAGTCTAAGCAACTGCTGTATGATGAGCCTCGTAAAAAGGTAGGGCTCCCATCATTAAGAAGGGACAGTCCATGGTCAGATGCGAATGAAGCCAATCGTCGGCCGGTTGCGTTAATTTTAGAGCTTCCCCAGATAGGATGGTGGGCGTTAAAGTCTCCTGTGATAATCCATGGACCAGGGGTTGCTGTCAAGATGTCTTCAAGTCTCTTGCTATCAAACCGGGTTGAAGGGGATAAGTAGGTACCCACCAGTGTAAAGGCTACCTTTTTCTTCTTAACAGTCAGGCAAACGTACTGATTCTCATCATGAGGTGGCACTTGCTGAACGACGTAGGTAAGCTCCCGACGAATAAACACAACGACCTTGCTGCTTTCGCTGCAAGTTGAGGACATGATTGATTCGTAGCCGTATAGACGGATTGGGTTTGATAATTTCGGTTCACAGATTACGATGATTGGGAAACGGTTAGAATGTACAAACTGACGAAAATCAGGCATCCGACATCTAAGTCCTCTGGCGTTCCACTGGATAATAGATGCCTCTCTGACCTCTTGGCGGAACGATTGGTGATTGCCATCCATGGTTCTACTCGAGGGCTGCTAGGACTGGGCTCAGCGCGTCCAGCACTTGCAGGCCACTTCGAGCGGCTGGGGTTGCAATACTTGTCAGTAGCTCTTTAATGACATTCATTAGGGACCGCAGCATCGGTATGATCTGTCGGTCAACCCTTGGTACTTCATCCACCGAAGTGTGCGTGGAAGTAGACATCAGGCGGGGAGGCTCCTTGGCAGGCTGTGTGCGCGGAAGCGCAGGCCAGTCTTCCGCGGCTTTAGATTTGTCAGTCTCAATCCTCTTCGTGCTGGTATGCTTACTTGCACTCGAAGGTAGTGGGTTGGGTGCGTCTTGCGTATGATTAACACCACGTCTTGTACGCTTGCGTCGACGATTACGCCGGCGTCGTACAGTCTCAGCAGCTTCCCTATGGGATGAGCTGTCTCGGACCATTTGTTTAAGCACGGCAATTTCTCTCCGGATTTTCGGGCACTCTTTGGATGAGGCATCATGGGATCCATCGCAATTATTGCACTTTAAATGTGTTGCGCGGCAAGCGTCCACAGTGTGCGACTCAGCGCAGCGTGGACAAACCGTACTCTTTGTACAGACGCCCTTGACATGGCCGATCTTCATACAGTTATGGCACTGAAGTGGCTTGGGCACGAATGGGCGAACAGCATGTCGGAAGTGGCCAACCTTGACATGCGAAGGAATGGAATCGCCCTTGAATATCAACTTCACGCAGCGGGAGTTGCCAAGGCGGAGCACATGTGTGATGATAACTCCTTCGGTCACTGGTTTGATGAGGATTGGCAGATCCGAGTTCGCTATGGCCAAATCAATGTCGTAAATGACGCCCGCCATGCTGGATTCGTCCAATGGTACACGCGGTCGGACTTTGATGCCTCCCAAATCGGTTATTTTCCGAAGCTTGTCCGACGCGCTACAATTTGTCGCGTCCACAGCGAGGATATTCTTTCGCGTGTTTATTCGAACTTCCCTTATGTCGTTCGGCGCCACCCCCTCGAGGAACATGGAGAGAGCTTGCCTGTTAAGCGTTCGGAGGCTGACGGAGGAGTCCTCGGGTACGAAGAGAACTGAGTGCGGCCAGCGTTCAATTTTTGTCTTCATTGTTAATGTCCTCGCTGGTGAAGACACCTTGAGAAACCTTCTTTTGGCTTTCCTGCTCATCACAGACTCAAAGCTGTCATCCGACGAGTCGTCGCCGGCGACCGAGTACAGTTCGGTGTCCTCACTGGTGGTAGACCAGGAACCTCGTTTCCTCGACGAGCTCGCCATGGTTGACCTTTGGCCGGGTGTCACCGCAGTTGACTCCGCGTCCATAGCCACAAGGCAGCGAGCCTCGCTGATGACCTCGCTGGTGCTGGACCAGGCGCGTTGATTCCCCGGGGAGCTTGCCATAGCAGACCTCAGGCAGGGCGGGCCTGTGGAAGGCTCCGCGTCCGTTGCCACGAGGCAGGGAGCAGCGTCCCCGAAAAACGTGGAAAACTTGATCAAAATGCAAGGAACAGAGATAGAAGCGTTCTATCAAACAGGCACTTCGTCGTCGTCCCCCGCAACGTTTCAATATAAGTTCATGTTGTAGATCTGTGTTTCCTTCTGTTTACGCAATTGCATCACGTGCAACACATGCACATGTAACACTCCGTGTAACTAACACAGCTTCGCCGTTCGACCATCTTCATAGAGTGGAAGGGAGGTATATATATATATATATATATATATATATATATATATATATATATATATATATTTGTTACCGTTCGTACATTCTGCTTGCTGAGAATTTCCCTCGGAATCGTGGAGAGCATAGAAGGGTTGCAGCTTGGGCTAGTTGTGGTTAGCTTGTAATGGACTAAGAAACATTGAGAGCAATTTAAACGAGGACGTTCTTCCTTCCCGGCAACTTGCTAAAGTCTGTGAGGCACTGTTCCGGGGTCACTTGAATTTCTCGATGGACGCTGAGCAGTGCTAGTCCGGTCAATCTATCTTACTTCATACGATTCCGGAAGTAGTTCGTCAGCCTTCTCAATGTCGAGAAAGTCCGTTTCCGTTAATGTCGCCAGGATAGAAAGCAGGCTGTGTATGTTAGGAAAGAAGTTGCGGTTACACATCCCTAAGGCCTGCAAAGCGCAAGCCGGGCGATAATTTTCTTCGATTTGGCAGAATTTGCTCTTCCACAGCGTCAACTCAGCTTCGATGGCATCAGGCGAAGTAATCTCGCCAAGAGAAAACTTCACTGCATGAGCAATACAGAAAGGCTAGCCGATGTGCACAATTTCGGCAGCAGCATGTTAAGCCCACCAACAATGTCCTATGGGCATCGAACCGGTCTCTTAATTGATTTTTGAAGCCCGCCAGCAAAGGCAGATACACATTCCTCCGGTAGTGTGCTTCGGGAGTAGCAGGAAGTACGTTGTTTCTTTGCATCTGCCTTCCGGTGATGTGTGGTAGGGCCATCTCAACATTTGTGATTTGCAGCAAAGAGAGCGACTTCAATAATCTTGTTGAATTCGGTTTCCGCACTCGCCACTTTTCTAGAAAGAACGTCTATAACACTTCTTACGTGACCGCACGCTTGAAACAAGTCGCAGACAACGTTTTAAGGCCGTGGTCAAGTTGTGTTAAGTTGTCATGCTGCGAACGGGACCGGACTGCTAGAAAGTTCTCAGATAGCGTTGTTGACACGGCGTGGTAACTGCTGAATGCGTGGCTCTTGAAGGCGTGCATTGCTTTCTTGTAATTGGTAAACGCCTTAGTTACAAAGCCACCCAAGCGCTGGTGCTCCCATTTTTCTGCGCACTCGCCTGCGAAGACTACGCAATATTTGCATAACGCTCTTTGAAGGTTCTCTGAATAAGCAAGCCATGGGTAACGATCTACCCGGTGAGGTTGGAACTTCCAAGTTTCTCATAGTTAGCCGGAGGGGTCCTCGGATCAAGCAGCAGCCTCTCCATCGTCTCTGGATCAAGTACATGCTTTGTCTTTGAGACAAAAAGCCCCAAGTCAAAAATATTTGCACTCGTCGCACCGAGGACAAGCGTACCAGAATGTGTAGGTTTCATGTCACTCGCCTTGCTTGGATATTGCTCCGTGGCGAAGGCGTCACTTCGAACGGCACTGACTGTAGAGCAAAGGCCACTTGGAGCTGCACGGCGGCCGCCATCATTCCCGGTGACGCGTGGGTGTCGCGCTTGTCGTTCTATAGGGCCTCCTGCGATTCGTTCTCGGGTGATTCACGTAAGCCTGCGCGTTTTCCTGAGTCGCTACAGAAGTCCCGACGCGCACGCGCTTGGCGTACCACCTGTGCACAGAAAGGGGCAGTTTAGTCCATTGACGGAGGTAAATTTAAGCTCATCTCCTCCGCCTGTTTCATCCGTTCGGACTTTCGTGAAGTAAGATGCAAGTTTCGTTTGCTTGGTTGTTGCAGAGTGTCTTAATTTTCATTTTGCTGTGCACGCAAACAGAAGTGGCCAGCGACTCCAAAGAGACACGTTTGCGATTGCCTATAGCGAAAACGTCGGACGAATGGAGAGAGAACGAACGTGCTGAGAATTAACCCTGACACCCTCTCCTGCTCCGCGCTTACATTGCGCTTAATACTGCAGAATAACATTAGACTCCGCATTTTACTACAAGTCTCTCTCTCTCTCTCTCCCTTTTTATTTTTCAATAATCCAGCAGGAAGGGCAACGTAAGTTTCGCTGCAGTAAGTTTCTGTTTTCATTTTTTTTTTCTCTCTTGCCCGTTTTTTTTTCCCTATCTCTTATGGAAGGCACGGAAAAGCCACCTACTTACTTATTTTTGCTCCCCTCATGCTACCCTTGTTGCGAAAGCCGAATGTCCGAGCGGCCACGAAGGGTTCCATGTATGGTGCCGTGCCAGGTGCCAAGAGGAGGAGATATCCAGGGAGATTAGAAAACTGATTTATATACACTGTACATGGTATCTTACAAGAAGGGCTCCATGATATTGGAGCCGTCTACGTTCTAACATCTTTGCATGTAGTAGCGTTTACATCTCCGAGCGTTCTACATGGTCGAGCGTTCTCTACATGGTCAAGCCTCCCTACATGGTCAAGCGTCTTCACAACACTCAAGTCCCCTGTTTTATGCCTTCCGTTTCCCTCTTTCACTTGACGAGGGAATACACTTTAGTTCTTTTAGCCAATGGCATTCTTTGATCAGGTGGCCATATCCCGCACGTGATGTGTCGTCGTTTTCCCGCCGGGCTCCGCCTCCAATCTTGCTAGGTCGCCCCCGAACACAGGCAGCGGTTGACACCTTGGGAACCGAACCTTGATGTTGTTCCCCCGGGATTGCCAGACACTGGCCCCTTTCAAGTTTCGCCTCTCCATAGCGGTCAGTTCGCGGAACCAGGAAGGGCGGTGGCTGTCCTCGAAAGGGCGCCAGGTTACGTCGCAGTCGGCGCCGGGCCTCGTCGTGGTTCGGGCGGCGCTGGTAATTCACGGAACCGCACCAAAGGGCGACGCTGCCGTTTAGCGACGCATGAGATAGCCCGGAGACCAACTGCTAATCCCTCAGTCCCAGGTGACAATCCGCCTTTTTCATTTTCCTGTGCTGCCCTCTGCCGCACGCCACCCGAAACGTTTTGGTAGGGTGCCGGGGCTTTCGCCGGTTGATTTGTGAACCTGCGCCCTTGTTGAGTGCGCATCGGTTGTGCATTTCGTGGATCGCAAATAATTATTAATGGCTTCTGCGGGGCAGCATGTCGTTCCTGGAAGCCACGTAGCACTCGCCAACTATATTGTCACGTAGTAGTGACGATGAAGCAAACAGTCGTAAAACTGGGAATGACGAAACTGATTCTTTATTGGGCGAACCTGTGCCCACAAAAGCAAGTTACACTTGAAGCACAACGATAGCGGCGAACACAGTCGGCGATCGTCGAAATCTGATCAGCGGCGAAACGCGTCGGCTTTTATACCTGAGTCATCGAAGGTTCTAGATTAATCCCTGATGCCCGCGTGTCTTCCAGAAAGTTCTAGACAATTCGCGTCAGTCATGCAATCAGATAACATAAGCGTCGGTGAAAACAGGCAATGGAAAGAAGCATCGATAACGTTCTAGAAACTTCCGATACAGGCGCGTCCTGCGCCGAGCGATAACGTTTAACATTTGTTAGCCGGTTGAAAGCGGCCACCGGTGAAACATAAACATGTATACGTGTCAATACCCTCCCCTTAAAAAGCATCGTCCCGATGCTACAAACAAATGTGAAAGCGAAAACAAAACCACGCGTAATAAAGAAAAAAAAATAAAGTAACAAAGTACCTAAGTTCGTCAGCGGGCGTAGAAAGGCTTAAGACGCACCACATGGATGACTTCGGGTCGTGCGCGGCGCCGCTGTGATTGCGAAATGCCGTCTGGCACGACCTCATAGTGCAGTGCGCCAATACGTCGGATGATCTTATATGGTCCGAAATAGCGACGTAAGAGTTTCTCGCTAAGTCCTCGTCGTCGTATCGGAGTCCAGACCCAAACATGGTCGCCGGGCTGGTACTCGACGTAGCGTCGTCGTAGATTGTAGTGTCGGCTGTCGGTCCTCTGCTGGTTCTTGATGCGCAGTCGGGCGAGCTGTCGACCTTCTTCGGCACGCTGCAAATAGGTGGCAACGTCGAGATTTTCTTCGTCGGTGACGTCCGGTAGCATGGCGTCAAGCGTCGTTGCCGGGTTCCTTCTGTAGACCAGGTTGAACGGCGCCATGTGCGTCGTTTCTTGCACGGCCGTGTTGTATGCGAAGGTCACGTACGGAAGGATGGCATCCCACGTCTTGTGTTCGACGTCGACGTACATTGACAGCATGTCGGCGATGGTCTTATTTAGGCGCTCGGTGAGGCCATTCGTCTGCGGGTGGTAGGCGGTGGTCCGGCGATGGCTTGTGTGGCTGTATCGCAGGATGGCTTGAGTTAGTTATGCCGTAAAGGCAGTACCTCTGTCGGTGATGAGGACTTCTGGGACACCGTGACGCAGGAGGATGTTCTCAACGAAGAATCGGGCTACCTCGGCAGCACTGCCTTTGGGCAAGGCTTTTGTTTCGGCGTAGCGGGTGAGGTAGTCCGTAGCTACGACGATCCATTTATTCCCGGACGTCGACGTCGGAAAAGGCCCCAATAAGTCCATCCCAATCTGCTGGAACGGTCGGCGAGGTGGCTCGATCGGCTGTAGAAGTCCGGCTGGCCTTGTCGGCGGTGTTTTGCGTCGCTGACAGTCTCGGCATGTCCTTACGTAATGGGCGACGTCGGCAGAGAGGCGAGGCCAGTAGTATTTTTCTTGTATCCTCGCGAGCGTGCGGGAAAAACCGAGGTGTCCAGCCGTTGGGTCGTCATGGAGAGCTTGCAGAACCTCTGGACGCAATGCTGAGGGTACCACGAGGAGGTAGTTCTCGGAGAGGCGAGAAGTTCTTCTTTAGGAGAATGTCGTTTTGCAAGAAAAACGACGCCAATCCTCGCCTGAACACCTTCGGCACAGTGACGGTCTTGCCTTCCAGGTAATCTACAAGGTTCCTTAGTTCCGGGTCGGCTCGCTGTTGTTCGGCGAATTCGTCGGCACTGATGGGTCCCAAGAAAGTGTCGTCATCCTGGTCATCCTGTGGCGGCGGTTCGACGGGGGCGCGAGACAAGCAGTCGGCGTCAGAGTGCTTTCGCCCGGACTAGTAAACGACGGTGATGTCGAATGCTTGAAGTCTCAGACTCCATCGTGCGAGGCGACCTGAAGGATCCTTCAAGTTAGCTAGCCAACACAAGGCGTGGTGGTCGCTCAGAACTTTGAAGGGCATGCCATAGAGGTAGGGGCGAAACTTTGATGTAGCCCAGATGATGGCGAGGCACTCCTTTTCTGTTGTGGAATAATTTGATTCCGCCTTCGATAGCGACCGGCTAGCGTAACTTACAACCCTTTCTAGTCCGTCAGTCCTCTGCACAAGCACGGCGCCGAGTCCTACGCTGCTTGCGTCGGTGTGGACTTCGGTATCGGCGTTTTCGTCGAAATGCGCAAGGATGGGCGGCGATTGTAGGCGTCGCTTCAGTTCTTCAAATGCTTCGATTTGCGGCGTCTCCCACTTGAACTCGACGTCGGCCTTCGTGAGGTACGTCAGTGGCTCGGCGATCCGTGAAAAATCCTTGACGAAGCGCCTGTAATAGGCGCACAGGCCAAGAAATCTACGCACTGCCTTCTTGTCGGCGGGCGGAGGAAAGTCAGTGATGGCCGCCGTTTTCTGTGGGTCAGGGCACACTCCAGACTTGTTGATGACATGGCCCAAAAACAAGAGCTCCTCGTATGCGAAGCGGCACTTTTCTGGCTTCAACGTGAGTCCGGAGGTCTTGATAGCTTGAAGAACTGTTTCAAGGCGCCGCAGGTGTTCTTCGAAGCTTGAGGCAAACACAACGACGTCGTCCAAATACACGAGGCAAGTCTGCCACTTCAAGCCTGCCAGTACAGTACTGTATCCATGACGCGTTGGAAAGTCGCAGGTGCCGAGCAAAGACCAAACGGCATGACCTTGAACTCGAACAGTCCGTCTGGTGTTATAAAGGCAGTCTTCTCCCGGTCCCTCTCGTCGACTTCGATTTGCCAGTAGCCGGTTTTTAGGTCCATCGACGAAAAATACTTTGCGTTGTAAAGTCGATCCAAGGCGTCGTCAATCCGTGGGAGGGGGTATACGTCCTTCTTCGTGATCTTGTTGAGGCGACGATAATCGACGCAGAAACGTAGGGTTCCATCCTTCTTCTTCACTAACACCACGGGGGACGCCCACGGACTCTTGGACGGCTGGATGATGTCGTCGCGTAGCATTTCGTCGACTTGTTGCCTTATGGCCTCGCGTTCGCGCGCCGAAACTCGGTACGGGCTCTGACGGAGTGGGCGGACATTTTCGTCGGTTATGATGCGGTGCTTGGCGACCGGGGTTTGTCAAACTTTTGACGACGACGAGAAGCAGTCCTTGTATTGCAGGAGCAGAGCTTTTAGTTGTTCTTTCCTATGCCTGGGAAGGTTCTGATTGACGTCGAAAGTTGGTTCAGGTACTATAGTCGTCGTTGCAGGTGCACTGGAATCCGTGAAGGCGAAAGCACTGCTGGCTTGTACTATTTCGTCGATGTAGGCGACCGTGGTGCCTTTGTTAATGTGCTTGTATTCGGGGCTGAAGTTCGTGAGCATCACCCTTGCTTTCCCGGCACGTAGCTCAGCTATGCCTCTAGCGACGCAAATTTCACGGTCGAGCAGTAAGTGATGATCGCCTTCGATGACGCCCTCCATGTCTGCAGGCACTTCGGTACCGACGAAAATCATTACGCTGGAGCGAGGCGGAACGGTGACTTGTTCTTCTAGCACATTCAAGGCATGGTAACTGATGTCTGTATCCGGTGGTATCGCGTTGTGCGTTGAAAGCGTTACCGACTTGGACCTTAAGTCGATGACTGCACCGTGTTGGTTTAGAAAGTCCATGCCTAGGATGACATCCCTGGAGCAGTGCTGCAGGATTACGAAGCTCGCCGGGTAAGTGCGGTTGTTCACAGTGACTCGTGCTGTGCAGATTGCAGCCGGCGTTATTAGGTGGCCTCCCGCTGTACGGATATCGGGTCCTTGCCAGGCAGTCTTCACCTTCTTCAACTTGGCGGCGAACGGGCCACTGAAGACGGAATAGTCGGCTCCAGTGTCGACGAGAGCAGTGACGTGATGACCATCGATTAGCACGTCTAAGTCGGTAGACCGTCGTCTGGCGTTGCGGTTAAGTCGTGGCGTCGGATCACGGCTGCGTCGGCTTGTTCCGCTGCTGCTACGTCGCGTCGGCAGGTCTTCTTTCGGCGGCGAAGTGTATTCGTCAAGGCTCTTGCCAGGCGGCGTGCTGATAATTCGTCGTGAAGATTCGCGAATCTTCTTCGTCGGCGGCGGAGGATCTTCGGAATTGCGTCGTACAGCAACCGCACCTCCATCGGTTGCTGTCTTTAGTTTCCCGGATAGGGGCTCACGGACCGGCCCCGGGCTGGGCCAGTGTATGGTCGGCGCTGCGGCGACAGGTAACGTCCTGGTGACGGCGAGCGTGAGGGTCGTCGTGGTTGCCACTGGGCTCCGGCGAGGTAGTCATCGATGTCGCGTGGTCGCTCGCCAAGCTGTGGACGTGGCGCGTTGACGGCGAACCCTCGTAGGCCCATCTCTCGGTATGGGCATCGGCGGTAGACATGGCCGGCTTCCCCGCAGTGATAGCAGAGCGGGCGGTGGTCGGGGGCGCGCCAAATGTCCGTTTTTCTCGGGTAGCTGCGCTGGGCGACGGGCGGGCGTGCTGGCTGCGGCGGCGGCGCTGGGCGACGGAATTGCGGCGTTACGGGGCCCTGGCGCGAGCGCGGAGGGGGGCCTTGACGACGGGCGACGGCGGCGTATGTCATCGCTTCCGGCTGGGGTTGCGGCGATTCGGGAAGTCCTAGCGATTGCTGGATTTCCTCCCGCACGATATCGGCGATGGAAGCAACTTGAGGCTGCGACGACGGTAGCAACTTCCGCAGCTCTTCGCGTACTATCGCCCTGATGGTGTCTCGTAGGTCGTCGGAAAGTCCTTGGACTTCGGCGTAGTGTGGCGTCGAACGGCGATTGTATTGCCGGTTGCGCATGTCCAGTGCTTTCTCGATCGTCGTAGCCTCCGAGAGAAAGTCTTGGACTGTTGTCGGTGGATTCCGTACCAGTCCGGCGAATAGCTCCTGCATAACTCCCCGCATGAGCAAGCGAACTTTCTTGTCTTCGGGCATAGCTGGATCGGCGTGCCGGAACAATCGAGTCATTTCTTCAGTGTACATACCGATGCCCTCATTCGGGAGCTGTACACGGTTTTCCAGCAAGGCTGCAGCTCTTTCTTTACGGACGACGCTCGTGAAGGAGTCCAGGAAGGCGGCTCGGAAGAGGTCCCAGGTTGTTAGTGAACGTTCCCTATTCTCGAACCAGGTTCTGGCGCCATCTTCAAGAGAGAAGTAAACATGGCGCAGCTTTTCGTCGCAGTCCCACTTGTTGAACGTAGCGACCCGGTCGTATGCCTCCAGCCAGCTTTCGGCGTCTTCACATGGCGAACCGCGGAAAGTCGGCGGCTCCCTGGATTGTTGCATCACGACCGCAGATGTTGGCACAGGGGCTGTCATGGTAGCTGCTGCCGAGGTCATGACTTTTGTCCTCTTGGTCTTCTCAGGTAGGGGTTCGTACTCCGGTGGCAGGTTCAGTAGCCTGCGACTAGCTCGCTGGTCGGGGTAGGCGTCGACGTCTTCTAGACGGTGTGGGCTTGGCTCACGGCTGGACGGGGGGGTCCGGTACAAGGACATAAAAGCACCTCCACCAGATGTCACGTAGTAGTGACGATGAAGCAAACAGTCGTAAAACTGGGAATGACGAAACTGATTCTTTATTGGGCGAACCTGTGCCCACAAAAGCAAGTTACACTTGAAGCACAACGATAGCGGCGAACACAGTCGGCGATCGTCGAAATCTGATCAGCGGCGAAACGCGTCGGCTTTTATACCTGAGTCATCGAAGGTTCTAGATTAATCCCTGATGCCCGCGTGTCTTCCAGAAAGTTCTAGACAATTCGCGTCAGTCATGCAATCAGATAACATAAGCGTCGGTGAAAACAGGCAATGGAAAGAAGCATCGATAACGTTCTAGAAACTTCCGATACAGGCGCGTCCTGCGCCGAGCGATAACGTTTAACATTTGTTAGCCGGTTGAAAGCGGCCACCGGTGAAACATAAACATGTATACGTGTCAATATATATATAGGGTGAGCAGGCGTGATAGCGCTGTTTTGTTTATATATATAGTGTGGCCTATAAAGGTACGCTCAGTACCCTCTGCCGCGCGGCTGCTTTGGAGTTCGTTGTTGCTGACTCCTGCACTTGCACCTCGCTTTTCTTTCAATTCTTTTTGCAAATTCTTTAGACATTTTGCATAAATAAGAAGTTTTCGACCGCGCAGCCTTCCGCGTCGGATTTAGCAAAGCGGTGCGCTTGTTTACATCGACATCTACAGCCACAGATCGTTGTTAGCGTCAAACATTGGGAAAAGGTGCATCGCTGATATGAAAAAAAAAAGAAGTCGGAACGTCGAATAAAACACACATACCTGCTCACATGAGCCGCGTTATTCCACCGTGAGACGAGTCAGTATGAGCGCCTGAGCTACTCAACGGCGACTGTGATCCAGTTACAAATATCGGGCATTTAATTTATTACTGATTCTCACTTTTCTTTAACTTCATCATACTTAGTTTGCGCGTGTCATAAAGCATTATTACAGAAAAATGTGCTCACATAAGCGCACATTTAAAGGCCGTGTTGTTCTCTCGCAAAAACGCGGATGCCATCGCTGACACCGTTGGTATATAACTGAGCGAGGCGGCTGTTTATGCTGCTGTACCGAATGTACCGTACGTCTCTTGTTTCGCGTTTGACGCAGAGATAAACAGTATATCTCAGGAATTAAGAAATGCGTGAGCATACCAACACGTACAAACCGACCCATCTACGTTGCGAATACGAGCGGCAGCCTACGGGAATGGTGACCTACAAATGCTGGCACAGCCGTTGGCACAGCCATTGGGCACAGCGCTGTGTCGCCGCTTGCAGATTATTGTGTACGCGCCGTGCGAAGCGAAGAGTAGTTTATGTCAAATCGCTAAGGCCAGAACTGAACTATAAAAGCAGTTTCCTTCGTCCTAACTTGCTTACTTTTCAGTACAGGTCCGCCGGTAGCGGGTGCACGAACTCGACGGAGCCAGGCCTAAGCTTCGCTGAAATCAACATTGGCCCAAACTTCATGTGCACGGCTTGAGAGGGTCGAAGCCTTGCGCATTTCAACCTTTCAACTTCGTAGGCATGTTTTGACTCACTTTGAGCGCGATTATTTATATATACCAACGAAGGCGTTGCGGCTATCGCGCTATCGGTTCGACGGCCTATCGCGCGGGTTTCGGTCGAACGATGGTATAGGCACGGTGATTTTCTCGGTGCCGTCGACAAGAAAGCCCGTCGCAGTACCAAAGCCAGTCTTACGCTACGCACACTTTCAGTACTGCACTGACGTCGAGCTACCAGTGGAGTTTCAACGCGGTACACGGCACGAGTTGTGAGTAGCGCGCGTCCGAGCGCTTTTTTTTTTTTTTTTTTTTTTCTCGGGGGACGTTTCCTCCAGATGGGGCCGCACGGCCACGCGCGCGACCCTTCCAAAACGTTTCGCGACTAATCCGCCAGGGCAGGGCGCGTCTGAGTTGGAGCGTCTGAGTTGGCGCCGGCCTCCTTTGTCCCGAAGGACCGCCAGACACAACACCCTGCATATTTTCCTTTTTTGTTTTCAGCATGCCACCCATACGGACGGAACTGTGTGCTTGCTATCGACAGGCCGGCAAAGCCCGAACCACTCGATCGTGTGGTCTGCGTAGCGCCACACACGGCTTGGGAACACTTGGCGCATCTTTTGTAGCGTTAGCTACACTGGCCTAGCCAAGCCCGTTTCGCGCGGCACATCAAGAGCCGTGCTGCGCATGCGCAAGGATCAGTGATGTCACACGGCTTGCGCACCGGAGCCACCGGAGCCGGCACCTCTCGCGCACTCCGCCGCCGCCGCGCGTGACTCACCGCCGCCGGTCTGCGCATTCCAGAGGAGTGACGTCGTAGCCGTGGTAGACGCACTGGCGCCGGCGCGCGCTCGCTGTGCAGTCGCCGTCTGACACTGCGCTGGAGTCGCTGCGCTTCTGACTGGCGTTTGCCAGTGTGGTATAGCCATGGAGAAGGAGAGCGCAAATGCTGCTCAACAGCGCAGAAGAACGGAGAAGCTTGACTCATCGGATCCCGAAGTAGTTGCCTGGCAATTAGCGGTTGAGCGTAGGAGGAATGAACAGAAGAAGGCTAAACGTACTGCGGAGACACTGGAGCAAAGGGACGAACGTCTAGCAAAGCGGCGTCGCCAGGAGGCTGAGCGACGTGCCCGACCACCCCTGCAGCAACAACAAAACGCCGTCGATGACGTCAAGGCTCGCCGATCGACTGAATATACTGTGAAACTCAGCGAAAGCGCCAGTGCGACTCGGACCTTCAGCTGAACCTTTGCTAACGCTACGTATATCCTGGCATAGCCGAGCTAAGCCACTGCAACTATTTTTCACTGTTCTTTACATCCCCAGCGGTAGCAATTATCCTTTGACGGCGTGTGGTCACTGCCATGTCGAATTACTTGAAATGCCTTCCTCTCACCACAATCGTGGCTATACTTGCAATGTTTGCTTAGATTTTTTTTTTTTTTTTCTGTGGTAGGACCCGGAGAACGGGGAGGAGCGACATATGTCGGTGTGTCATTGCTCCGCAAATGACTGCAGGCGGCTCGCCGCTGCCATTGAAAGAGACGTAAGCGTTTTCACAGGGACTCGAAGCCGACAAGCGCGGTCCGCACAGGCGGAGAACTCGAGCGGCAACGGGCAGGACCCCCCCTAGTTACGGCCCTGGCGCTGCACTATGCTTTCTTCTCACCCTTTCGCCATATTCTCCTCCTCTGCTTTCCACCTCATGGTACCGCTGCAGCTTCTCCTCCGTTTTCCTACACGCGTCTTTCATCCCCGCAGCGCTGCGCGTTCGCTCTCTTCTTTCGCTGTGCTCGTTCGCTAAGTTACGAAGTAGGGCGCCGGCGAACGGGCGCCGCTGCGCTCTAAAACGCTACGCTAGCTACTCGAAATCTGCTTGCACAGGTGGTTTATGCGCTTAGGCGGACACAGTTTGAGACAAATTAGTCACCAAACACATAATTTTCTTACTGTCGCAATTGTGGCATATGTTTACATTTGAATCTTTAACTCTTTCGTTACCGCGCCCATTGAACTTGGGTCACCGGGCGCCGCGCAAAAATTTAGAAATACGGGCGCCCTTATTAGAGTGCCTCGATGCGAGCGATCGAGGCACCCTAGCCGATGATGATTTAATGGCATCCCCTTTGAAACGGGGCGGTGACAAATGGTCACCTAGCCTGCTTGATTTAATCAGCTTTGCTATATACATGTTTTTATCTAGCATTTTTGTATACTTTTCATTATGCTTTTTTTTTTCTCAATATCCACCTTGCACCGCTACTTATGACTGTAAAAGATCAAATAAGGTCGTATCAATCTCTTCCCTGCTTTTTTTTCCCGCCAATACTCTAAACGTCTCTTAATTGATTATCTCGACTGCTGACCGGTTGACGCTTCCGCCCACTTTAAACCCAAGCGCTTCTGGAAGGTGCACGTTACTTACGGGTCTCGCTGGGTGAATCCCTTCGTATTCCATTCGGATGTGCTGAGTGGTCTCCGAATTTTTACTGCAGCATACACATGCCTCATCTAGTTCCGAATATTTGTTCCGGTATGTTTTGATTCTTAGGTAACAGGCTCGAGCCTCAAATAGCAAGGCACTGCCCTCCGTGTTATGGTACAGATTTTCCCTTCTAAGTTCTTTCTTCTTATTCTTGTAAATATCCATGGTCCTTTTTGTTTCCATTCTTTGCATCCAATTCACTGTCTCTATTTCTTTCACTTTCTTTCTGATGACTCCTGGTTGTCTATTTACAGTTAGAAGTATTCTGTACTTGGTTGCCAACTTTCTGGACCTCTTCCTCCATTCTGTGTCCACGCTTTTTAGGTACATATACTTGTGCACTTCAACAGCCCCTTTATGTTGCTCCATGTTCCTGAGTCTTTCTTCAAAACTAATTTTGCTCTGTGCTTCTCCGACTTCAGAAGAGGCCCAACCCATGTCACCTTGCACTGCCTCATTTGTGGTTTTACCATGGGCTCCCAAAGCCAACCGGTCTACTGATCTTTGGTTAACTTCCAACCCCGACAAGATACCCGATTACAAGCACAGAATGGCATTTGCGAACGTTAGCGCTGGCACCATTACTCCTTTCCAGATTCCACGCACCACCTCATACTTATTGCGGCCCCACAGTGCTGTGTTTCATTATTGCTGCATTCCGCTTCCCCTTTATTTTTAGATTATCTTGGTGGGTGCTTGAGTAAGTCTTTTCTTCGTTTATGTATACGCCGAGGTACTCATATTGCCTGACTAAGGGTATTACTTGCTATTGAACTGACACCACGTATAATTACTCGTCTCTTCGTTAAAGATCATAATTTCTGATTTCTCTGTGCTAAACTTAAGGCCTAGATTTTTCGCTGCGTTGCCACAGATATACGCAAGTGTGTGTAAATCTCTTGGATTCTCCGCTAGTAGCACTATGTCATCCGCATACATCAGTCCAGGGACCTTCTGTTGCACCATTTGTCCATTACGCATGTAGGATAAATCAGACCCTAATTCGCTGTTTTCCAGTCGTCATTCTATGCCCTTAACATAAAGCGAGAACAACAATGGAGACAGGACATCCTTGCTTCACCTAGGTGAATTCGCACCACTTCATTATCTTTTTGACCTTCCCATACAACTTCTCGGTTGTCTCTATATATCTCCCTCAGCAGCTTCACGAAACCATGGATGGACGGCGACGCGTATCATTGAACGGAGCTGGCATGGTGGGCGTCATTTACGACATTGATTTGGCCACAGCGAACTCAGAACTGCCAATTCTCACCAAACCGGAGACCGAGGGAGTTATCATCACGCATGTGCTTCGCCTTGCTAACACCCGCTGCGTTAAGCTGATATTCAAGGGCGATTCCATCCCTTCGCATGTCAAGTTTGCCACTTCCGGCATGCTGCTCGGCCATTCGTCCCCAAGCCACTTCAGTGTTATAACTGCATGAAGATTGGCCATGTCACGGGCGTCTGTACAAAGAGTACGTTTTGTCCTCGCTGCGCTGAGTCGCACACTGTGGACGCTTGCCGCGCAACAAATCTAAAGTGCGGTTACTGGGATGGCTCCCACGATGCCTCATCCAAAGACTGCCCGCAAATCCGGAGAGATTGCCGTGCTTAAACAAATGGTCAGAGACAGCTCATCCCACAGGGAAGCTGCTGAGACTGTACGACGCCGGCGTAATCGTCGACGCAAGCGTACAAGACGGGGTGCTGATCATACGCAGAACGTACCCAACCCACTACTTTCGAGTGCAAGTAAACATACAAGCACGAAGAGGGTTGAAACTGAGAAATCTAACGCCGCGGAAGACTGGCCTGCGCTTTCGCGCACACAGCCTGCCAAGGAGCCTCCCCGCCTGATGTTTACTTCCACGCATACTTCGGTTGATGAAGTACGAAGGGTTGACCGACAGATTATACCGATGCTGCGGTCCCTATTGAATGTCATTAAAGAGCTACTGACAAGTATTGCAACTCCAGCCGCTCGAAGTGGCCTGCAAGTGCTGGACGCGCTGAGCCCAGTCTTAGCAGCCCTCGAGTAGAACCATGGCTGACAATCACCAATCGTTCCGCAAAGAGGTCAGAGAAGCATCGATATTCCAGTGGAACGCCAGAGGACTTAGATGTCGGATTCCTGACTTTCGTCAGTTTGTATACTCTAACCGCTTCCCAATCATCGTAATCTGTGAACCGAAATTAACAAACCCAATCCGGTTATCCGACTACGAATCCATCATGTCCTCAGCCTACAACGAAAGCAGCAAGGTCGTTGTATTTATTCGTCGGGACCTTACCTATGTCGTTCAGCATGTGCCGCCTCATGATAAGAATCAGTATGTTTGCCTGACTCTTAAGAAGAACAAGGTGGCCTTTACACTGGTGGGTACCTACTTATCCCCATCAACCCGGTTTGACAGCAAGAGACTAGAAGACATCTTGACAGCAACCCCTGGTCCATGGATCATCACAGGGGATTTTAACGCTCACCACCCTGTTTGGGGTAGCTCCAAAATTAACGCAACCGGCCGACGACTGGCTTCATTTGCATCTGACCATGAACTGTCCTTGCTTAATGATGGGAGCCCTACCTTTCTACGAGGCTCATCATACAGCAGCTGTTTAGGAGGCATTTGTGTCGCGTCGCTTTGCTACTCGTGTGAAGTGGTTTTTAGACGTTGAGACGCATGGGAGTGATCATATCCCCAGTTACCTTAAGATCAAAGGTTTGGCCAGCTGTCATTCGCAAAACACAATCCGGCGTATTGACTTGTCTACATCCGAAACCAGCATGGAAGAAGCTTGTCGCAAAGGTCTCCCTTCTGGCCTTCAGCAAGCGATCAAAGAAGCAACGCAGAATGCGATGTGCACACTGACATGCACTTCCATGTTATCAAAATCCGACGTGAAATTGGAGTGACTCCGTGCGATTCGTCGGCGTGCCGAACGAAGATACCGACGCACAAAGTCCATCCATGATCTAAGAATAGCCAGACGCACGCAAAAGAAGATCCAGCGCCGAATGGACAAATTGGAGTCTCAACGCTGGGAAAAATTTTGTGAATACCTAGACCCCCCAAAATCTCTTTCTCATATATGGAGAACCATGCGAGGCCTACGTACATTTCCCGAACAACGCGTGCCATTCAAAGCCCTGGCGCTTTTTCAACGTCGAGAGAACATCGAGGTTGCGGAAGATTTTTGCAGGAAGATTGCAGGCCAATCAACGTACACAGGCGCCCTTTGTACTAATAGCATCATGCCCCATCCACAGGATTCCCGCATGGACCTGCCTTTCACCACCGAGGAGCTTGATGCGGCTCTTGCTTTGTGTAGTCGGTCGTGGTCTCCTGGACCAGATGGCATATCGTACCGCATCTTGCGCCACCTGGGTGAGAGAGCACGAAATGCGTTGCTGGATATATTCAATGAATCCTGGCGGGATGGAAACGTCCCTCAGGAATGGAAGACAATTCGTCTGGTGCCACTGCTCAAACCTGGAAAGTCACCACTAGAGCTCACGTCATACCGCCCAATCACACTGGCAAGTTGCGTAGGGAAGGTGATGGAACGCATGATCCTTGCCAGATTGGAGTGGTACCTGGAACGCCACAATGTTTATCCAAACGCTATGGCCGGTTTTCGACGTCTCCGTTGCTCTATTAATAATGTCATCGATCTGGTCACTTATGTCCAGCATCAAAAGAGATTGAAACGGTTATCTGTCGCCATGTTTCTCGACGTAAAAGGAGCTTATGACAATGTTGCTCATGACGCCATACTTAACGCTCTTGAATCGGTCGGCCTTGGTAGCCGAATGTATACCGGTGGACCCGCAACTACTTACACATGAGGTCCTTTTTTGTGCAGACCGATAACGGTCCGACCTCACAACACTACACATACCGCGTGGTGTTCCCCAAGGTGGCGTCTTGAGCCCCCCACTATTCAACCTTGTTCTTGTCGGTCTCGTGGAACGCATACCAAGTGCTGTCTAAATATCAATGTACGCCGATGACATCTGCCTGTGGACGTCAAGTGTAACACGTCCTCAGGTGCGCGCGAGGCTTCAAAAAGCCGCGACTTCAATATCGGCGTATCTTAGCGAACAAGGCCTCCAGATTTCACCTGAGAAATGTGCGCTGGTCGCGTTTACGCGGAAGCCAATGACGTCCTACGCCATCAGGGGCGTAGCCAGAAATTTTTTTCGGGGGGGGGGGGGGGTTCATCGGCCCGACCGGGGGGGGGGGGGAGCGTCTGCTTTCCTCTACGTGACGTGATCGATAATAAATATCGGTATTTTAAGCACCCTCTATGTATGTATTTCAAAGACATGGGACCCCCCCCCCCCTCCCCCCTCGCGTGTGTGTGTGCTAGAGCACTGCACGGACTCGGGCTTACCCGAAAGCCTGGGCCCATGGGCCGGGCCGGGCCGGGTAGAACTGTTTTTTCACGGGCTCGGGCTGGGCTCGGGCACGGCGTGTGCTTTTTGACCCGGGCCCGGGCCGAGCTCGGGCTTTCTGGTCGTGTGCATGTAACGTGCAGTGAGTTATTCTCGGGCGACTCAACTCTGAAAAACATTATTTTTCGGTCTCGGGCCGGGTTCGGGCCGGTTTAGAGTCGGGCTCGGGCCGGGCTCGGGCCTAAGGTAAAGGGGTGGTGGGCCGGGCCGGGCGGGTAACGTAGATTATTTCCGCGCCCGGGCCGGGCCCGGGCCGATCTCGGGCTTTCTGGTCGTGTGCACGTAACGTGCAGTGAGTTATTCTCGGGCGACTCAACTCTGAAAAACATTATTTTTCGGTCTCGGGCCGGGTTCGGGCCGGTTTAGAGTCGGGCTCGGGCCGGGCTCGGGCCTAAGGTAAAGGGGTGGTGGGCCGGGCCGGGCGGGTAACGTAGATTATTTCCGCGCCCGGGCCGGGCCCGGGTCTCGCCATAAAAGTTTTGATCGGGCTCGGGCGGGCCACCCAACGTAATAATAGGCCCGGGCCGGGCCCGGGCTGAAAAAATCGGCCCGTGCAGTGCTCTAGTGTGTGCTTGTGAAGAAATTAAGTAAAAAGGAATGTAAGCTCAGTAAAATACAGTAAGTACGACAGGTACAGTGGGCGTTTGGAGCAACCGTCTCTCATCGCGCCACTGAATGGACCAGTCTTCGAAAACGCATCATTGAGACGACCCGCCCAGCGCAAAACGTCTCTCGTTTGCGATTGCGCCACTACGGAAGGCTGGTAGTTACTGTTGTGTTGCTGAATCTCAAACCAGCAATTACGAAAGGCTGGTAGTTGCTGTTGTGTTGTGGAATCCCAAACCAGCAATGTACACACCAAAGGGTTGATGCCAGCAGTGAAATTCCACCGACTCGCAACAGAATGCACGAAACAGACAGCCGACAAGCATGGATTACATGTGCGCAGTACAGCGTAAGTAAACTCTTGTTGCAGGCGCTGACAGTTCTCGTCGGAGTTCACGCGTCCTGAGAAATTGATTATGTGCACTATGCACTGAACAAGACCGGAGTTCATTCCTGCATCACTAGTACACCAATCAGTCGAGATTCTGTGAGGTACAAGGCCGCTTCCTGTTTGCACCGGCCTAAGTGAAGCAGAAACGACTCGCACGCACTACTTAAAATGCGTACACATGTCATAACTATGCAGTGCGGTGAAATATTCTGTACAATTCTGAATCTGTTGACGTAAATGCAAATGACGGCTGCACGCTCGCACACAGCGGAAGACACAGCGGCCCATGCATTTGCCGCAGGAAATGCAAGGCGTCGAAAGCTTCGTAAAAAAAAGCATTACTCGTTTTTGCGCGTATTTCAGTTTTCTAGCGCAAAGACGCAGCGAACAAGCTATTGCTATGGGAGTAGGTATATAGCCTGCATGGTCACACGTGCATTTTCACGTGTATAGCCGTCCTTGACTTGTGAAACGCACTTCGCCCCGACGAGGACGACGCCATCTACGCTTAACGGAGATTAACAATTAGAAGGGAAGCGGCGGAAATGTATACCGGAAATTTCGACCACCTGGGGACTTTAACGTGCACCTAAATCTAAGTAAACGGGCATCGAGCATTTTCGCCTTCATCTAAAATGCGGCTGCCGCATTTGTTGCTTCATTTGTTGCGCATTTGTTGTTTCAGAATGCGGCCGCCACATTCGCGCCAAAAACCTCACAGAGTGTCAACGCCTTGACAAACACCGTGACAGTTTTTTTCCATATGCAGACATGATTCGCTGTAAATTACCAACCCAAACGGAAGCGCCCAGGAATGAAAGTGTGAAAGTAGCACCGGTTTCTTGAAATATGTCAGCGCGAAGCGACGAGAGCAAAGGGTGGGTTAGTGGGGGGGGGGGGGGGGGGGGGGCAAAAATTTCGGGGGGGGGGGGTTTGAACCCCCCCAACCCCCCCCCCCCCCTTGGCTACGCCACTGTACGCCATATCCATCAATGGGCAAAACATATGTTACGCCAGGACGCATACATTCTTAGGGGTGATCATTGATCGAGACCTCAGCTGGAGCCCTCATGTGGCCTACCTGAAGAAACGCCTAATGGCCATTTCACACATTTAGAGGCAAAACATGGGGAACGTCAGTATACGCGATGTTACAACTCTACAGGGCGCTGTTTCTCGGATATCTGAGGTACAGCTTACCTGTACTGGGCAATACAAGCAGAAGCAACATCCGCACAATCGAAAGTGCTCAGGCGCAGGCACTAAGGGGTTTGTCTTGGATTGCCACGATGCACATCGACAGCGGAAACAATTGCAATAGCTCAAAATTACCCAGTGAGAACTCATATGACATTGGAAGTGCTCAAAGCACACATCAGGCGCATTGCCCGCGCCCCTTTCCATCACCTCGCCACGCTGCCGAAAGACCGACCCAATGCGTCCTTTTGCCAGGTGATATTGACGTAGCGTGACTGCCTCCCTCGAGATTATACGCCTGCCGAGAGGCTGCTATCACCTCCTTGGTGTTTGGCTCGCCCACAAGTTCGACTCTCGGTACCAGGGATTCGAACGAAAGCAGGACTCTCGTCACCAGCTCTCAAGCAGCTATCTCTACTCATGCTGCACGAGACATACAAGGACCACCTTCACATTTACACTGATGGCTCGACAACTCTTGACGGATCTACAGGAGCTGTGATCTTCCCCGAAAAAGCCGTGACCTTTCAGTTTAAAACTTGTGTCACAAAAGAGCGCGTACGTAATCCAAGCGCGCGCCGCGTGTCACGCAAGCCAGTGAAAGAACACACCGGCCCCGCGGCAACTTCAACAGAGGGGGAGAGCGCATACGCCTCAAACAGCAACGCGAACATCGGCGCTTAGACGTCTAGAGAAGAGAGAATAAAACATTTATTAGTGAAAATTAATAGTCGTTTTGTGGTCGGACTCGGACCTCCTAGTCCGGAAGACCATTGGCTTTTGCCGCCGTCCGGTCTCGGTTGACCAGGGCCTGTTGCTGTTCTGGGTCCGAGCTGGTCAGGGTCGCCTCCCACTCGACTATCGTCGGATTATGCTTGGCCGATATTTTAGGATTCTGTAGGCACGCCCAGACCATGTGGTATAATGTGGCCGTCTGGGAACAGAATTTGCATTGCGGATTGTATGTCATAGAATCTATCTTTGATAATACATACGGATTTGGTAAGGACAATGTTTGCAAGCGTCTCCATGCTACCTGCGTTGCCTTATGTAATTTGGGATCAGGCGGGGGTAAAGTGCGTCTACTCAGCCGGAGGTGCTGTAGGATCTCAGAATATGAAAGAAGGGGCTGAGGATCGTCCTGGTCCGCGAGAAGTTGTGCTGTGGAGGATTCGGCGGAGTCCGGGTGTATAAGCTCTCGGGCGGAGAGAGAGAATAAACATCTTTATTAAGAGATTATTTTAAGAGTTGTCTTCGGGGTGGTCTCCCCTTTCCAGGAAACCATAGGCTTTTGCCGCTTCCACGGCCCTCGCTACCAGCTGGCGCTGGCTTGCGAGGGTGGAGCTGGCTAGCGCACTCTCCCAAAGCTCAGGTGTGTGGTATGGATTGGGTGATTCACTTCAGTACAGCCCCCTACCATGTGGTAGAGGGTGCCCTGTGCTCCACAAAAGTGGCGAAGTGGAGAGGACATATAGGGGGTGAAGTGGTAGTTTCTAGATGGGTGGGGGAAGGTGTTGGTTTGCAGTGCTCTAAGAATGTGGTCATTACCTTTGGTTAGTTTTTTATGCGGGATCGGAAATATTCTTCGTCGCAACCTATAGTGCATAGTGATTTCCTGATAAGAGACCAGAGGGTGCGGTTGCCAGGGCTCCTCCATTGTGCCAGGGGCTCGGTTAGTGAAACCTCGAGCCGTGAGATGCGCCATCTCGTTGCCTGGGATGTCATGATGCGCTGGTGACCACACAATCTTTACTCGTCTCTTGGGGGGGGGGGGGGGGGGGTCCCTCTGGAGTATTTGCCAGGAGGTTCGGTGAATTCTGCCGTAAAAGAAATTGCGGCACGCTTGTTGGGAGTCTGTTATGACGGTGTCTGCGGTCGTCTGTGCGATCGCCAAGGCGATGGCCACTTCCTCGGCGACGACGGGGTTGTCATTGCGGATGGAGACGCTTGTCAGGTGCTCTTGACTTACGATTACGGTGGATGTGGAGGCTCTCCTGCCGGGTTACAGGGCCGCGTCGGTGTAAGCGACTAGTGGATGGTTGCCGTACTGTTTGGTAATGGCTTTAGCCCTTGCAGCCCTTCTTCCTGCGTTGTGGATAGGGTGCATGTTTCTTGGTAGCGGCTGAACCAGGATCTGGCTCCGTACGCACTTGGGTAGCAAGGCCGTCGTTTGGGGTTGATGCTGCAGCGGCGAATTAATGCCCAGTCTACTGAGAATAGTCCGTCCCGTCGTCGTGGTGGAAAGTCGTACCCGTTGATTGGTCAGGTGAGCCTCTACGAGTTCTTCGGTGGTATTGTGGAGCCCTAGCTTCAGCAGCTTGTCGGTAGATGTACTGATGGGTAAGTCCAGAGCCCGCTTGTAGGCTTTGCGCAAGAGGGTGTCGATTTTCTTGATGTCGGTGGAAGTCAAGAGTGCGTACGGTACGGAGTAAGTGACTCTAGAGACAACGAAGGCTTGTACGAGGCGCAGCGCGTCCTCCTCCCCCATGCCCCTTGTTTTTGATATTATTCTTCGGAGCATGTGCGTGACTTGCTCAACCGTCGACTTTAGCCTGTTTATAACGATGGTATTGGTTCTGTTTTGCTGGAAGTTCATCCCGAGCACCTTGATGCTGGGGGAGGGTGAGATTACGTGTCCTTCCAGGTGAATGCGTATGGTAGGTGACTCTGGTTTGAGCTTTTTGCCTGGAATGACCACTAGTAGTTCTGACTTCTGAAGGGCACAGGCCAGCCCACACCCCTTTGCATAGTTGTTAACGACGTCCGCCGCTGCTTGAAGCCTGTCCTCCATCTCCCCCATGGAGCCCGTAGAAGACCAGATGGTAATGTCGTCTGCGTAGAGCCCGTGTTGTATCCCTGGGATCTCGTTGAGCAGGGAGGGCAGTCCAATGAGGGCGATATTGAAGAGGAGGGGGGATATGACCGCTCCCTGTGGTACGTGTTCCTCGGCCTCCAATCAGGAAAGGGTCCGTGGCCTGATCTCCTATTTTCAAGACAGCCTTGCGGTCCGTCAGGAAATCCCTTATATAGTTGTACGTCCTAGTTCCGCAGTCTAGTGTGTTGAGATTGAAGAGTATGGTGGTGTGTTTTATATTGTCGAACGCCCCTTTCAGATCTAATGCAAGGATGGCCGTGGGTGAGTTCCGTGTGGCGGGTGTCATTGCCTCTTCTTTGATTTGCAGCAGTACGTCTTGGGTCGACAGATGCGGGCGAAATCCGACCATCGAGTGTAGCAGTTTGTTTTCTTCTTCCAGGTAGGTTTGTAGTCTGTCCAGTACTATGTGTTCGAGCAATTTGCCTACACAGGAAGTAAGGGAAATGGGTCGCAAGTTTTCGATGTTGTGGGGTTTTCCAGGCTTCTGTATGAATCTGACCTCTGCAGTCTTCCGTTCTTGTGGGATTGTGCCAGATCTCCAGATGTTGTTGAGATGCTCTCGGGCGGAGGCATGAGCAATCTCATTGCCTCGAACTCCCGCGTGCCCTGGTACCCAAAGCAGCTGTTTCCACTGACCCTGTTGACGATTGGCCGCAGCCTGTTGCAGTATTGAGTGTGCGAGGTGGCCGACTTGACCTCTTGCGAAATTGCGATACGCCGCCTGGGAATCCTTGAGGACAAAGGTGGCTCTTGGATTACGCATGGCTAAGGCTATGCCGGCTTCTTCCATGGCTGTGATGTCTATTCCGGTGACCGAGATGCAGTCTACCACCTGTCCCCTGTGTACAACGGTTGCCGTGGAGCGGTTGTGCAGGGGTCCGGCGGCATCTACAAAGAAGGCACCTGCGTGATCCGAATACTTGTCGTAGGCTTTGGCTCTGGCAGCACTTCTGTTTTCGTGGTGGACGGGGTGCATATTACGTGGCAACGGGCGAGTGATGATATCCTGCTGCCATTCTGGTGGTAGTGATCGCTTGCTGGCGACCTGAGTGGGTGGATTGATGCGCAGTGCTTCTAGCGTGGTGCGACCTGCTTTGGTGCGTGCGAGACGAATGACTTGGTTCATGTAATGAGCTTGGAAGAGCTCTGACGCTGTATTATAGATGCCCATTTCAAGGAGCCTGTCATTCATGGCCCATGGTGGTAGAGTGAGGGCTTTCCAATATGTAAGGCGGAGTAGACGGTCCAGTTTGAGTTCGTCCTTTTTGAGAATGCGCAGGTACGGGAAGCTGTGACACGACTGATCACAAAGGCCGGTACGAGACGCAGTATGTCCGCTTCTTTAATGCGATGATGTCGATTGGCAATTCTGGATATCATTCGGGAGATATTGGTGCAGGTAGTGCGGAGTTTTTGAATTACTGCGTTGTTGTTGCCCTGATTATTAATGTATGCTCCCAGGACGCGGATAGTGTCCACTGGACGTCTAGAAGAGCATCGACGAAGCGACGGTAACCGGAGAGAGAGAGCACACGCGCGCGCCGGGACACCTTCTCACCCGGCGAGTCGAGAGAGGTTGCGTGAGCGTGCGCCAACGGGACGTGAGCGTGCGCCAACGGGATTAGTCATCAACACCCCCCCCCCCCCCCTTGACGACGCTCCGACGGCGGCGGTCGAAGGTGCAATAAGATTCCCAGGCTTTGGCCATGCTACGAGATCACGACTCCGATAGGAATGTTCGAGAACGCCTGTGACGGCTATATAACCACCATGTGAGAATTAGCAGGGGAGTTCAGTCCGCACCGGTGAAGCGATGTAACGTGAAGACCGAGCGTCTGCGGAAGAAGGGGATTCCCCGGCAAGCTAGTCGACGAGTTCATCGAGAGTCTGCATTTCCGGAAGCTTCGAGATTTGCCCTGAGCTACGCTGAGATCGTCTGACTCCAGGAACAGCACGGTGAATACGATTGGACACTTAGTGTTCCTATTTATTTTGTACTTTACGTGTTGGACTCTTGGTGCTTGTCGTGAATTATTTTCCTGTGTTTTGTGAATATCCATCTGATTTGTATTGTGTTGTGTCTAGCTTAAGTGTCAAGTGATTGTGTAACTGCCTTGTGTGAAGAATATATTTTGGTGCGTTTTGACAACTCTGGGCTATGACTCGGTCTTTGGACAGCAACCGGCGTTCGCTGGCGCACCAGAGGGCCCATTCTTAATTGTCCTTGCTTTCGTGGGATTATTTTCAGAAGCTGATAAGTCGGCTTTGGAATTTGGTCCGGCGTCTGCACCTTGTTCACGGGGTCTGTGACCACTTGTCACCGGACAACATCGACTGTTGCGGAACTTGCTGCACTTCGCAGCGCCCTTCACATGCTTCATGAAGATTTACCACGAAAATGGAGTATATTTACTGATTCGAAGGCAGCCCTGCAGTGTCTGCTCTCCGCTCTGCGTCGTGGACCACAAGATCAACTTGTGCTTGAAATAAAGCAGATATATCACCAACTAGTAGAAAAAGGACATATTACTTTTCAGTGGCTCCCAGGCCACTACGGCATCATGGGCAACGAACAGGCCGATGAAGCTGCTAGGAGGGCTCACGAAAATGCCGTGAAGGAACCCATTCCACTTTCAAGTACCGATGCAGCAGCAAAGCTTCGTATATTCGCGCGTGATGCCACTCGATCCATGTGGAACACGCCAGGTTTTCAGTATACTCGACTGCACCGCTTGGATCCATCCCTCCGACTACATATTCTATCTGGACTTTCCCGAATCGAGACAACTGCTCTCTGCCGACTGTGGCTTGGAGTATCTTTTACGAATGCGTTTGCTTGCCGCATCGGAATGGCTGACAGCGCTGCCTGTGATAGTTGCGGCAGCGAGAAAACAACCGCACATATCTTGTGTCATTGCCCTTGCTAAAGCTCCCAGAGGCAGTCACTCGTGACGGAGTTCGCACGCCTCGACGACCGGTCGCTTTCTGAGCAGACGATCTTCTGAGCAGAGTGTCGGCTGATGCAGTCCTTCACACCAGAAGGCGACGAGGGCGCTACTGAAGTTCCGGTCAAGCGGCCTGTTTGAACGACTGTGACACTCCCGAGTTCCTTTGTGTGTGCAGCGCGTGTGTGTGTTTTAGATGCGAGAGCATCTTATGCTCGGAGCAGTGTCCGTTCTGCGGCGTCCGCACCCATACTGCGCATGTGCAACTCTCCCTCATTCTCCTCTCCTACGCAGGTGTGCGCTTTCCTCCTCCCCTATCCGTTACAGGTGCGGCGCAGCAAATCATTGCATATAACTCTCTCTAAGGGTACGCCGGTAGGCGGCGCAAGTGTCGCGGCGCAGTATAAAGCGCGCGTTCGCTGTGCTTCCGTCATTCTCTCTCTGTGCAACGAAGTGCTAAACGCCATGAACAACGTCAACGCCGGCGCTAGTTGCAGCGGCAGCGCCACCGCCGCGGAGCAGAGGAAGGCTCGGGAAGCCGAACGTAAACGTCAGCGTCGGCAAGCGGACCCCGAACTTCGGGCCAGGGAAGCCGAACGTAAGCACAACCATCACCATCAGGGGAACGTGCATAGACCTCGTCTTCGCAAATTTCAAACTCTACCCTCTGCAGCAAGACCCATTGACGCTACACTTCACCGACCACAAAGCCATCGTCTTCAAGATACCGCGCGCACCGACGCTAGGAATCACGCACGATCTCTAAATAAAGACGCAACAACCCCGTACAAACGTCTCCTCTATTCTCAATACATTCTCTCACATTTCACTGGGTTGTGTTGCCAAGTGAAACAAAACGGAAACTCGATGCGCACCCCCCGCGATGGTTTCGCATCCCACCATGGTTGCCCGTAGGGTGAGATGTGATTTTTTTTTCTGATCTCCGTTTTTCTGTGTGTGCATTTTTCTTTATCTGTCTCCCCTTACCCCTTCCCCAGTGCAGGGTAGCAAAGTGGATATCTACCTTCCGGTTAACCTCCCTGCCTTTCCCATCTCATTAATCTCTCTCCACGAAACCGTCCTCTATGCCTTCATGCTTCAGAATATCCCATAACAATTCACTGTCTACGTTGTCGTAGGCTCCTTTAATATGTAGAAATGCTATCGATTAAGGTCTATTCTGAGCTACTGAAATCTCTACGCACCGAGTTAGTACAAACATATCCTCTAAGCGTCTGCCTGGACTGAACCCGTTCGTAGTTCCCCCAGTACATCATTTTTTCCACCAACTTCGACAGTTCTAATTTTACGGCTGGTATTGCCATTCTAATTCTAGGGAGTTCAAAATTAGGCTTTACGGAATTTTTAGAAATCGCCTGTGGCAGGTAGCATTTCTTATTGAGCTGTGTTATTCGATGAGGCGGACATTAGTAGCACGAGAATGCAACACATATTCACCTAATTAGCAAAAATTCACTAATAACTTCTTAACTACTTTAGAACACATATTGCAATTTACGAATTTTAGCCGCAGAGTTTAGTTTGCAAGAAGCACCCACTTAAATGAATTTCCAGGATATGCCTATATATCAACTATATGCCTCAAGTGGTTCAATTTTGTGGTGGGCTGCCGTTTCGTCAGCAAGCCTGCACACGAGGAGGCAAAAGTACAGTAGGGCGTGGGAAAACACATCGCAGGGATACTGAAGTGAATTTCGGTCCCCGATTGTAGCAGTGCCATGTTTACTAGATGTATGTTGTCGGAGTGACATATCATTGTCTTAATTATGCCCAAACACGGAGTCTATTTGGGTCCGCATCCAATCGTATGCCACTGGAGGTAACACATTGAGAAAGTTCAAACTGAAAATCACTATGGGTTCTGTAGCTGTTAAGACAGCCCCAACTGCGCTTTTTTGAATGTCCAATTGGGCCTCATTGTGTCACATACTTGAAGAGGGTCAATTGGTTATTCAAGCTTTCAAGACACTCCAAGGCTGCGATTTTGTAGCGATGCCTTATGACTTATTCTATACTAGTCTTATCATCCACCGCTCACGGCCGGCTTACCCTGTTGATAACGCGAGTGGACCATCGCTCTGACCACTGACAAGGCGCGAAAAGGCATTATTACCGGAAAGGCATCGCTACAAAATACCGGCCCAAATGCTGTTTGTAAACACTAATCGGTCCTAAAAGGGACCTTGAACCACCCCTCGGGCTTGGTGAAGAAGTCCGCGGATAGCTCACGCCGCTTTGAACATATCCAAATTTTGCAGTCGTGCGCAGTGCGTGCATCTCGCAAGAGGAGCGCGAAGTCGCATTTCTCTCAAACGATTTCAATAGAAGCCTAGGCCTCACTCTTTTCTGGACGCTTTATTTCGTAATATAGCAGATTCCCATACGCGGCTGCTATTGGTCAATAGCTGAAATAAATCAAGAAGGGAGTTTGGATCAATGCGCTTCTTCCTACTGTTACTGTGTATTGACACAGTTGAATACACAGGCTGAAGTGATAATCTGCTTTCGAATTTCAATAATCGTTACGTACTTCCGGAAGAAGCCGACTATCGTCTGCTCACACTCGGTCGCCGCTGCCCGTGTAGCAAATAAACTTTGGCCACCCTGTTTATCGGTGTCGTAGCCATCGGATCTCGCTAACTTCGACTGGTTCTGAACACTGAGCTAGCCTTGAACCACACGAAACTTAAGGTCGGACAACATGCACGCTTGCTGCAAGCACGCGCTCATTCGTGGCCGCTCCTGTTTAGACGCCTTCGCAGATTTCGCTTTGTAAGGAGAGCGCTTCAAAATTCCCAAGTTGGATGCGGCTACTATCCGTAGGACAAGCTGGTGCAGGACAAAACCGGTCCGGCAACCGGCAAGTAGGCTTCATTCACCGCAACACAGAACGTGGGAAAGCCAGATTACACCGATCCCCTTAAAGTCGACTTCATTTTAAACAGAAATGCATTGCTGGGAGGATGTTCTTCCAGGGGCAATAAAGTCGTCCTATATTAAAATGTGAAGGCCCAAGGACTTTTCATTACTTTTATTGTTTGCTATTTCCCCGACGCGCGCGCGTCCCAAACATATTTGACAGGGCAAGTCCCAATTTGACCTGCAGAGGATGCCAGCGCCATCTGGATAAGATTTTTGCAATTAGGCTACCCGAGTGAGCCGGTGTTATGGTAGAAATGCTGGCACAAGAGGTTTGTGTTTCGAGTTTCCTCGTAACAGAATTGTTTTCTCGTACATTGAAATAACAGTCAAATGCCATGTCCGTACGTGGTGCTTAAGTTGCACTTTACCATTTTTCTTACGGGTTTCACCGAGAAATTAATTTTTGTTCACTAACACCTTGCACCATAACGAAGGGCCTGCGCGGTCGGGATGACCTTGCAAATTCAGTGGTTGCGGGCGATTTTTTTTCGCCACGGACGCCGACGCCCGGATTTTCTACGACACGGGCCCGTTGAAAAAACTGCAGTTTTGTGTAGCTGCAGTCTGCTACGTAGCGCATATACCGCGGCCGCCGCGGGGAGCCACGACGAGTCCACTGGCTGAGCGCACTGCGGCTCGCCGAGGACAACCGCGTTTGTCATGTTTGGCGGGTCGAAGGCGCCATAATTGGAAATAGTGGCGTCTACGTAAATATAATTTGAACTGCGCGCTACGGTGACGTTCAGTTGGCGGAGCGTTGTGGACAAAGCCGCTCAAATGCACTTCTCGACTTCGATAAAAAGTGGTTCAGGGAAGAGGGCCCTAAATAAGTTAAAACGTGCTCTGTACGCCATTGGTCTTACTTGCAAGTCACTAGATGAGTAATGCCACGAAACGAAATACTGGTTGACAAAGTGCAAGTCCTCAAATAGACCTTTGGTGTGATCAATGGAAAGCGCATTATTGGCCCAGATCAATCCTTAGAACTCGGAAAAAGTAAAAGGAATAATTATAATGCGCACACTGAAGTTATCAGATGCAGCCTTCAAAATACAAGCAAAAAGTGTTACCCTCATGCCGAATTTTCAAGCTCACACTTCCAAAGAAGCTACACTGCAACGCCCAGTATCAGTAGAGCATCGGTGTTTCGTTGTGGAAACTAATGCACCATAGCGGTCAAGCTTGCTCAGCTTGGTGTTTCCATAGTTACATTTTTCATGAGGTCCTGTCATGCTCACATACGCTTCAAAACAATGCACTCAACGTAACAGACATTACTGATATCTTGCACTAGATACATATTTGACAGCACAGTTGGTCAGCTAGTCAGCAGTGTGCAAGCCAAGCTATCTTGGCTTGCACATTAACACCTAGACAAGTAAACATGCCCTGCTGCAAGTTATTTTGCTGTAAAAAAATTGTTTTTGCATAGTATTCACGATGCCACACAAGCACAAACGGTGTATTACATTCTTATCCAATTAATGGTAGCGCAGAAGCACGTGGTATGTGCACAATATCTCAGCATCAGGGGACATATGCTGGGACAATCACTTTGATACTATCACCTCGACCATCAGACGCATGCCGATTGGCTGGTTGAGCATGTCACGCGAAGGTGATACTATTGCTGAAAAAGATAGTCCGAGAATACATCCCCATAGCAGTGCTATTGATACCATTTAAGCGTTCTAGGATGTATTTCCAGGGCAGCTTTAAATGCGCACTGTTCTTGAAACATGGAATCAGAATGAATAGCACAAATCGCGCTACAAAAAATCTACTTCAAGATGCTATTATGTAGCTGGTTCTAAGAGGTCAAACTTAACATGCATTGCCCACGAAATGTACAGTAGGGGTGTACACATGAACATTTGACAAAAAAAGGCACTGGGCTGTACCAGCCAGATTTACAGACACTTAAATCTGAATGTGCATAAAAGTAGGCAAAAACGTGATGCATAATCCTTAGTGCTTTATTGCAGAAAACTACATACAGCAACTCTCCTCATACAATGAAGTGCCCATCACATTTTCAATAGAAAATAATCGAGGCGGCAAAATGCACAGAATGACACTTGTGCCTGCATATCAGGGGGAAAAAATGGAGGAGAAGGGGAAGGATTTACGACAGCCACACAGATCCTAGATGAATCACATGGCTTCCAGCGCCTACACTGAACTACAGTACCTTCAAGGTAACAGAAGAGTCCACACAAACTTAAATGCAGCTCACCGCTAACTGACGGATGACAAACCACCACACAACCTTTAAAAAAGGAGAAAAAAAAAATCCAAGCACAGGTGCTTTTTCCCCAAAATTCAACGGACACCACATTGCCACAGATATCAGCCTGCTGCATGGCAAAATGACTGCACAACACTTCCGTGGTGACAACGCCCAATTCTTAACTTGGTGGCAGTTTACTACTGTTATAGACACTAATTACACAGCATAAACTGAAGAGTTGTCACATCACTCTCAAATGTACATTGTGCATCCACTGCTGTTTATACCGCACACAGCATTTTTCAACACCATCAAGAATGCCTTTCTCTTGCAAACTAGTCCTTCAAATAGCGCAGCCACAATTTCCAATGTGCATGCTCCTTTGCAACATTAAATTAAAAAAGCCATTCTCAAAAAAACAAGGCAAGGGAATCCCCTATGCTATGCCTGGTCAAAACAGATCCTGCCTCCTCCTCCTCCCATATGGGTGTATATAAATTAAGAGCAAAAGCACGTCACAAGAACCACACAAGAAGCGCTCGAGGCGTGAACGGAAACCATTCCGGTTAGGTTTCCTACGCAATAAGGGAAGAACCAATGGTGTCGGTCCCACTGACCACATTTGTCACCATTCCAGGTATGGACAGAAACACAGACTCAAAAAGACACATTCAACCACAGGAAGGAGGCAAAAACGTTTAGGGGAGGATCCACAAAACTTGGGCACAAATTAAAAGGCCCTTGAGAAAAAGAAGACAAAAATATTTTTCATTAAAAAAAGGTTGTGGCAGAAGCCTGCCCACAAAAACACGATCAGCTACAGTACAGTCATGTTTACACACTTGTTATACATATGTATAATATTTATACTTATCCAAAGCTCGCCAGACCAATTTCATTACCCTTTTCCGAAATGGACAAAAACTCTCAGACAGAGAAGGGGGCTATGAATCAGCAGCAGCATTGTACACTTACACACACATGCTCACACACAGAGAATTCCCTTGTTCGCCAACTGCCCCCATGTCGGCACACATGTAAAAAAATTAATTCAGATCCTTGATGCCTTGCTGAAGGCAACAGGAGACCGAAAAGTAAAAAAGGGGGTTAGGGGGAGACCACATTTATTAAACCATGGACCAGATAAGTCCTTTATGGGAGGCGGGGACAGTGTAGGCAAAAAGAGAATAGGCAAGTCAGCACGTGATTTCCCAGGGACAACCAAGCGGCGGTGAGGGCCGTACAGGCGCCGGTCAGTCCCAGCCCAGCAGGTGGGCCTCACTCCTCGGCTGCCTCCTTGGGGGGCAGAGCTTTGTCGTCGGAGCTTTCGTTGACCACCAGGCCAACTTCGGCGGTTGGCTCGGGGGCCGTCGGTTTGGACTGGGCAAAGAATAACTGCGCTTGTTTGACCGCCTCAGCCTGCTGCTTGGCCTGCTGGTCGCTGGTGGGCAGTTGACGTGCTGGTGGCTGCAAACATACAGCAACTTTAATGCTAGTCCAAACAGTGTGGTCAAATGTTGCCCCTCACCAAGTGCATGCTTCTGAAAAATTTTTCATAACCTGCACATAACTTCATCAGCCTAAAAACTAATGCGCTCTGGAGGGTTGCCGCACCTGCTGAGCTCGTAGCGCAGGTGCAGGTGGGCCCCGGGGCTGCTGTGTAGAGGTCAGCGTCAGACCCTGTTGGGGCCTTTGAATGGGTGCAGGATACTTGGTGGGCGCTGTCGGAGGGGTGCCTCGTACCAGGTTTGGAGGCAGTGGCAGCACTTGCACAGGTGGCCGCAAGGAGCTCCCCGGGGGAGTTGTCCCCGTGGTGGCTGCCGTGGGTGGCGCAGACTGCCGGCCCTGGCCAAAGGCAAAGGGTGATCCAGGGGGAAAGGCCTTGCTTGCCTGGGCCTTCGGCGTTGGCGTGGCACCAAATTCAGTTGCAAGCTCCAGCGACTTGAAGGGCGGTGGGTGGAAGGTGCGATGAAGGGGTGGCTGTGAGCCAAAGGCCAGCGCCTGGCTCTGCTGCTGAGAAGGGTAGTAGCCACCCTGGGATGGGTAGTACGAGGTGCCCAGAGGTGCCCCCCCAGGAGCCGCCCGGCCAGATCCCAGCAGTTGCTGTGCAGTTGGCAAGCTTTGCTGGCCCAGCACCTGGCTTGTAGGCACAGGCGGCCCTGCCTGGTATGTTGGCTGCAGCCGCAGAGCTGCTCCAGTGGCAGCAAACATGTCAGGCCCAGAGTGAGCTGGCGGAGGGGGCACAAACATGCCCCCTTGGTTGAAGCTCTGGTATGACCCCAAAGGTGGGGGAGCTGGATAGCCATGTGTAGCTTGTGAAAACTGGTGGGCCACAGGACGGGGCACAGGGTCCTGAAGCAGTGTCTGGTAGAGTGCTGCTGGCTGAGTCATCTGCAATGGACGTGTGCATGTATCTTACCTACCAGATCTTTTAACTCCACCTATATGCCTTCAGCTGCTTAGTCAGACCACAATGATCAATCACAAATAGGTCAGGGGATTGGCTCTGTAGGTTCATCATGTAAATAAAATGACCAAGAATGCTCAGTGAAAGATCAGGTTTACCTGCTGAGTGCTTGTGAACAGCAAGGCAGTAGGAGGACTGGCCACTGCCTGGGGCATGCCTGCCACTTGAAGGTTTGCCATGGCCCGTACGTCCAACCCAGCCAAAGACGAGGCCGCTGCTGTTGGTGGCGGGCTCAGTGCGTGCAGGGCCCTCACCTAAAATACACAATAAATACTTTAGCTCTGGAAACATAATATAGGAGTGCCACATGTCAGACTTCCAACAAAGCTGATTTATGCTGTTTTAAGCTGCAACTTGCTTTTAAAGAGCAGCTCTGGAGATTCATTTTTCCAGGTTCACTGATCTCTACAAAATTTTCACAGCGACCAAACAGCATGGCAATAAGTTGCATACTTTTTTTTAAGGACACAGTATTCATAATGTCTTTAAACAGATAATTATACTGGTCTCCCTATAAGTAGTTCCAAATATGAAATACGGCAGATAGCAGTGTGGGTATACAGTCCAACATGCTTTCAACAGTGCTTGGCACCTCCAAAATCCTGCATTATACAGGTCGCTGTGTCGTAAACAGTTAAGGGGGGACACGGCTCTTTGGGACGAAAAAATCGCAAAAAAATCGACTTTTGGAAAATGAAATTTTTGAAATCTGCAGGTATTTTCCCCCAACTACACTAAGTTTCTTCACCCTTGAATCAATATCTTAGCCACAACATCACTTTATTTTGTCGATACCTGCAGAATTACAACCGAAGTTATCTCAAAAACGGTACTTTTTTCGCGAAGCGCAGTTGCCGTTTCACGCATCGTATCGCGGACATCTTGGTGTCATTTGAAAGGGTGATCTTTCGTCTTGAAATTCGCGCCAACTCCGGTACCATGCTGCCATTGGCTTTCTTAAAGTACCGCGCCGAAAAAAAGTCCCAGCGCGGCCCCTTATTGGCTGTTTAGCGCACGTGACCTGTGCTCGGCATACGATTGGCGGGATTCCTTTCTCGTCGTCTGCATGCGCTCATCCGCGCGGTCGGGTGTGCGCCATCTTGTCCGAGCGTCGAGTCATTGACAAGTGAATTGACACCGTGCTACGCGATGGCCCGTAAGAAATTCCATACGAAGAATACGTTCGGTGCAAAGAAGGTGCGACGTGCACTTATCAACAACTTCAAGAAGCGTAGCGCAACACATCCGGACGTCGAAGTTGTCGCGTCCCCCTCTGAATCCGCCTCTGCTGACACCGCCGACGTAGGCCTAGGCCTAACAAGCCCGTCGCCGTGCGAAGGTGTCGAAGGTCGCGTTCGTCACGATACGAAGTTTGTGAAGCCCGCAGAAGTGGAAGAGAGCAAAAAAAGAACCAAAGAAAAGCTTCAGCAGCTGTCGTCGACTCCCGCGACGGAAAGGAAGCGTTATCTCCTGACTGATAACACCGATGCCGCAGCTGAACCCGTTGAGCCGCTTGATGGGACCGTGTTTACTATAGTAAGTTTAGATGCGGTGAACATTCTGCTTGCGCGAATGAATTGCAACGAATGCAGTTGCGGGGATATGAAAATCATCAGAGGTGAGCACGAATACGGACTCTCTGTCAAGTTGATTCTTATGTGCGGGAACTGTGGTGATGTTACGTCGACGTGGAGCTCGCCGCGCATCCGCGGTGAACAGAAATCGAACCCGTTCGTTGTGAACGTTCTCGCTGCTCGAGCAATGCAAGCAACGGGAAACCGGCAAACAGCCCTCAATGATGTGTTTTCCACGATGAACATTAGCCGTCGCGGACTTCACACGAAGACGTGGCAACGCTACGTCAAGGAAAAGCTGACTCCCGCCGCCGATCGTGCTGCCCGAAACGTGACAAGCGAGTGCGCGCGCTCAGTTCGCAAACTTTACGGTGAATTGTGCCTCAACAACCCCGGGAACATCACGGTGTCGTACGATGGGTCGTGGATGACCCGCGGACACACCTCTCACATCGGCGTCGGCGCCGTGATCGAACTGTTTACTGGTCTTTGTTTAGATTACGTTGTCTTGAGTAATTTTTGCGCGGGATGCGAGACGGGCCCAAATGAAAATGATCCTTCTTTCGGAAACTGGAAGAAGAATCACCAGTGCCAGAAGAACACCGAGAAAAAATCGGGAGAAATGGAAGTGGAGGCCGCCCTCATTTTGTTCAAAAGGTCCCTCGAACGGCACAACCTCCGTTACACCACTATATTGAGTGATGGGGATAGCCGTACCTATCTTGCACTGCAAGAGGAAAAAGTTTACGGTTATTTGCAAATAGACAAGGAGGATTGCGTAAACCACGTCCAGAAACGGATGGGTACGGCGTTGCGCAATCTTGTTTCTAAAAACAAAGCTTCTGGCCTTCAGAGCCTCGGTGGAAAGGGTCGGCTCACAGCAGACCTAATTACGAGACTAAGCTCGTATTACGGATGGGCGCTAAAAACGCATAAAGGAGACGTAGATGCCATGCACAAGGCAGTGATGGCAACTTACTACCACATCACCTCCAATGACTTTGACTCAAACCACACATTTTGCCCAACAGGCCCCAATTCGTGGTGCCGTCAAAATGCCGCAGAGGCTAGGGGCGAGCCGGCCCCAAAACATCCCCGAAACCTGCCTCCTCATGTTTGCCAGGCCTTGCTGCCTATTTACGAGCGTTTGAGTGAAAAGAAGTTGCTTGAGAGGTGCCAGAGGGGAAAGACCCAAAACAGCAACGAGAGCCTCCACTCTGTTATCTGGTCTCTTGCACCAAAGGATCGCCATGCCTCCCTGTTCACCGTACAGGCAGCTGTGGCAGAAGCAGTGCTGAAGTTTAACGCAGGGAACGTCAAAGCGTCTGCATCTATAATGCAAGAGCTAAGCCTCAACCCCAGCTCATTTTGCAGTGATCGCATGGCTGAAAAAGATCGGCGGCGATTGAAAGCTTCAGCTCAAAAGCGTGCATCAGCTGAAAACATGCATCAGGCCCTCAAAAAACGTCACACGGGCAACAATTCCCAAAATGACTATGTGCCAGGGGGATACTAGCCAGTTACAGCTGGTAACTTGTAAACATTTTGCCATATTTCTGAATAAATCGAGCTGTTTTCGTTTTTCTTGATTTTCTCAGAACTAGCTTTTTACTCACCCTGCCCGTTCAGAGCAACGATATCTCAAGCTGTAGGACAGCTGCAGCTGTATTTTTTTTTGCTATACGCAGCTAAATGAATAAAGCTTGAAATGCTGCAAGCACATTCTTATTTTTCTATCTCTGCAATTTTTTATTCGCTTTCTTTTTTTTTAATTAGTAGCTGTGCTGTAAACACTGAACTTTCATAAGCTGTTAAATTGCTATTTGTTGTTGGATTGGAAAACTGCTTGCAGCAATGCAATCCTTATACATTCTGCTTTCCACACATGCAATAAATATAACTTTCTGGCCAGTATATTTTTATCTATTGTTTCACTAAATAATAATAATTAACATTTAATTATCTCATTAATTACTTGAGCCACAAAAAAAGTAATTGCATTTTTAAAATCAGCACAAGAAAATACATAGATCTGTGCATTTAGGTTGAATTTGCTCAATAAATAAATTAAGAAACCTTCAGATGCCATGTCCCCCCTTAACACTCGCAATAGAGCAGGCTAACCCCCGTATTCTAATTCCCCCGAGTTGAGAATAGCACTGATCAAGTGAAGATGACGCTATGCTTTTCACTCATCACAATGAATGTTATCTGGCGACAATGACAAGTTAATTTGCTGTGAACTTTCCGCAATTTTCGGACATATGTAGTGCACTTTCTTGCAATTCACAACTACACAATGACTTTTGCTACTTATTTTTTTTTTTCTACAATACCAGTAAAAATGCATAGGTACTCCCAGTATCATTTTTCACCATCTTTTTCTGTCGAGGTCGAATTAACAGAAGTCGGCTTGTACTTAGTGTGGATACTGTTGGTTTTTTTTGGTTTCGGAGACTAATCTAATTTGCTATATTCATTGGCAGGACAATTTTACTTTGTTAAAACAAGGTTTTAAATACATGGATCCCTATGGGGATTTCAAGGGGAATTTCATTTGCTGGCAGGCCACACTAGTGCTGTCTGTCAACGTGTTTTGCCCACTGGGTTTGTGTGTTTATTTACTGTTTGGGCAGGGGACTACCATGGCTACTGGTTTTGGTTTCAGAAACAAATCTAGTTCGCTACATCTATTGGCAGAAGTTACTTCAATAAAGCAAGGTTTTAATTATGTGAATCTCTATGGGGATTTCAAGGAGAATTGCATTTACTTCATTATATCCTCTTTCATTATAACTGATTCGGGTGTATTGATTCGTATGTGTACGTGCTTATTTTTGCAAAAGGGTGGCTGCTTGGGCCTTCATCCTGCAGTGGACATAAAAATGTGACGATGACCCCTTGTGTCACCTTGGAACATCCAATCTGGGGGATTGGCCAAAAACAAGGGGGAAAAAAAACTTTTTTTTATTGCACAACTCATTGGAAGGAAGGAAGACAGTGCGCTCTGTTCTGCCATTTCTTCCTACAAATCACGCATAAAAAAAGTCCCCCCCCCCCCCCCCCCCTTATTTTTGGCCAATCTCCCAGATTGGATGTTCGAAGGTGACACAAGGGGTCATCACATGTTTATGTCCACTGCAGGATGAAGGTCTCTCCCAGTGATCTCCAATTGCTAGGGTTGTGTGAATACCGAATAGTAGATTTCGAACCGAATAAGAAAGCCAAACATTGAATCAAATATCGCATATCTACAAATTTTGTATACAAGACGGTGCTGCACATGCTCGGGAGTCTCCTAACATTGCATAACAAGAATGTATCAGATGCCTCTTGATTGTCAGGTTCAGCGTGATTTGCCAACCGTCAAAGATTCTCTGAAATCAAGAAGGTACCGTCAAGTTCACGTTTCTTCTGTCTGCATCGCATTGTTTCTATCTGTCCTGTCGACCAGGTTGAACCTTGTGCAGACATAAAACCGCTCTGCGAATGGTGAAATTTGGGCGCTGTGCGTGTGCTATCCTCGCACTGGGCCGACGCTGGGGAGCACCTGCTACTATAGCAGGGCAAAAGCACTTGCAAAGACAAAACTAAAGAAACGATTTTGTCTAATGGCCAGGTACCCCTTACGGCATTGGCGAAGACTCCTCCCGCCAGGTCCAAAATGTGCGGAGGCATCTTATATCTTATCGCCTTTGCGAAAAACAAATCTATGCCTTATTCACGTTATTACAAAACATTGCACATCAACTCTAAGTGTTATGTCTTTGATGAGTCATCTAAAAGTGTTCAAGAACTAACATAGCTATCACGCCGTCAAAAACTGCCTCGCTGTGCTACACCTGCCGCTCGTTCAAGTCCGTCATTTTCAGTTATCTACACTAACATACGAAGCATCCTTACAAAACATGATACTATATCAAATCTTGTCTCATTATACGAAAGCAACCTGCTCATACTAACCGAAACATGGCTCACAGAGGACGCTCCCGATACTGAAATATTAAAAGACCTGCCAAACTTTGAACTACTCCACAAAGATCGGCAAGGACGAGGTGGAGGCGTCCCTTATAGCCATTAAAAAAAAAAAAAAAAACTATCGTTTTCCACCGTGCACGTAAGCTCGGACTTCGAAATTATATGGATCCTCTGTCGTGCCAAACCAAAACTACTACTTGTAGGTGTACGCTACAACCCCCCACTGCAGTTCTGCAGATTTTCCCAGAAAACTGAATAGCATCCTAAGCCAACTAGTTAAAAAATACCCTAACGCACACATTCTGCTGTTCGGGGATTTCAATTATCCAAACATTGATTGGACTAACCCTCAAATAACTACCGGTAGCACTGAATTCAGAGTTCGTTAATGTCTGTCTGAATTATAACCTTTCACAATTGGCAACTGAACCAACGCGTGTCACGCATGATAATGCCAACATTCTAGACCTAGTATTGTCTTCAACTCCTGAAACAATATCGTCTCTTACTGTAACGAAATAAATCACCATAAAGTAATCATGCTACATTCACCTTATTCCCGTCCCCGTGCCATACTCATAAAAAAAAAAATCTGCCTTTACGATAAAGGCAATTACCCAGCAATAAATACTGAATTGAAACGAATTTTAAAACGAATTTGAAACGGCCTTTGAACAAAACTCTGTTCAAGAAAACTGGTCTCTTTCAGGAAAAAGTGGCACTTTCAACTGAAAAATACATACTAACATTATCGATTCATGCTAACCTCCATAAATCATGGTTCACAAAAAATCTGAAAACACTCGAGAATAAGAAAAATCGCCTTTTTCGACAAGCTAAACAAAACCCAAACGATCACTCATGGAAAAAGTACTACGAAGCAGAAGGCATTTATATATCAGCAATCCATCCGCTCACGCAAATACACTTTCATTTCGACCTGGCTAACATGATAAGTGAAAATCCAAAGAAATTTTGGCAAATCATTAACCAGCTGCCATCACGCACTATCTCCTTCCCGAATGAGCAGGGTCCCGACACTCCCTTACCTACGTTTCTAGCGCAGTCTTTACCTACTATGCCGACTATCACTTTCTCGATACATGGAATTTCAAATAGATAATATTAAACTTTTGTCATCCGCAGGTCTCGACGAAATCACATCGAAGTTCTTAAAAAACACTAAGATCATCTCTGCGGCATGCCTAACATTGTTGTTTTCACAGTCACCGTCTTCTGGAAACCTCCCAAAAGAGTGGAACATGAGCAAGGTCGTTCCAGTCTACAAATCGGGCAATAAAGGTTTGCCTTTGAACTACCGCCCCATTTCCATCATGTCGGTGCCCTGTAAGATCATGGAACATGTCATTTACACCCATATAATAGACCGATCCCACCGACCGATCTGCGCATGCGCCGGTTTTCCGGAAGTAGCACTTCCACCATCTTGGTTGTAGTCAACTAGTCAACCACACCACCGCAGTCCGCGCTCGAGTACTGCGCACGAGCTTCCCAGACATATCTGCGACTCCACCACCGAGAAACATTCGTCATGTATTTAAAGAAATTACATCGGCTGTTCATTGCAGCATGCGAGGCGAACGTTGAAAAGTGCCTGTTCCTCTTTCCATTCGGTTGCTACCCGCTCATAACGCGTCGAGTATCGTATTTTTTCGAGCTTTGTATGTAGTACATGCTGATGTACGCGGTCGTTTTGCGTTACTATTTTTGCGCACGTGCATCTCGGTGACTGCAACGTAATGTTTGCTTAGCGACGGACATAATAGGATTTGTATACCTGTTGGAGACAGGTCTGAAATGCGGCGCCAAAACTTTTGTTCCCTACTTACCTACATGGGATTCGCGCACGACTTGCAGACTTCGGTAACAGTGATATCTAGAAGTTTAGAAGTTCTTAAGTAAGCTAGCCAATCATTGCCAATCGATAGCCAATCAATAGCTAATCAAAAATTGATCAATAATCAATAAATTCCGGAAAATGCTGGACATGACTTGGTAGTGCTTAGCCTAGCCCAAATACGTGGCTGATACCTTACGATAGCGAATCAATAGCTAATCGATAATTGATCAATAATCAATAAATTCCGGAAAATGCTGGGCATGACTTGGTAGGACTTAGCCTAGCCCAAACACGTGGCCAATAACTCGCGATAGCCAATCAATAGCTAATCGATCAATAATCAATAAATTCCGGGAAATGCTGGGGATGACTTGGTAGTTCTTAGCCTAGCCCAAATACGTTGCCAATACCTGGCTAATCGATCAATAATCAATAAATTCCGGAAAATGCTGGGGATGACTTGGTAGTTCTTAGCCTAGTCCAAATACGTGGCCAATACCTTGCGATAGCCAATCTATAGCTAATTAATAACTAATAAATTATCAATCAATAATCGATTTCAAAAAATGCTGGGGATGACTTGGTAGTTCTTGGCCTAGCCCAAATACGTGGCCAATACCTTGCGATAGCCAATCAATAGCTAATCGATAATCGACAAATAATCTATAAATTCCGGGAAATTTGAGTACACGGGTGTTTTCGCATTTTGCCCCGATCGAAATGCGGCCGCTATTCGCCCCGTATTCTCACGCTGTGTATTACCAGTACCACCTATTAATCCGTTGGATCCACGTCTCTCGAAGCTTTCGCTCTTTAGGAAAACACATAGAATCCGAAGCCTTAGTCACTTGTGTGGTTGTTGTACCAGCCAGGAACGCAGCAGGTCAATCCTCTCATCGCACGATGGCTCTACACGAACCATAAAAATTGCCAAAAATCGTTCGGATAAAGAACGCACAGGCACTCCGGGCGGCTGGAGCGGCCGGATGACTACAAGTACCAGCATGCACCGCGGCAGCGGTGGCGTCGTGAAACTGGCTGGTGGGATCGGTTTATTAACTTCCTTGACACTAACAATTTCTTTGACCAATCCCAGCACAGATTCCGCAAGGGATTAACTTGTGAAACACAATTGGCTATTTTTTCTTCACGATCTACACTCGAAATTAACACACAAACTGACGCAATTTTCCTTGACTTCGCAAAAGCATTCGACAAAGTAGCTCACCAACGACTGCTCCTAAAACTTTCTCGGTTAAATCTACATCCTACAGTTTTAACATGGATCGAACAATTCCTTACTAATCGCATGCAGTCGGTGTACGTCAATAACAAAACTTCTCAGCCTCTACCCGTAACATCAGGCGTCCCCCAGGGCTCTGTACTAGGCCCCCTCCTATTTTTAATATACATTAATGATCTACTATTACACGTGTCATGCAAAATCTGCATGTACGCTGATGACTGTATCATTTACCGCTCAGTTACTAATAATAATGATCAAATTGCCCTTCAGCAAGAGCTAAACAACATTCAAAATTGGTGTCAACGTTGGTTAACCGTCCTAAACCCTATTAAATGTAAAGCAATGTTGTTCTCTCACCGTTCTAACCCCTTCGTATTTCAATACGAAATCCCCAACGAACAAATTGAGTCTGTAAACAATTGTAAGTACCTGGGTGTTACCGTCTCAAATGATCTGGGCTGGTGTCTGCATGTGACTAACGTTATCTCTTCAGCTAACAAATCACTTGGGTTTTTACGTCACTTAACGCACCTCGGCATGTGAAAGCATGTGTGCTTATAAGACACTAATACGACCCAAACTAGAATACGCATCTGCCATTTGGAGCCCTCGCCAGACTTTCCTCATTACCAGCCTTGAGGCATTTCAGAATCTGGCCATCCGGGATCCTCCTTTTCATACGATGTCAGTTTAACTTCGTTAAAAGCGGAATCTGGACCCTTTCCCACCGCCGTTAATTGCCAGCTTACCGTATTTTCTCGCATATACCAAGCACCAAAAATTGGAAAAAATTGCTTAAAGAGTGGGGCTGCGGGTTATCTGCGAAGATTCGCGAAAGGAGGGGGTGGGGGTCGGCTTCACGGCAACACACGGCCTACCGTGCAGAGTCCGCGTTGTCCGCATGCCTATCGACATCGACGTGTGTTAAGCCAATAAGAGGCCAACAGAGGTTATAACCAGATCCACATCCATAGTCTGGTTAGATGAGTTTTGCACGCTTTTCGCATGAGTCAGGTGCCGTTTCTTGTAAGCCCAGTTTGCACAGTTGGCCAGCCTTGTTTAGGCATCACGAATGTGTCTCGGCTGCAGTCTTTTACAGTGAAGTGAAATAGAAACTTTAGATCGTAGCCGCTGCTGAAGAAATCGACAACAGAGCTGCTGCGAGATGGTCCGAAGACGAAGCAATGCAGCTGCTAGGTGCTTTCCAGCCTGTACTTTTGTACGACGCCTCACTTCTGCAGCCAGGTGTCGGTGCCGGCCCAAGTGGCCTAGTGAAAAGAGCTCATGATGAGGGGTGGTATGATAGGTATTGATACGAGATATCGTGGCAATATGATAATAGAGTTGACGCGCGATGTGCTAAGTCGCGGGTCTGAGGTGCCGATGCGCTAAATGAATGGTTGCGGGTACGAGGAGTCGACACTCAATGAGCTTAGTCGTGCAGTCCGAGGTACAGATGTGCTAAATGCCTAGTTGCGGGTCCGAGGAATAGACGCTCGAGGTGCCGACGTGCAAAGTGCTTAGCTGCGGGTCCGAGGAGCCGACACTCGATGAGCGAGGTGCCGACACGCGAAGTGCCTAGCCGCGGGCTCGAGGAGTCGACCGACGCTTGAGGTGCCGACGAGCGAAGTGCCTAGCTGCAGTTACGAAAGTCGACACTCGATGAGCAATGTGCCGACGTGCGAAATGCCTAGCCGCGGGCTCGAGGAGTCGACGCTCGATGAGCTTAGTCGTGCAGTCGAGGGCACCAATGCACAAAATGCTTAGGCAAGGGTCCGAGAAGTCCACGTGCAATGTGCTAGTGTAGCAGAGTCTGAGACGCCTACGCGCGAAAGGCTTAGCCGCGTGTTTGAGGATTCCGTGCCTGAAGCTTGGTCGCAAGTTCACGTAGCCGATGCTCGGAATGCTTAGCCGCGGGTCTGAGATGTCTAGAAAAAGCGGGATCGGCCACGCTCCTGCGATGTCCGCGCAGCGCCCGTTTTGACACTTGTCGAGACTACGGAAACTGTCCAGAGCTTGCGAGGAGACTGCAACAAGCGGAGCAGATGACGCCATCAGCAATTTTTCGGCACCTTGGCTGATACAAATCTGATGATATTTCGGAATCAGATAGAAAAAGAGTTATAGAAACTGAAAATGTGATTTTCAAAAAATTAATTTTTTTAGCCATTTTTCGCAACGTGAAAGCCGCATCCCCCCTTCCTTAAAGAGTGCACCTCATGACTCCCCTGTAAGGCAGTTATGAAAGAACTACACAAAGATGGGCCTACTTGAGAGGCCAGTACTCGCCTTGGACAAGTTCTGCTGATCCAGCATAGTGTGCGCCTGGTGAGTTTGTCGCATCATTGCCTGCTGCTGCTGCTGTGATGCCTGCAAGCAACCATGGGCCTGTGCTGCCTGTGAATGATGATGGTGGGCTGCCAAAGACATATGCTGCTGAGGCTGCACTGGTGGCTGTTGCTGAGCCTGTGGCTGGTGGTGATGGTGGTTGTGATGGTGGTGGTGGTGGTGGTGATGGTGACCACTGGCAGAAGTGTGCTGATGGCCAGCACCAACTGCCGAAGCCACATGGTGCGACAGGGAGGATGGCGTAGCTGGCTTTAGTGGAGACACAGAGCTGCGCATGCCCATTAAGGAACACAAATTAGACACACATCACCTGAAGTTTAATTATAAAAAACACTTCTAGCTACATCAGCTTTGCAGTTAGCTGCAATTTGGCAGCGGCTTTAAATCGTTACTTCATACAACGAGGAATAGAGTAAAACTTCTGCAATCTGACTCTGGTTAACCAAATTCGATTGAGAACAAAGGTACCAATCGACACACATACATTTCTATGGGCCCAAGCTATTGCTACTTCAATCCTGAAATAAACCTTCACGGGATAATTCGAACATGATGGTCAGCACGCACGCACCCGATCTCAATGATCTCAGTGACAACAGCGGCAGCATCTGTCTTGACGAAGTTTAAGGTACAGTAAATGCGTCAAACACATCGTCATGTCTTACAAAAAAAAACTTAGTTTTAGCTTGCCCTACGAAGATTTTAAAGTGAAAGTGTTATCTCCCAATGAATTGTTCATTGTTATACCATTTACCCAAACTTACTGGACGCATTTTGTTCCATGAAAACTTGTACAAAAATGCTGCGTAGTGCAATCCAATACAAAACCTTAATGATATCCACAATAACTTGCCGCGAGAGCCAGCCTAGCTGGAGGTATCACCATTGTCATCGCAAGATGGCGACCATAAATGGTGAAAAAAAGAGGTTTTCACATAGCACGATGATGACGACATACCACTTTCAGTGCGATTATGAAAGCTAATTCAAAATATAATACAGTCGACTTCTGTTAATTTGACCCTGAATGGACCAACGAAAGTGATCAAATTATCTGGTGGGTCGAATCAAACAAGATGCACACACAATGCAAAACAAATCGCTGTTTCATTTGGCAGTACAATAAAAGCTCGTTAATGCTTAACTTATTGACTCGAAATTTTGGATAATTAGACGTAGCCACGGCAGTATGCAACGCATCCCGCTAATTCAGACTGAAATCCACACCACCACCAGTAATTTGAACTCCGCGCCATCGTAAATGGGGCGAGTGGCTAAGCACAGGAGCATGTTGGTGACACTGATGTCGCAGCGCAGGGCGCAGCGTGTGCTTAAAACGCACTCGCGCTGCTTCGCCGACAGTTACAGACAGCAGTTCAAAGCGGCACGAAGGTTGGGGATCGCTCTGCACATGCTCTGAAGAGAACAGCCAACGGCCCGCGCGTAGATGTATTGAGGGGATAGCATTTTGGCTAGCGCAGCGGTGGCGAAGCAACGCAAGCGGCACGAGCACGCAACGCTTGCCCGTGTGTTGAAAGTGTTGGGCTACAAATGCGCCAAACAAGTGTTTATAGTCAAGATGTTTTATAGTAGAGATTTTATAGGTGCGTTTAAACAACAGCCCAGTTCGTGCTGGTTAGCATGCAGGGCTGCCAACACATGGAGTTGCTGCTATCCACTCACCCAAAGGCAGCTTCACTAGTTGCCTGTGTTGACTCTGTTTGACCCTGCTGAGCCATGTTTTCGGTTGCCGTGCTGCTTGTCGCAAAAGAAGCATCAGATGAAGCAGAGCCTCCGAAGGAGCCAAAGCTTGGAGCCTGTACTGCAGCACTGCCAGTGTCGTCCCCCGCAACCGAGACTGCACCGTGCTCCAGCACTGTTGGCAGGGGCCCCACGTTCTCCCAGACCTGCAGACAGTGGCGTTTTACATACACGAAAGCAGCCGAGAACTGTTCTCTGTTCAGTTCCTCACTGCCATCAGGATTTCGATGGATGGGTATTATAGTAATCACCAGTGTCATCGTTGGTGAAGACATTTCATCATATGGCAGGATATAAGAGAACTGGAATTGTCCTCTGGATAACTGGTACAAGAAATTGAAAGAAGGGACAAAGGTACAGTAGAACCCCGCTGTTACGTCATTTTCGGCCAGTCCCGGCATACTTCCCACAGGACCCAATGCATTGGTAACACCGCTGTTGGGTCGCAACTGTCGGACTGTTCCCGCATCATGCATTGCGAACTGCCACCCAGAGCCGGCCCGAGCGGCCATGCTGACTTTTCATGTCGCTTGGCTTGGTGGTTTGACGATGGCATTGGCCGCCGAAAGTGCTGGGGGCGACACCCATGACCTGTTCTCGGTTTCCACCAGCAAAAGCTTTGCCTTTGAGATTCGTATTTACTATCTAAAGATGGTGTTTATGCCGTCGCCACGCGCCGTAAGCTGTATGTGTGACTGAAAGCGTGTGAGGGGAGCCAACGACTGCGGCTAAATCACGTGCGCGCGCGAGGAAAGCGGCGGTTGGGGGGATAGCGGGCAGCATTGTACTCTGGCATCAACTGCGTACTGCGCGGCAGCGTGCGGGCCATATCTTAAACGCGACCTGTGTTGGGGGCAGAGTCTAGGCAGTATAGGTGTGTTGGCGGCTCGTAACTGTGCGTGCTGTGTGTTCTCAGCACTCAGTTTTAGTTGAAGTGATAGACAGCACGAATGTCGCACTGCCCGCTGCTGATGTCGCGCTTCCTAACGCCAGTGTTTCTACAGCGAGTTTCCATGCTCATTGAATGTGATGTGTTCATGTTTGCCTGTGCGTGCTGACACCGTGCTTGTTAATATACTGTATTTACTCGAATTAATGCGCACTTTTTTCCCTATAAAACAGGTCCAAAATTTGCGTGTGCGTCAGAATTGAGTACGACCCTAAATCTGTGCTACCATATATATATGCACCAGGCGGCCGTTGTAAGGTGCCAGCGGCGCGCCGGCGATATGCTGGGGAACAGCGCCGCGAGCGGCAGCTGTCGGAGCACTGGCATGTGAAGTAGACGACACGATGAAGGCGCTCGGTGTTTCCAGTATTTGGCACTGCGGGTTTCAGGGGCTGACGCACCGGAAAACGCATTTTCGTGTGTCTGCTTTTGAGAAAGGTCGTCACTTGTACGAGGCAGATCACATTCCTGGCATGAAGTAGTATATAAAGCAGAAAACGAGCACAAATTGTGATGCAAATGCACCACGCAAACGGAGCTCCGCGGCAAGATAATACATGGAACTCCAGCAGTTATATTGCAGATGTTATTTTGCTGTGCGTGTTAACATTCTCACGTATTTAATCATGTAAATAGACGAAGAACACAAAGATTATGGACAGAAAAAAAAAAAGAAAAGGAGACCTACGTCTTCCTTATTCTGTTTCTTGAGCTGCTTCGCCGATCGCACGTGTCGGTAAGTTCGCGTTCTCTGTCCGTTGTAGTTCTTTTATCTTTGCAACGATTCCCCATTTTTAATTGCTTATAAACCAGCCCAGTCTTCAGTCACGGATCATTTTATATAGCTTAGCGCGACGGGAGCCGTCGGTGGCGGCAAGTGTGAACACGCCACTGCGTTGGCGTTTGCCGTCGATGCACAGCACAGTCATGTGCCGGACGTAACCGGAGTTGGGAATTGCTAGAAAGGAAAATGTACATTAAAAGGAAGATTGATACACTGATAAGACGGCAAAATGACTACAAATCTGAGTGTTCGCCTTCGGTGCCCACACTCCGGAGCCGTTACACTGCGAAGGCGAAGACAGGCAAGTGGGACACGAAGCTCTTGCGTATGAACGGCTCTTTTATTAACGTTAGAACTACTATACTAGACCATAGCAAAAAAGGGTCGAAAATGTACAGTGCCCAGCAATTGAAGCGCTGGCAGCGCGCGGCCGCCGCCGTTTTTTTTCTCTTTTCGCGCCACAGGTGAGCGCCGTGGGACCAAATGCAGTCACAATGCGTTACGAAGGTTCTCGCTTTCACTATACACAATGCATCAGTTTGGCGTCCCCAGCGTTTACAGTCAGTGCAAAAAGCGCTGGCGACCATGCGATTCGAGTATCGTGTTTCAATTGCTGAACACTGTACGCGCTGTTGCCTACACAGCGCACATATACAGACTTTCCGCCTGAAAAACGCGATGCCGCGATGAACACCGATTGAATTGAATGGCCTAACCAGCTTCAGTCATATTTTAGTAACTGTTAGTGCACCTAAAAACGCAACATGTTTGATCAGACTTGGTTTCATGGCAGCGCCTGCTGCGTGCGGCCCGGCCGCCACATGCCATTACATTCGCGGCGCCGCCACATGAAGGCGCCACCGGTCCAAATTCATCCAGCGCCCAGTGCCTATAGCCATCGGCCTTTCAAAATGGCTGCCTCGTGCGCGCTTCGAGCCTAGCTGCCGTAACCTTCGCCGTGTGCCGCAGTACTTGAGCTTGGGCATTAGTCTACCGTCTGTCTTCCCGTTTTCTGCGCTTTCTATCAGCATGAACTGCCAAGTGCATCACGATGCCACATTTAAAAGGAAAGTTATCATGTGCGTGGAGACGGGACGGAAATCAGGCCACATCACGGGCGTTCGGCTAATCCGAAACTAGCGTGCGGGACTGGCACAAACAAGAGGATTTTCGCCAGCAAAGCAATGCAGAAGGGTTTCAGGGACCGAAGCAGAACGTATTGTGCGATGATCCACTCAGCGATACGATCGCCTTAGCCCTATCTTGAAAGCGATTTGCGACGGGGAGAGTCGACCGTGCGCTGTGTTTTCACCGCTTATATTTCACGTAGAAGCGAGAGGTGTGCTAGCACGAAGGTCAATTCGCTCGCTGGGCTTCGTCACTCGCTTTTTGACAGCTAGTTTCCGTGGTCAACGAGCGTGTTCATGTTTGCATGTGTGCGCGTGACACTGTGTTTCTTAATTTAGTTTAATTTAGACTAATTTAGATTAATGGACATCTTAGGTTTGAAGTTTAGTAAAGAAGAATCTGCTGTCATGACTTTTAATGACAATCAGGGCAGCGAGCATAGGATACAGGAGGTTACGCTGGAGGTGGGGGATGGAGTGTGGATAAACAATGGGGCTGAGTACCTAACGGAACATGAAAAATATGTGACGGCTAAAGGTAGCAGAAATGCAGCTGATGAAAAATAGGGCACTGTGGAATTACAATAGCTACGAAGTGGTGAGAGGGATTTGGAAAGGGGTGATGGTCCCTAGTTTGACTTTCGGCAATGCAGTAATGTGCATGAGATCAGAGGTTGAAGCAAGGTTGGAAGTTAAGCAGCGAGGGGCAGGTAGACTGGCTCTGGGAGCACACAGAAATACACCAAATCAGGGGGTACAGGGTGACATGGGATGGATGTCATTCGAGGGCAGGGAAGCCAGCAGCAAAATAGAATTTGAGGAGCAATTGAGAGTAATGGCAGAAAAGCGGTGGGCAAGGAGAGTTTTCAGTTATTTGTACATGAGGAATGTTGATACAAAATGGAGGAAGCCGACCAGAAAACTGTCAATCAAATATTTGGACTGCAGGAGGGGTGCAAACCAGGAAACGGCGGTTAAGAAAAAGGTTAAGGAAACAGAGAGGGGTCTGTGGAAAACAGGGATGCAGACGAAATCAGCACTGGGAACATACCGAACTTTCAAGCAAGAAATTGCCAAAGAAAACATCTACGATAATTCTAGGGGAAGCTCTTTGTTGTTTGAAGCCAGGACGGGAGTATTGCGGACTAAGATGTACCGAGTCAAGTACCAAGGTATAGACACGTTGTGCTGTGCGTGTGAAGAAGAAGAGGAAACGGCTGAACACCTCATACTTTTCTGTAAAGGGCTTAACCCTACAGTGCAAAGCAACGGGGCTAATTTTTTCAAAGCATTGGGGTTTAGGGACAGTGAAGGCAAAATAGACTTTAAGCGGGTAGAAATAACCAAACAGAGGTTATCTGATTGGTGGATAAAATCAAGGCAGGGGTGAAATTTCACCCACCACAAAGTACAAAATATGTCAATAGTCATGGCTAGGTGGCGTATGCCACCGCCCGGTTTAAAGGGTTCAGCCTCATCCATCCATCCATCCATGTTTCACTCTGGTGGCATTGTATTACAGTGTTACCCACCAGCTCAATTAAGTTTGTTTCCTATTGCCACCTTAAAACGACAGCGCATGTCTCAGGTCGCTCGGGGGCCCCACAAGCTTGAGGTCAGCTTCTAATGCTACAATGATTCTGCCTGCGTGGGCTTGTCAAAACTTCCCGCCAAAATGCCCCACCCAAGAAGCTGCCGATCCAGGCAGAGTTCGAGTAGTGCAACCATTAGCTTGCCGAAGCAAAAAAAAAAAAAAAAGAAAAAAAAATATGTGTCATGCTGCAATGATTCACACAACAGCTTGCTTGCATTATCCATATGTCAACCACAGTTGAGCCTTCCCAATTTTTTAGGGACCTTAGTACGTTTCATGTGTTCTTTCCCCATAATGTATAAAGGTTCTACTGTGTGTCGCACCACTACCACTGCTGCACTGCGAAGGAAGTTGCAAGATTTTCACAGCAGTGAGAGCTTTTTTCACTAAATAAAGTGAACAATGATATTTGAATAATTGAGCTTTTTTAGCTCTGTGAAATCCAAAATGTTGAGCTTCCCTGAAGTACCACTATATGTCAGACCCAGCAGCAGCTCTGGTAGCATGTGACCAATGGCTACGTTTTAGAACAATCTATTCATATCACCCTTTATCATAGGCTTGGACACTGCCATTCTTGACAGAATCGGTAATCAGAAAAAAACAAAAAGTGAACTCGTCGCAAAATTCAGCCCGCAGATACTCTTGAAAAGGCATGCACATTCACTTCACAACTACACGCAGCAGGTTATTACCTTCTTTACAGATGCAATTTTCAGATTCAGATCATCCGTAGAAGGTGAAATGGGAGAGTTGGCAGAAGTGATTTCACTGGACAGGGAACGTGTGATGGCTATGTGCTTGGCCTGCTTGTCATCACCAAACGGGGCCAATTCAGGGTCAAATGTGAAGTCCAGCTTCATGTCTCCACTGTCTTCTCCCTGCATAAAAGAAGGGGAGCAACTTAGAGACTACTAATACACTCATTCAATATTTACACAACATGCATATTATCAACAACTGCAATAAAGAGTTTGCAGTGCACGACATTCTGTGCAACCAGTAAATTTTTAAGGGGCCCTGAACGACACCTCGGGCTCGATGGGGGAACAAAAAAAAACATTTCGACAGATAGCATACGCTGCTGTGAGCATCGCAGCCAAATTTTGCGCTTGCATGCGGTGCGTAGACTGAAAAGAGGTGCACAAAAGTCGCCATTTTCAGAAACACTTTCTTTAACAGATGCCTTTCTCCTCACAGGGCTACCAATTGTTGCCCCTTGACGTCAGCGCGCAGATTCCCAGTGATGCGATTGGTCAATAGCTGACATAAATCAAGAAGCATATTTGGATCAGCGTACTTCTTCCTGCTGTAACCGTGCATACTTATTGATGCTAATTGCTAACCAGGCTGAACTAAGCGAAAACCCGAGTTTCAAATTTCAACAAGAATTACACACTTCGGAACGAAGCACACTATTTTCTGCTTACGCTCAGCCACGCCCACCCGTGCAGGAATGAAACTTTTGCCACACTGCTTATTGGTGCCGATTGATTTTCTTTTAGACAAAAAATTCGCAACGAACATTGCGACGCTTTTTATTTTTTTTATTATCTTGTGCTGATTGCTGCCGCAGCTCTGGGAGCAGGTCCCAAAGCAGGGAATGAGTCGAGGCTTGAAAAAAAGTTTATTGAAAATAAACATTTTTTTAGGGGTGTGTGAACAAATTTTCGAATATGAATAGAATACGAATATGAATAGAATACGAATACTTAAGCTTCGCATATTGAATCGAATATCAAATAATGATATGCACATGCATGTATAAGCAAGTTGGGTTAAGTAAGCCATTATACTAAGCAATGGTGTATTTGGCTCATGTTAACTTGGAAAATTTAGCAATTCCTACTAGCTGTCCTTGCCAGCCTATGCCATATTATATACCGCATCAGGGGCGCGATCTTGTACGCGTTCCAAAATGGAACGGACTGCCTCCGTTCCATTTTGGAACGCGTACAAGATTGCGCCCCTAATCTCTGTAAACTTGGAGGCATTTGAACCTGTGCCAGTCACTCTTCGCACTTGCTGTCAAGCAATAAGCTGAGAACTGGGGGTGTCACTGCAAAAAAGTGCGTACTTGCTGTCCTTCGCAAACCCGTGCCCCTTGCTACTAAGAGGCTGTCTTTCCCGCAAAGTTTAGACATTTCGTGGCTAAGTGTGCGTTACAGAAGAAATTTTGAGAGCAGCACGAAATTATCACACAATTCAGCACAATATTGCCCCAATATTCTTAGATTAGATAAAAACAAATGCTAAGAACTGCATTTGCTCCCACACAGCCAGCAATATATTCGATTTGATTCACATATTCGTATCCAACCGAATATTTGAACGCTTTCGAATATCAATTTTTGAATCGAGTATGAATATTTTTGCACACCGCTATTTTGCGGGAGTGAGTTTCACGGACCACCATTATATACGTGAAGTGCAAAAGGAAATGTGCTACTCATACAACTCAGTCTGAGAAAACACAGCCCTGCGTAGCTATCTAGTACACTGTAGCACAGCAAAGCGATGCAAGTGCATGACATTAATGGTGTGGGAGTACCGCGAAAGATCAAAGGCGATCAGTGATTGCCAATAACTCCGCTTCTACTGAACGCATTGAATTACCGTATTTACTCGATTGAAACGCGACTGCGATTGTAACGCGAGGGGTGACTGCGTGGACCAATCGGACCACAGCGCAGAAGTTGGCTTCTGTTGGTCGCACGTCGGCGGGAGTTTTGGTTGTTGACGCTTGGTTACTGTTGGGCTATTTCCTTCCTTCGCTTCAGATGCTTGTTGCCAGCGCCGTTTCTCCTCCTTTTTGGACTACCTTTTTGTTGTTCTGCCTCAATGTTCCTAGTAAATAATATGTGGCCACTGCTTGTTTTGTTTACTCTAGTAGTTAGAGGCTTCGCTTCCCGATGATGCTCTGCCTATGCATACCCGCAACATGACACCGTACGTACCGCTGTGTTTTGGAGAAACGTATGCAGCGTGTAGATCACTGGCATATCCGAGAAAAACGATAGCTGAAGCATCGCGTAGGTGCGGCATATGGGCGGCTCGCTACTTTAAGAGACAAAAGAGTGCCTTCTCGCAAGCCACGTAAGGAGCCCCCATTTCGATGTGCGCTTTTTGTATACCCTTTGCACTGCTCTCGCTACGCAGCGGAACGACAATAGCCAAATCTGCACCACCTGTGTGTCACCTTGCGAATGTGTGGGGATGGGGGGAAAGGGGGGGGGGGGGCGAAATCTCTTCCACGTGGCAAAAATTACGGCGCGACGACAGGGGTGACCATCAAGTGGTGTGTGCCGAATTTGCCGGAATTCTTTCCTCTGGAGTAGTCTGTTGTGTACAATTGTTGCAGTGTCGGCTATGACCGCTATTGATGCCTCGCTCCTTCTCTTGCTTCCTTTTAAAAAAAAAAGCTGTTAAAAAAGACTTTCAGCAGAAGACTGTTTCGACGGGCGATTGCCATGACCATCGTCACATAAGTAGCATTCAGTCTTTTCTCGATTGCAGGGCAGGCACGAAGGCGAAAGCAGACGGTAGAAAAACTAAGCTAAGCACTAACGAAGCTATCAGTAAACAGTAAACACACACAGGGTCACAAACGAGGGTTAGCATCATCTAAATACCGACATTCTCTTATAAAAAAAAATCATAAACTTTATAAACGCAGCCTAAATAGGTTTCGTCTAACAGTGAACACTTCTCTACGAAAGTTTTCAGGACAGTTGCCTTATTTTACGTGTAAAAAAAAAAAAAACATTGGTTAAGGCGCATTTTTACCTTCAGTTTTCCTTCGCCAACTGTCGCCCTATCTCGTCTGGCCACAATGACTCCTTGTGGGCTTCGTCGATCACACGGTCAGCGGCGATCGCCCGCTCTTGGTTGCATGGAGTGGGGTGCGACGAATATGCTGCGGCGCTTCGCGCTGGTTTTTTCGTTGCGTAAAATTCGTCACGAAAATTCACTCCATGGAGGTTGGACTTGACGTGAGAACACCAGATGCATGAAAAAGTCGCAGTTTCGCCCGAGAGCGAAGCATCAATTGCGATAGCAAATTAGTACTGAGCTATACGGAGTAAGGACAGTTTTATCGGCTGTATAAACTTGGGACACATTCGCTTACTAACTGAATTAACACGCATGGTGTCAGAGTGCACAAGCAAACATGAGTAGATCACACTCGATGACTGTGCACAATCGCTGTCAAAACACTAGCGTGAGCAAGCGCACCAGCAGCCGCGAACGCAGGTTCATGCGGTCTATCGCTTGAACGGAAACTGAGCAGGTGAAAGCACAGCGCGTAAAAGGTAAGAGCAGTGTGGAGATCGCTTTCAAGATATGGTGCGAGCGACAGCCCGCAGCCGTGCTAAGTACGCAGTTGGTGGCAGAGTAGAAGCGGAGCCCCCTCCCTCCCTGCGCTGCCTTGCGGCTTTCCTCCTCTCGCGTCCCCAGTTACCACTTGCTCCTGGTCGCAAGATACGCATTTGGTGCCACAGCTAAACGCTGCCTCCGCTCCCATCCCCCCACGACATTTCGAACGACGGAAGACAGTCGAAGTTGCGCATCCATCGCGCACTTTCACTCGAACATTTAACTCATTGATTAGAATCGGGTGCATCATTGCACTTTTTAGACAACTTGAATTTCAGTATTCGATTGCAACGTGAGGATCGACTTAAGGTAGCAAAAATCTGGGGGAAAAAACTCGCATTACAATCGAATGCCACCTATTATCACACTTTAAAAAATGTATTTAGATTGTACAATTACGTGAAACAAATGACCTAACTTTTGGCACCCGATGCATTTTTAAAACATGCATTGGTACCTTCACGGCAGCATTTTCTTCTAATATGAGAGCATGGTCGCACAGATTATGCTTTTATTTTTGGTTGCGTGCGAGTAAAATGCATTAAATACCTGCTCGACATCAGGCATTGCCCCTGAATGCATTTCTGCACGCTACGAGGTGCCACATGCATTGTCCAATGATGCAATTTGACAGGAAAAGCCATTGGCTGGTTGAATGCTCCAGCAAATGGCACATTCATCGAACGAAAGCAGCTTTCATTGATAAACAATGGTTATTAAGCAGTATTTGAGCTATGCTACAAGCCTATGCCATTTCTGAGCAGCTTTTGGAGCAGCCACAAATGCATTTTGCAGCAGTAAAATGGGACTTTCGGAACAAGTTTATGAAAGTGATTGCAAACAATTACATGGAACTTTTACAATGGGCAAGCCATGTGAAAGCAGTAACTGGTTCAGAAAGTCAATGCAAACACCATTGATATTAGATTCATACGGCCAGTTTCGATTTAACCGATCAGGCCAGTTGGGAGTGCTGCGTCATTGAGTGAACACGTGCAACTGCATTCTGCTGGAAAAATGTCATGTAACACCGAACAGCAAATCAACATCAAGTTTCTTGTGAAACTTAAGAAATCAGTCATGGAAACCTTTCAAATGTTAACCGTGGCTTATGGAGATGAAACTGTCTTGTGCACATGTGCTTGAATGGCACAAGCGGTTTTCAGGGGGAAGGGACAGTGTGGAAGTTGAACGTGCTTGGCGCCCAAGATCAGTGATTACAGACCAAAAACATTGCCAAAGTTCGTGATGTGAAGAAGCGTTCGTGCAATGGTTGGTTAACTTAGATATGGAAGCTGTTCGACGCATTTTAACTGACGAATAACACATAAGGAAGATTTGTGCGAAGGTTGTTCCAAAAGTTCTGTCCGATGACCAAAAACAGTGCCGTAAAGACGTGTGTGTGTGGACATGTTAGAACGCATTGCAAACGAGGCAAATTTGTTGGAATCTGTTGTAACATGTGATGAGACATGGATTTTTACCTATGGCCCAGAAAGTAAGCGCCAGTAGATGCAGTGAAGTCTCCAGGATCACCCAAAAAAAGCACACATGGCAAATCAAAATTCAAGGCAATGTTGATTGTCTTCTTTGACATTAATGGAATTGTAATGATTGAGTGGGTTCCCAGTGGTCAGACAGTTAATCAACACTACTACATTGAAGTACTAAAAAATACATTGTGAAAAAAATTTGGGAAATAAAGGCCACGGTTGTGGAGTGATGGATGGCTGTTGCACAAGGACAATGCACCCGCTGACACGGCCCTATCTGTCAAGCAGTTTCTGACCAGCAAAAACATTACTGTGATGGGGCATCTTCATTCACCTGATTTGGCTCCATGTGACCATTTTTATTTCCTAAAGTTAAATCTAGCCTAAAGAGGGAACCCATTTGACCTCAGTTGAAAATGTTCAGGCAAAAATGAAGAATCTCCAGAAGGGCCTTCCAAAAACCTCGTTCCAGAACTGTTAACAGCAATGGCAGCATCAAATGCAGAAGTGTGTGAATGCTGAAGGGGACTACTTTGAAGGTGATAATATCACGGAGAACTGATTCTGTAAGTACAATAATTTATTGGACCAGTCTTTTTTTTGTCACACCTCGTATATACAGGGTGTACCAGCAAGTAGCCAATGTTTTAAAAACGACGGAGTGTGCTAGGAGGCTCAAACCAATTCAGTGGTGTTGAGGATCGCTTTCCTACTCTGCGGTATTTTTTTCGTTTTGCGAAGTCAACTATTTCATATAAAGTAATTGCCTAACTTTTTAAATATTGGCTTCACCAAGAAAGTGCCAATACGAAAGTTGTAGATCACATTTAAAAATGGCCAACTGAAGTGTCTGCAACTTAGTACCATTGATGGAGCATCTTGTAATTGTCTTTAAAGAAAGCCCGCGAAATACAAAAACAATACCGCAGATAATAACCTAGTCAGCAAATACCGTAGACTAGGACACACGATCGTCAACACCACTGAGTTGGTTTGAGCCTCCTAGCACACTCCTTCGTTTCTAAAACATTGGCTTTTAGCTGGGACACCCTGATATATTGGGAGGCCACCTAGCCACAACGACCTTCTGCCCGCCATCTCGTCGGCTGGTAGCAAAGTTTTGTCACGGCCATACGATGCAGCTAGCGGCACTTCGTCAGTATCCAACGGCGAAAGTTGCTGTTCGTTGCAGAGTCTACCAAAAACTTAGTACCGGCCATACTTCATATTTAAAGTTGTGAACTCGCCTTGCCAACTAAAGCGAGAGATAGGCGATCAATTGAATAAGAAAAAAATAGTTTATGGTGCGCGTCATTATTGAAAAATTGATACAGTGTCCGAAACTTCGGTCACCGTTTACATTGGTCATACAGGAGAGGAGTGCAAGGTCTGGCTCGGCACAATGCTCGTGGTAAAATCCAGGTTCAACAGTAAAGGCTCGACTCGGTCCACCGTGAAGCTAAAACAGCTGCTGGTTCATGCACACCATGTCGCTTTTTATCATGCGGAGAAACGGCGCTTGAGGACTATAAAAAGCCCGAGCAACCCTATCTGCACACATTTCTCATATTTTGTTGAAATGTAGCAGGATGTAGCAGAGTTCACCCCTTGGCGCAGTTCATCGCAACTGGTGTAGCGGTAGCGTCACGATCTGTAGTCACGCTGCATGCGCAAATGCAGCGCTAGCAGTCTGTTTTAATGGACAGAAACTATTCAGAGACATTGAGCATCTCTCATGTGCGGCACTCACTATGACATGAAGCCCTTTCTCAAACGGCCGAGGTGTAACCATAGTTTGACTGCGTGCGACACTCATGACTACTTATTTCGCACACAGTGGGAATGGGCCTGGACTACCCAGACTACCTTGTGATAGGCGGCGGCAACTCGAGAGCAATAGAGCAATACTTTGAGAATAGACGGAGCACCATTGCTTGGCCACCTCTCCTATTCTACCTCTGTGGTCGCTGCCATGTAAACTGACAAGAGACTAACTTTAGATGCCAGCTCCTGACAAAGCGGCCTAAGCATGGCTGCCAGCAGAGTGGCTGGCACCAAGCCGTTGTGGGCAGCTCGTAAGTCAATATGTTCGCACTCGACCAGGCTAAATTGACGGTTGTACAGTCCAAAAACCTGTGGTACTGAAATTCTCACGACAACAAAATTCTACCTTGTGATGGTGGCCACAGCGTGGGCTGCCATGTCTCCGGCCACGATTAAGCGATTGTCCAAAAATAAGCATCCCTTACTTCCAAGAACACTGGTTTTGGTACCAGCCAACACTGAACGGGCATTGTGTGCATTTACGGCGTTGATGGATGTACATTTGCGTAATTGCTGTGTACAGACACAGCGTGAAACACTGTTTCTCTGTGTCCGATGCAGAGTTATGCGAAATCTCACGAAAGTGATCGTATCTCCGAAAGCAACAGAATACTGCTGTATTGCAGTGCTGCAATCGCTGACCGACACATGGGGCACACCACTTTCTGCTGTTGACAATGGGGTTGGAACGTTGTTGCTCTGTGTCCGATGCAGAGTTATGCGAAATCTCATCAAAGTGATCCTATCTCCGAAAGCAACAGAATACTGCTGCATGGCAGTGCTGCAATCGCTGACCGACACATGAGGCACACTACTTTCTGCTGTTGACAATAGGGCACTGAATAGCCCCAAGCAAGACTTGCCAAAGTAAGCTAAGGAAATTGGCAGTAAACATTAGTGATTCAATGCATTCCCCTCCCTGTCTGTGCCGTCTCATTTTGCAGAGGCAAAATTCTCGCGGAAGCTAACTTTGTTTTCCCCACCGATGCCTAGTTGTGCAGTTCAACCGTATTTGCATATATGATATACTGATGTACAACTGGCAGAGGTACAAGACTGTCAAATTAGGTGTTAAATGCCAATTTCGAAATTTTCAAAAATAATTTTCTGCAATCATATGTCATCTGTTACAGAGAGATACCACTCTACTGTATTTTCCATGTTAAACACTGAAAGTACTATTTCATAAAACTTCAATTGTGAACTTTCATCAAACTCCAAGTACGTACAACTGTTACATCAAGCTTCCATCCGACGATGTTCCACAGTCCACAAAATACGACATCCGAAACGAATGTGTAAAGATAGAATGGCACATTTCTCCATCGTGACTAGAGAACTTTGCATCTCAAAAGCTGCACACACCTTGCATTTGCTAGGCTCAACAGTGTCGTTTGGTGCCTTTGAAGCAACTGGTGCCAGCATGGGAGCATTTGAACTGCCTGGTTCCTGCGCAAAGAAGGCATCAAGCTGCTGACTTATAGAAGCACACAATATTCAAACGGTGAAAGGTGCTATTAACTCCTATGCAGTTTTGTCACCATCAATGTTCAAAATCATACGCTGATCAGTAGCAGTAATCCTATAATGAGAAACAAAAACAGAATGGCTGCACTACCTGTGACTTGGTTTGCGACTCGAACTTGTCCAGAGCTGCGTTTTCTGCTTTGAAGTTTTTGTTTTCAAATATGACAGTGCCCATAGGCTTGCCGGAGTCCACGCCCACAGCCTAAAAGCAAAACAAAGACGCACTTGTCTACCAATGGACTTTAAAAAAAAATGAACATGTAGCACTTTCTTTAAGCAGCTCTGCAGACTTGTATAATCTAACTGTTCACAAGGCAGAGCCAGGTGATTCTTGTGATGAAAGGTTTAGGCGAGTGCTTTTAGCTAATAAATATGAACATAACATAACACGCTGAACAGAAAGTCAGAAACCTTCAAGTTTTACTAGTAATACAATTGACCAGTCTACTCTTACTGCCCTCCTGACACTATACTCAGTTTCACACATCAGGTGCAACGCTGCGGAAGCTATGCTAGAAGTACGGTCACCAAAATTTATCATTCCACGCGCTCAGTTTATGCTTCGCTGTGCGTGAACAGCACGTGAGGCTGCCGTGTCGGGTTGCAAATAAAACAACCAAAGGCAAATTGATCTAAAACAACGTGTTAGCAGCCGCAAGAGTACATGGTTTGCTTGTTTCTACTGGTAAATTGCGTTTTTTTTTCATTCAGAATTGAGCTTATCTGAAGAACATGCGACCGCAGCCACTGCAAAAAGTATCTCTAGCCTCCACAGTGTTGCACCTGATGTATGAAACGGAGGAGTATAGTTGTGCTCCGCTCCAGCACCAGTAGAATAGAAACAGCCGGTTACTAAAACACAAGGGAGGGGGGGGGCTGTGATAGCGTGTAGAGAATAGTTAGGCTTGTTACACATGCTGTGATGTTTTGAAAGCTCTAACAACTGGCACCATGCCAGTGACCCAACTGAGAAGTTTATTTCATGTTTTAATGCAAATGCACACTCTTGCTTACAGCTCATATGTAGGGTCCTTCGTTTTCAGGTTTTAGGTTTTTGTTAAATTAGGGGGGTACATATTGTTGTTATTTTTAAAGAGTAGAATTGGCGAGATATCCAGGGGCTTTGTTGTCTGGCCGCCCAAAGTTCTCATATTTTCCTGTCAGGTTTACGAAAGAGTAACACAAGCAATGGTCACCTTTAAGAAGCAAATGTGCTATTCAAACAACCAAACTTCACAGGAACATGTAACGGTAAAGAGCTGCTAGCAAATCGCACAGCGAACTCATCTCTACAAATCTTTCTTGTCAGGCATTACATGTACATTTAAAAGAAACCACATTCCCAAAAACAATAGTTTTTTGGCGATTCCTTTTTTACTTTGCTCTCTGCAATTTTTTAACAAACGAAAAAAAGAACAAAGTTGTTCACACAGGCAAACTTCGAGGTGTAATGCTTGGGGAACATTTGCATTGGGCACATTTCTGTGCACATCCAGTGAGGGGGGAACCTGTTGAGCATTTATTATAGGTTTGCAATATACAGTAGAACCCTGCAGTTACATCGTTTTCGGCCGGTCCCGACATAGCTCCCATAGGACCAAATGAATTAGTAACCCCGCTGTTTCGCAACTGTGGGGCGGTTGCGCACTGCCACCCAGCGCCGGCCCCAGCAGCCATGCTGAATTTTCATGTTGCTTGGCTTGAAGGCTTGAGGATGGGATCGGCCGCCAAAAGTGCGGGGGGGGGGGGGGGGGGGTGACACCTATGACTTATTTTCGGTTTCTGCCAGCAAAAGCACTGCCTTTGATATCCGTATTTACTATCTACTATCTAAAGATGGTGAAGAAATTGGTTTTGGCAGCTATGCGTATAAATTCCAAGGGCGATAACGCCGCCGCCGCCGCCGCCGCCGCCGCGCGCCGTATGCTGCATGTGTGAGCGAAAGTATGCGAGGGTCTGCTGACGACTCCATGACTCCATCTTAATTACGGCTCAAGCAGAAGCACTCTTCCGTCGCTCGCGAGACACGAGGGGGATGGGGGGTTTACTCCGGCGGCGGCCGCCATATCTTGAAAGCAATCTGCGATGTGGAAAAAGTGTGCGCCTGCGCGGCGTTATACGCCTTCTACTGAGTATTGCGCCACCGCGTGCGGGCCGTATCTTGAATGGGATCTGCATTGGGGGCAGAGTCTAGGCAGTGTAGGTGCGTCAGCGGCTCGTATCTTTGTGCTTGCAGTGTTCTAGGCACTCAGTTCGCGTTAAAGCGATAGACAGCAAGAAGGTCACATCGCTCGCTGCTGCTGCGGCGCTTCTTTACGCCAGTGTTTTGATAGCGAGTGTCCGCGCTCATCGAGTGAGTTGTGTTCAAGTTTGCCTGTGCGCGCCGACAAAATGCTTGTTAATATAATTAATAAGCGAATGTTTGTTTAACAAGTTCATACGCATACGGTCAATAAAACTACTATCCTTACTTTGTATAGCTGCATACTAATTTGCTATCGCAAACGATGCTTCTGCTTTCGGGCGAAACTGCAACTTTTATTTTTAATGCAAGAATTCAAATATTGCGTGCAGTTCAGCACTATAATTTTTCAATTTTTCGTGTCCCTCGGCTCTTAAGGTTTTTTGTTTTTTTTTTTACGGCCCCGTATAAAACTTATCAACGGGGTTCTCCAGTATACACTTGGTACAAAAAAATTGAATATGAACTACTCATGGTGAAATTTGTAGCACGCACAACAGACAAGGACACAGTAAAGGTAGACACACGAGCGCTTCACACGAGGACCTTCAGCGAGTCCTTGTCTATTGTGCGCGTTACAAATTTCACCATGAATACCTACGACACACAACTATCAGTTGTGTTACAACTACACTGAACAACCAGCCTTCTTTGAATGCAACGTAAATGTCGCCAACTTTCGTCCGCAACGCAAAACGTCAGGGTTGCATTAATATGCTTCCTGGTGCATTACCACCGTTTACATAGTCATATTCATGTAAATGCAGCTACTAAAAAAAGCTGGCTTTCATTTATTTAACGCTAGCTGGTGCTAAACATAATCGTATATGCTGGTTCTGGCTTTAGTGCCAAGTGAAAACGAGGCATGTGCTGTATTCCTATATTATTTACTTGGCTATTTGCTCTCCAAAGGTGGGCAGTGTTTATTAGTTTTGCAACAGGTACATTTACTATGATTTACAAAAGGCCAAACGCCAGGAAAAAGCTAGGCAACCCGGTTTCCATTATATTGGCTCACGGTGCAAGAAGCGGGACATATTGGGTTTTACCCAAAGACGAGGGACCCTACTCGCACGTAACATCTGCTCCTGCACTTGCAGCTAGTCAGATGCAGTTTCTTCAACTTCTAGCAAGACAACTTCGTCGCAGCTGCCGCAGAGTACAGATTTTCACAACCACAACCGCAGACGATTTGTAACAGACAAAATGTAATAACAGACAGCAGGAAACTAGAGCAAACACCCACACAGACGCTCTTTTTATTGAGTGCAGAGCCCATGATATAATAATCTATAGCCAAGGCTGACAAATTTTCCTGATCTTATGGTGGTAGAGTTTAAATAAGGCCAAATTGTGCATACAGCTGTACATAAGTAGTAGGGATAGGAATGAAAGCCACATTCACAGCAGCTTGACTAGCCTTATCCATGAGGTTCTCAGCAATAATTCCAACGATTGCACCCACAAGTTCTGTAGACAGGTCAGCCAATGCAGGCAGCCATCTATTTTGCATACACAAACTAATGGCAGCCCCACCATTTCATTTCATTTAAAACAATTTTTGTAAAATTGTCTCGAGAAACACAGCAAAAGGCTTGAAGGTTGCTCGACTTGGCTATGCCACCCTGAAAGCTACCAGCACATTCTCAACACAAGTAGTTTACAAAAACTTGAAAATACAAGTATGTTTAATAGACTATGCAAATGGTACAAACATAAGTAACCGGCATTAGTAGATTTGTGACACCATTAGAAATCAATAAGACAAAGCAAAGAATGAGTAACACCTTTTCGCTTCACACTTTTGTTAAGTAGTACCCCGGCAGAGTGCACAGGTATGAGGCAGCCAATAAGCACTGTACAGTCATGACGCACACACAGACAATACTGGCAGGGTTGAGATGCAAAAGAAGCATGAAGAGGCACATAGCAACAGAAGCATTAGGAGACCTGGCATTATCCTGACCTAGCAACCTAATAAAATGCTGGGCAGCAACCAGTTTCTAGATGTCAGGTGAGGACAAAACTCGCAGAAATGGGCTCCCCAAAAGCCATTTAACTTGGGGACATCTATCGGAACGATATTGAAACGCAGTGACATACGACAAACTCCTCCTCGGAAGCAAACCTTTGCAAAAGAGGAAGTTCTGCACATTTTGCCAGCTGGAAGGGACCACCATAAAAAAAAAAAAAAATGTGCACCCATTAAGCCAGTCTATTGCCTTATACCAAACTAACGAATGATCACATTTCTGAGCTACTCAAACAGCAAATGATGTAGGAGGTCGTTTTCTCATACAAAATGACAATTACAGCTGTTTTTGAGAAATTCCGAAGAGCTTGTAGGCCTACACAGGGGGGATTGGTAGAAGTCGCAGCTAGCTGAACAGATGTGAATCAGCATTTAGAGTGAATTGTCAAAACAGATTTCTAACAGGCAGGTACTCTCATTTACTTAAAATGAACATTGGAATGTGGTTAAGCCCAGCTTTTATTTTTTGTGTTTGCACTCTGTTAGAGGTTTACATTTTAGATGCAGTGGTTTTATCAGTGCAAGAAACAAAATCAGCAAAAAACCTTAATTCGTTATACCATACTGCCTAAGCACCCCAGACTTGATCTCAGTGAAGGACACCTCATTGTTTAAAATTCTTTTTTCAGAAAAAGGATAAGAGGGCTAATAATAACCACTACGGTATACTACTAAAGGGCATACACTCATTTGTGTCAGCCACTTGGCTCTAAGTGATACAAAGTAACCAGCACTTGCCACTAGGAAGGATACTGAATACTCCAAACTGCTCCAAGTTAATACAAATTACTATGATTGGCCACCAGTCTCATATTACTAATCTTGAGCACCAATTCCACAGTGCTGTGGTAGCATGCTATGTCACAAAAGTTTGGTTGTTACGTGTTGTCATAACTGATGCACAGGTGTTTCGGTCTTAGAAAACATGACAGAACTGTGTAATAATAGCACTGGGAACGAAAAAATGTGAATGGGCGACTATGTATTCTCAACTTACAGTGGAAAAATGGTTAGATGGTGCTCACGACTTCCTGCCACATACTCCCATACTCCACGCGAGACATTAGCAGCCCTGGATAAATATGGTAGAAGCTTGCTTATGTTGTGCTGTATTTTGAGTCCCCCCTATAGTCAATGTCCATGTAGAAAAAAAAAAAGTATGAAAGCAAACACCTCCTTATGCACGGGCATATTTAGTCAAAGATATAACAAAGCTCTGTTACTGCAGCTACATATAGAGAATGGCAATGCATGGGAGTGCAAGTATTGTAGCTTGATAGTACCACAATTAAAGGCACAATCAACTTTACCTACAAAAATTCAAAATTCCGAGACGTCAAATTGAAGGTAAAGCACTCAAACAGCAGCCGAGGAGCATGAAACAGCTACACTTACTATTTTTCTTAACGTCAGTCTTGCATACTCGCGGCATGTATGACATGCTTGCTCTTGGGCATCTTTTGTCTTTTGCATGCTACTTTATTCCAATAATGTGTGGGAATTATGAAGGTTCATATTTTTTGCCACGCTCCTACACGCGCTACAGAAGCAAGGAGAGCAGACGCCTTTTCTTGCGGTGGCACGACCCACTTGGAAACCGGTTACAAACGAGAACCCGAGTTACAAATGTAACCTAAAATTGGGCAGAATTGGACATTCTTTAAAGGCACGAATTATGAACTATTTATAAATGTGTCAAAATTACACAACTTTTATTCAGGGCACTCAACACTCCACTGTGAGAAACACAAGTTGGTAGGATGGTGCTTTCTCAATCTTCTGATGGGTCATATTAGTGAGTAAATAATTATCACTTTATGAAGTAAGCAATTCTCTGTTCCTGCATAAAAAATTCAATCATGTGCCTGAAGCACATGCACAATTTCTTTATTGTCTCCATGCATCACCATGCATCTCCATGCATTACAAGCATGTTGCTGCACAAACGCGGCACATCAAACGTCCTGTCACACCTGATAGTACCTCACATCAGTAGAGTGGTTGTGTGTAGCAATAAAGAGCACATTACAAGTGAAATTTTGCCTGGTGCAAAATATAGCGAAAAACAATGAAAAACGTGAACCCACTACATACAATGACATACTGAGATCGAGCAACAACACCCAGCCGTCAATCTTCCCACTAATTTTGATAAAACATTTTGCACACGTTATTCAAACTTGCAGCACAATCGGAAGTGTTTCAAGATGTATGCGACACATTTTAAATATAACTTCATCAATGCTGTTGGTGCACTAATACTGTCATACACAATTGTGTACACAGCGCTTTGAGGGGATAACTGGCGATATATGAAAGACCAAAATTTGTTGCTGCTGTATTTCTTCAAACTGCGCAAATAAGAGCTTGCTTAAACAAAGGAAAAAATTTTGCAGTGGCGAGAACATGACTACTACTTGTCCCAAGAAAATGTTGAAGCCTGCAGGTCTTGTCACTAAAATATGTGCCGCTGCTCACGATCAACATGTTTGTCAATACCACTGCTGAGCAGGTAGAAAAATAAATGTAAACTTAAAAGAACAGACTAATATCTGGATTAGTATACAGTTTCTGCAGACGTTTTTGTAAGGTCAACAATATTCTTGAGCTGCCAGTTAAAAGGTCAAGGACAAAGTGAGAGATGTCAATGTATGCCGTTGCATGCCCCAACGTACTGAAACTGCAATTGCCTCCTGTAAACACAGGCATTTAATCTTTGTGAGAAAGAGTAATAACGATTTAGAATAGGGGACTAAAATTACAGGATCACAAAAAACTTTCTAGCGTATGCTGGATTTAGGGCACAGGAAGCAAGTCTACCAGAATAAAATTTTCGTGCTCGTGGTTTGCATTTTGCCAGTGAAGCGCTACTAATGCTACAAAACAAAGCTAGAATAACAAATAAAATATGACCAAAGAAGTGCTGTCACCTTACGCACTAATAATTTTGAGAATTCATACTCAGCCAGGATAATTTACAGATAATGACTGACGTACTCTATCCGAAACTTCCCTCTTAAGGTCTATGAGCACTCAAATCAACCAGAATCAACAAATCTTCAAAATAGTAGGAATTTGAGTTCAATCTGCCATTTATTTAAAATTAGATAAAACGATTACCTACACAATATCTTCAACATGAGGAGCTACTCAGAATTGATGTCAGCAGAGCCTAAAGCCACTACTTCGATTCGTGTTGCCATTTTTGACGCAAAGTTTTTGGGTCAAGATAAGGGAGGCACACTATTCAAAATAGTGTGCAGAAAGCTAATCTCAAACACTGTTCATCTCACGAACGTGCACTGGTGACACTAAAAACCTTGAAATGGCACATTATGGCCTTTTCTAAATTCTTTTACGGGTCATGTTATCCCATGCAACGAGCTACTCAAGGACCATGCCCTGACATGCACTATTCCTAGACAAATGATGCACCACTTCAGCTAATGCAGAAATGTGCATTTGTGCATTTCCATGTGTGAAATCTGTGCATTTCCTAACACCTTTAAGGTAGGTCACCACCTTCGAAAACCGATTTTTTGAAAAAAAAAAAAGATTTTTTGAAATTAATATTTTTAGATTCCCTGTCTATTCAAGAATATTTAGCAAAAAGAATTATTTTGATAGCTCAAGCGGTTCAAAAGTCCTGGCGATTTTTCCAAACCCTCCTAGATGCGTCCGAACAGGAAACTGAAGGTTTCCGATACCACTGTGTCTGCTACCTCGTCATGTCTCTCAGAATGCATATTACGTCATTTTAGTATGCTTTAATTCATTCTTAAGCTTTCGTAAGCCTTTGGAGGCAAGTCATTCTCCGAGTTCATTAAAAAAATTCCACTAGAGGGCTACGGGGCGATACAGCACACTCGGTGTACTTTGCGCGCGTTCGCGTGGCGTTTGCGTCTGTGTCGCGTGTGCTTTTTCGCACACTTTTTGAACATCGTGAATTTAGCGCTATCCACTCAAGAAGAAAGTCTGTGTACTCTATGAAATATGAAAAACCCGGCCACTACACGACGATGGCGTGCCTGACCAGTGACTGCTGCCGTGTGAGGAAGGCTGCGCGCAACTCAGGTGGAGACGCAAAGCAGGCAAAAGCAGAATTAATGTAAACGAGCAGTAACTTTTTATACTATGGCCAATTGCGTAAAAAAAACCCTGCCGGATATCATCTTAGTTTTTTTTATGATAACGCACCTCAGCTTTGAGATACGGTGATGATGGTGCTTAGATGCACAGGCTGTTGCCCTCACTACATACCTGCCAAGTCGCATTTGAATCGCATCGACCATTTTTCATTTATGACTGTTGGCGCGACATGCATATTTCGGCACATTTTGATTTTTATAAAAAAAAAGAATTTTAATTTTCTGCAATTTTCTGATTTTAAACATTCAAAATAACTCAGCTTTACACAACAAAAGTGCAGTTGTAACTTTCGGACCGTAACAAAATTTTTCTCGAAGGTGGTGACCTACCTTAAGGAAGACTGCTCAATACTACTGATTAAGTTGATATAGGCAAATGCAAGAAGCTTGCTGTATGAAGCTGCAACAATGTGGCATCACACCCACTAGCAGCAAAAGACCTGTGAATAATAAGTCTAGAAAGCTTTTTGACTCGCCGATTAACAACAATGTTTGCGTTCCCCCCACCCCCCTCCCCCCCTTGACAGACGATGGAAAGACGTTAAGCGACAACCATGCTACAGCTTTAAAGGGGCTCTGAAACGCTTTTTGAACATAGTAAGAAAACCTGGCCGATCTGTCGTAGAGGCTGCTGTGAACACGTGAGCTAAATATTACTACATTGCACACAGCCGGGAGCACAGCAAAAAACGCTTGCCCTCGCTTTTGAAATGCCGTCCCATCAAAAGCAGCTGGCCGACCAATGCTATTGGCTAGTTTGTGTTAAATGTATGTTAAATAAGTAAAAAAAAAAAGTGTCGGCGATCACAAAAATACAGAAAAATAATTTCATCTGGCTGCGTCAACTGCACGCTGCTGCCCGAGACGGCAGCAGCGTGCTGCGTAGCGTAGTCTACTGCTGCTACCACAGGGTGCCGCGATGAGCTCTTTTCTGTCACGACAATCAACTTCTGACCGGGGCTTTGCTCTCTTGGCTTCTCTGCTGTGTAGCTTTCAGTGCACTAGTGGAGACGAAAAGAGAAAGTCTGGTATCGGTGTTGTAACCACAGTTACAGTTGAAGGATTCGAAAAATATTTGCTGCACGAGATTCACGACGCGACTTCCTTTAAGTAAAGCCATTCTATGATTAGTTAAAGAATTTCAGGGCCCCTTTAAAACAGCAGTGGGACACTCGCACATGCATGCACGCAAGCACACCACACGCCCAGTAAAGAAAGATTTTGTACATACCTTAATGTAAGCATGGTCACGCGTCTGTTATAATAAATAAAATGAAAAAATAAATCAGTAAATACACTGTCTTACATAAGCAATAGAATAATTACCTAAAATTTTTGAGCATGAAAAAAAAAAGCAAATGCCTCTCATGGATATCAATACATATGATATTCAGAAGACTGGGAGCGCAAATATTGTACAGTTTTGTTCTCTGCAACATTCACTGCTTTATCTCCATCACTGTGCTTTTCTCACAAAGATGGGCAAACTAATGTGCTTAACTTTACGCATCAGCACACATCTTCCACATGCTATACAAGATAGTGTCTTGTTAAAATAGGCACAGGTTCAGAGTCAAAACTGGCCATCAGATGAGTATATTGGGGGAAAAAACAACACAAAAGTGCTATCAAGGTCTGTTCACTGCACTGTGCAAGAGTTTGAATGAAGCGTCATGAAGAGTCAGGCATAAATGTACTTGTAAACATTGGTTGCCAGAAAATTAAATTTATGTACAGCTACAATTGACTATCCCAATGGCAAAAGCCTCGCGTGGTAGCAGATAGTGTGCTTGCCCTAATGTGAACTCTTGCTGGCTCGCAAAATTAGAATGCTGCTCTGGAAACTACAGCAGAAAATGCAAAACCTTATCAGTTAACTAAGAATTTGATTATCTGTATTGCTTGATGGGGCCCCTTTACCTTTATTTGTAACCGTATTATTTCAAACACTACAATATTGGTTACTGTGCTGGACTAAAAAGCAGTTGACGATAAAAAAATTGCAGTTTTTTATCGTCAACTAACAATAAAGTCGACGAAGAGCGGTTTGCTATAGATTGACAATAAAACATTCGGATTGTACAAATGCGAGTGTACGCGGGTTCGATTCCACGTGATGTGCAATACGGTGTTAAATCTTGATGAGTGTGTAATTTGACCTCATGAATGTGTTTCTAATTAGGCTATTCCAAAAGCACAAAAACTGCCTACCAAACAAAACTCAGCATACAGAAAATTCGATGAACCACTGAGGCTTCACAAGTGCAATATTCATGAGACAGAAAATGTACAAAATTTCCCTTTTTAAACCTTTTTACTTTTACAAAATAAAATAGACAAAATTATTTTTTAAATTAGCTATGAAGTTCCATTCTTACAGGAGCGGTACCACAGGCAAATTAAGCAATTCTTAAGCTAAAAGATTACAATTACAGTGATGCGACTGGAACCATACTATTTCAAGCACCTCAACATGCAGCTATAAGCTCACTTTGGAACAGCAAGTTCACCTTTTAGAGCAGGTAACACCTGCACCTTCACCTTGCTTCCATTACCTCTGCAACAATAGTCAGCATAGTCGCTACCAACTAGTTCAGGTCTTGCTTTACCGGAAGCTTTCCAACATTCAATGTTTTTTTTTTTTTTTTAATATCTGAATTCTGTTTTATATAGCAGAGATAACCTTATCACGCTTCTGCACTAAGAAGTGGTGGTTATGTCTGCGTGTGCACGAACAAACAATAGTCAGGCACCCTAATGTTTTGAAGATTGTGCCATTTTGTTTGATTTCACTGTTTCGTATTGTAAATCAGATTTTCCCAAAATGAAGAACAGAAAGTAATCCACTGCTCGACCAAACAAAAACAAGGGTATTACAGATAGTATCAGTCTACACTACATTTATAGGAGCTCTAAGCAACTGTACGATACAGACGACCGGGCCTTACTACTGAGCTGTGAGGGTATAGGCCAAACCATGCTTATAGCCAAACAGTATGTAAAGGAACGACTTGTTAAGGCAGCGCATTTCTGCAAAGTAGCGAATTGCTGTTATTGTAGGTAATTTCATTCGAACCTAAATAACTATGGAATGATTTTTCGTTAATGTTTTACGTTCATGCTGCTTCCTATAAACTTTTGAGGACTGCCTTCAGACGCGAGTTATTTTGACAAAGGGCCTACAATGTGGCTACGTTGAACTGCTAATCATGCAGGCATGATTAACAGTTTAAAATTATCATAAAAGGTGAGCGAGGCAGTATTCTCAAAGGCCCAGGAGAGTTGTTTAATATCCAATTAAGAAAGCATCACAACAGGATTTCCTGCAGCTTCTATCTACGAGCAAGTCTGACCATACTGGTTGATTTCTGCCACGCTACTGGCAAGCAGCAGCTTCTCTGAACATTCAGCTACATTTTTTTTTTTCATCTTATATTCTGGGTCAACTTCTGAGCCTCTGGTTCCTTAATGAAATTTATCCAGGTTTATAGATACACAATTAACCAGACTTGGAGTAAAAAATTATGAGACTGATGACATCCCGGGAACCTATTCCAAACATTGTTATTACAGGCACAACAGACTGTACTGTCTGCACGTCACACGAGGGTAAAAATGAGTATGACAATTGAATGAGCAATTGTCAAACGAATGTGAGTGGACATATGTATGACAGAGTGCTGCAGAGTGAGAGTGCACCAGTATATGTTTCAAAAGTCCAACTGTTCAGGAAACTGCAACAACAGTATGCATTATAGGGAGTGCTCCGGAAGTTTGTCACTAAATTTACACCTATGTGCAGTTGAAGTGTTGTGCTTGGTATTAGATTGATGCGTCACTGGAAATAGTGCCGCTGATTACAGCCCAAACTGCTCTTACAATGCTAGATTGGTGCACGAGTCTCACCCCTTGCAGTTATTTCCAAGTAGTGCATGAACCACTAAATCGCCTTACTCCTGATATTCCTCAGGGTCACAAAAGCTAGCTCGCATGCCATAGTTGCCAATGCCATCAGTAACGATGGATGGATGTTTCTGTAATCACCATTGTCATAGTTGGTGAAGATATTCATCATGTGGCAGGCAACTTTCAGGCAGAGAGGATAGTGTGGTGGAGGACGTCAAATTAATTTTGATTACCTACGGTTCATTCACGTGCACATATATTTGGGTGAGCAAGTTTTCCTAAATGCAGGATGAACATTGTGTGTAAAGCTTACATCCGCTAATTTCTGCAATACAATGGTGATGGTGTGTGCCAAGAAAGTCCCTGTGATGTCGCACCATCTAATTTCAAGATGCTCTAGCAAAGCAAGAAAATTACATGGCTAGAAATTCAATAGAAAAGTAAGGCCAGCAAGTTAGAACAAATTCATATCATTCAGCAAACAGAGGAACTTTGTCAAAGTTTCTGTGTGCACTCAAATTATGTGAAGGACTAGACATTTGTCTAGAAACTACTGATGATGCAAAATTGACTTGACCGTTGCACAGTAGAACCTCACAGAATCTACTTTCTCGCTTCTATCACTGCAGAAGCTTGGTCGCAGTAAAGCTAACAATATATTCCACATGTTTGCCAATATATCCTAGTTACTGCACCCCATTCCTTCGGTCCTATAATTAACATGCTAGAAGGATATTGAGAAAAGACAACTGAACAGCAGTATTGAAGAAACTGACAAATGTCTACGAAAGGCACAAAAAACAACAGTCGCCGACCACTTTTTAGCGTGCGCAATTTAAATCGATGGCTTTTTATTGAGATAGCAATTATATGGACACTCCAAAGCAGATTTCTGCCGTCGGCGTCACCGTGAGGTTCCGTATGACGTCAATGGAGATGAAATCGTCGCCACGCGCCGCCGAACGCTGTATATTCGAGTGAAAGGGCGCGAGGGACGCGCGCTTTCACGGGGAGTGAACGCACGGTGGAGAACAAACGCACGTTCTGTGCCGTGCTCCCTTAAGGGCTGCAGAAGTAGGAGTCTCTTTCCTCCTTTACAATCACCATATATGTAGAGCAAACGCGCCTTCTTCCGACGCGCGAAAGGCCGTTGGGGGGGGGGGGGGGGGGGGAGGCAAGGGAGGCGACGTTTAGCTGTGGCACCAAGTGCCTATTTATATCAGAGGCTCCGGCAACAGTCACCAACGCCGCACGCATTTTGTTCGAACGCGGGCAAAACGCCAACGGCTTCGACAACAGTTCTGCGTGTTGCCGGTGCTGCTGCATGTCCAAGTTTATACAGCTAATAAAGCTACTATCATTACTCCGTATAGCTCTCTACAAATTTGCTATCGCAATTGATGCTTCGCCTTTCAGGTGAAACTGCGACAATTTTTTTAGCTCTTCTCCACTCTTTACAGCTTGTATGTTTCTGGCCACATAAGGGAGAAGTCAGCTTGGGTCACTACGTATGTGCTGGCTGCTGTCTTGCCAAACAGACAAGTGCCACAGGGTATGCGCCACTGGGTATATATGCCTGAACAGAGAACTTTGACACTGCACACCGCATTTACCCGATTCTAACATGCACCTAATTTTCGCAGGCTTAAAGGGGTTGAGACATATCAATATTTGAGTCTTTACCACGCCATACACCCTGCGCTGTATTACTATAAATGCTCACACTGCGATCAATGCGCAATGCTTTACCACATGGTATGGGCTTGCGCAAACACACCCCACCACACTGCAATGGGAGACAGCGCTGTTCAGCTCCGAAACGACGGACCAGCTCAACCTGGTCAACCGAGCGAGAAGGGCAGCTAAGGCCACTGGACTCCTGGACTGAGGGGACCACCCACTGCAGAGCGGAGAAGCTACCTTTGCTCGCGTGCTCTTTTGCCCCCCATAAAGTATTCTCTCTCTCTCTCAAATTTGTGGCTTGCACTTACGTTGTTTCAAATGTCTTATTGCTCCAGGAAGCATGATACATGCTCGAAGATTATTATATTCTCGGTAAATAATTTATTATCGCATTATTTTTGTGCACAATTTTGGTTTCGGTTTCTGGGCGCCCAGTTAGCGACGTCACTGTCTAGGAAGCTTGGTCATGTGGGCCCTCAAAGCTGCGACGCATGCACTGCTGCATCGTTTGCTCTTGCACACGCGTTCTGTACCAGCACAGGCAAACAAAACCATGCCGACAGTTGTCACGGCTAGCTGCGGCAGCTCCGATTCAGACTCTACATCTGCGTCTGATGCTGCTCACTGCACTCTAGACTCTCTAGGCTTGCCCGGTGCTCTGGGTCGCCGCTCATTGTATGCGACTAATGTGGTATGATGTCACTAAAACTTTCGTTACACTTCCAACCCAGTGACATCGGTGTCAATCACGCTAGCAATGGGCCTTGATCGCGAGCATTCAGGTACCCTTTGGAAGCGAATTAAAATATATTTTAAATGTTTTCTATGTCCAACACTTCATGTTGAGTGTCCTTGCATACAGAGGTAGCCTACAGCAGGCTTTCTATAGCCTCAAAATTTGGTGTCTCAACCCCTAGAAAATAGAATTCTTGAAAAACCCTGAAACAATTCTGACAACTCTTAATCAGTCATTAGGGTAGGTCCTGATCATTAAGTGACACATGTAGGCACTCCACATAAAACATGGAATGTTTATAAGGTTTTAAAAAATGTGCATTGCTACCAATAGCAGCAGTGCCGCTTCTCTGACTTTTCAGCAACCCCAATTGACGCGTTTCGCACAAATGACGTCAGTTGGGTGAGCTATCGGATTGGCTACCCAGGTTGCATCATCCATAATTTTTCCAACTTTATGGTGAACAAATGTTGTTCGTAATAGTTGGAATGTTGGTTAATAATGTTCCTGTAAAAAAAAATAGTAGAATAAAATAAAAAGTTATGAAAAGAGAATACACAACAATTTATCCCAACACTCAAGCATTTCTGGCACACAGCAAGTGTCCTACTTCTGTTAAAACATTCTCCGTGTTGACGCAAGCTGCACGATCAATGTTGGTTTCTTTTCGCGAGGACCATGAATTGCCCCTGTTCGTTGTGGGCTGCAAACGTAGCTATAGGCAACATGTGAAGCTGCTACATCGAGTCCCTCTAAGACAACAGGCGAGCAGAGTGGTTGCAGTGCATCGAGCTGTCGGTATCCGATCGGCACAAAAATTTATGCGTTTGTGGCCATCACTTCACACCGGGGGATTACTACCACAATAGGGAGTTTTAGCATGTCCGGTATTCCAGTAAACGCAGGTGGACTGGACGTTTTGCCCAGATGGGCGAAGGGGCAAACGTGAGTGGCCTACAGGTGTAGCCATGTGATGGCAAGGTACTCAATGAGACAAACCCAGAGCTAATATAGCAAGTAACTAAATGTATTCTACTTTGCTGCTGGTGTAAATTTTTGGCACCAGCAAAATCGTCAACACCTTTTTTTTAAGTTTAAAATGTTTACACTTGGTTACAGCACTATTACCTGTGGCAGGTTAAGCTCTCCGCCACCAGGTAGCTGCACTGTTCAGGCCACTCCCGTTTATGCTTAAGCCCCTTCATCACAGCAGTAGTAGAATGGAGGGTCTCAAGTTTATGCCTCCGCTAATCCGTCAAAACACCCAAGTCGCCTGCATTTACCGGATTACAGGACACACTCAGCACTGTGATAGAATACTTGCAATGCACGCTGCTTGGGTAGCTTTCGTTGGGAATTGACAGCCAGGCGGCTAGCCAAGAGGGTGGAGAAGCTTTGCACGCTGGCTCCAAGCCACCGGAAGTAGACACAATATCACATCATGACGCAGAACCAGTGAAGGCGGAGCTTAGCCCAAATCTCTTTGTGAAAGAGTTGAGAAAAAGCATGGCGAGGAAGGAGAGTAACGAAATCATACGAGACTCTTTGAATGTGAGACGCTTGTGGTGCGAATGTTTTACTGTAGCCGTACCCTATGCATCTACAAAATTTGTCTAAACTGCTTCAGGGGCCCTGAAACACTTTTCCAAGTAATCATAGAATGGCCTCTTAAAGTACAATGTCCCACGAATGTCATGGTGGAAAAAAAAATTTCCAATCCAACAATAGAGTTATCGTACCGATATAAGACTTTCTCCCACTTTTCGTCTACGCTAGCACAATGGAAGCTCCAAGCGGAGAAGCCAAAAGGGCAAAGCCCCAGCCAAAAGTAGAGTGTCACGGCTGCGAAAGGGCTCATCACATCACCCTGTGGTGGCCGCGGTAGATTACACTATGGAGCTACACACAGTGCAAAGATGAAATAATTTTCCCGTCTTTCGCGATTGCAGGCATATTTTTTATTTATTTAACTTAGAACTGGCAATTATGTATTACTGAGAATGTCCTCCGAATCATGAAATCAGCCAATAGCATTTGTTTCCATCAGCTTTCAATCACATTGCGGATGCAAGAGCAAGCATCTGTTCACTGCTTTTGACACAAGCAGTGATGCTACTGGCCCATGCCATTTCGGAGCAGCTTTTGGACCAGTGAAAAATCTGTTTGGAAGCAGGATTAATCAAAGTGATTGCAAACTTTCCATATTATGAAGTCCTCTAAAGCTCAAGTAGCAGTTTTTTGATAAATTTAATGCCAGTTATGCAAATATTCGCTTGCACAGGTCGCTTATGTACTTTGGCAGACACAGTTCTTGCAAACAAGTTTATCTCGCAAATATTTTTTTTATTTGACAAATTGTGGTATATATGTTTTAATTCAAAACTTTAGTGATCAATTCCAAGATTTCATTTTGTTTGGTTCTTCAAACACACTCCCGTTCTGAAATATTCATGATCAAATTTGACACACTAAGATAATTTTGCATTTATAAGTGAATGAGTGTCTATACACAGCCCCCCCCCCCTTCTTCCAAATTTACGTTGCTTGAGGGGGAACGTCACCCAAAGAGGACCGTAGCGTGGCACATTATCACCTACGTCACATGGAGGGTTCATCTTTGTGTCTACACTTTCCCCTCTGAATTAGAAAATTATTGTACTGAATGTCAAACTTATGGTAAAAACAGTTGCAGACCAATTTATATTTATTTTTCGAAAAAAAAAAAAACCTGATAATCGGGCACTCACATAACATTACCATTTGCAGTAAACTAATTTTGTTCCAACACCAGTGGTATGACCTAGCTGACTTGAAACATATGCTCTGGCGGTGCCCCGCGTCACGTCGACCAAATGGGAGGCTGTCCTAAGCAGCCCCGATCTTGAAGCACAGCTATGGGCTGTCCATCGGGCCCGCGACGCAGCAGAGAGGCTCGGCCTTTCTGTGCCGACGTGGGAGCGGCCCGCTACGTGCTGACGCGCGTTCCGACGGACAATAATAAAGTTTTACCATACCATACCATACCAGTGGTATGAAAGATCTGCTGAAAGTCCTAGTGCTGTGCTTCACTGATATACAATCTATTAAAAATACCACAATGTTCGAGACTGTGGCGGCGTTTCGCTTTTTCTCGTCATGCAGTTCAATGCGCATCACGTGCAGTTGCGAAGTGCAACTATGTGCATTACCTTTGACTGTACAATGCTGTCAGATTAGGCTCTGATGCGGGAATTCACTTTGTAGCATTCTGCTTAGTAGCAATGATTAGTACTAATAAACTAATTATTTAAAATTCATGGGGCACTTGGTTATCCATACGTGGATGAATGCGAAAGCATTGTGACCACCAATAGTTGTAGGTTCGAGTGGTATGTCGCCACCTTTTTGGAAATATTATATTTTGACCCTAAATCGATTCCTTTTTCTGCTTTCAGAAGGGCTGTTTAAAAAGGCGCTTCAAGTGTGTTGGGTGAAAAATTAAAACTAATTACAATTTAATTACAAAAATTACCCAAAATATGCCCATCATGCTAGCAGTCATTACTGATCATACTACACGAAAAGAAAATGGCTTGGCAACAATGTAGGTGTATATGTAGGCTGTGCAATGAACTAGGACCATTGCACTGTCATCAGCAGTAAGTATGTTAAAGCCGAAAAACTAAGAATAGCCACGGTGGTCAGATTTCAATTGAAGTCTTATACAATAGACCTTTTCATCGGGCGAGGAGGAAAGGGCGAGGAGGAAAGGGTGAGGAGGAAAGGGTGAGGAGGAAAGGGTGAGGAGGAAAGGGTGAGGAGGAAAGGGTGAGGAGGAAAGGGTGAGCGACGAGCCTTTCCTCCTCAATGGCTTGTGCGAGCCGGCAAAGCGTGGCTTAAATGTGTTGCCGGTCGCGCGCTGCGGAACGATTCGGAGGTGTTTTAGCTAGTTCTGAGTGCATTTTACTGGATGTCAGTTCTTACAAAGTCGTCGAACAACCACTGTGTAGCCTTTAGGTGCAGCAGTAGCTACAGTATCTGGAAATTTCTCTTGGATGTGCGAAAATGCGACATGCATCATCAGCCGCGGTGTGTGTACGTGTTGTGAACTATGTTGGATGTATCAGTTTTCACTCGACGAAAAGTTGTAAAACATTTGCATCAGCTAACGGCATCCTTCTCACGCATTATAAGTCTAGTAGACTTCAAATCACTATGCATGTCTACGTTAGCCTCCTGCAAGATGCCGATGGCTTTGCTCAACACAGCGATCACTGGGGTTGGCAAATAAACATGGTACACACAATTGCTTCGTGCTTAGATCGGCATGACATTTTTTGCACTGTAAGGCAGAATATACAAAGGGGATCGCATAGAGAGAATCCAACAGCTATTTGTAAGGACACAATTTCCGTAACGTGGATGAACGCATCGTAAATGGCTGAAAACTTGGAAGACCGAAAAAAAAAGTTCGTATGTCCTCCTTTTGTGGCAAAATAAAACAGAACAGGGGATAACGACGCAATAAGACTCTGCATGGTCGAGCCGCATGCTTGGACCACTTGGACCACACGCTATATCGAACAAAAAGATCTATAACACAGCATTCAGTACTGCCTCGGGCTCTCGCACAGTCTGCAGCTGGTCGTTCGACCACTCGAAAAGTGCGATTCACACTGTACGGTATGCGGTTATTAACCAAACTATTTTATTTGTAGGCGGAAACTTTGCCCAGCAAACAAGGCAGTCTCCCAGTGTATCTACACATTACTTTGACAAGCGTTCAAGTTAACAGCACAACTTATTCTCCAGCAGAACGGTACCCACGGTGTTAGGATCGTCAAATATTTCGTAGCTACTCGTTGCAGCTAAACCAGAGCTTAGAATTACAGTGCTGAGAATGCTGCAGTAAGGTAACATTTGTGAAACGAATTTTCAGAAATACCTAACTGATATCCGAGGCTGATTGTAAGCTCAAACAAGCGCGCACACCTCGCGCTGGGTGCTCGGTCCGTCCGCCCTAATGCCAGCAGTTACTCCAGCCGCTTAATTCAGACTTAAATTCCTTCACTACGCCTCACAGGACCATTCCCCACGTAGAAAGCGCCATTTCATGCTAAATACACCGCGCGAGTGCGAAAAAAAAAATCCACCAGAAACTGCCTCCAAGCGTATAGCACAGCATACAACACGGGCGTTCGCCCAAGCCAGTAATGCCAACTGCCCATAGATGGCGCCACTGCCTACGCAATGGCGGCGCCCATGAAAAAACGGTGTATAGAACCCAGCTGTTACGTTTTTCAGGGGACCGTAAAAAAACAAAAACAAAAAAACTTAAGAGCCGGGAAACGCTAGAGCCAGGAAACAGGAAACATTGAGAAATGGGAGTAGTGTTGAACTGCACAGAATATTATTTTTAATTCTTAAGTGTGAAAAAAAGCAGTTTCGCCCGATAGCCGAAGTATCGATTGCGATCGTCCGTATAAACTTGTAAACATTCGCTTCTTAACTAATTAACAAGCATGGTTTGAGCGCCCACAGGCAAACATGAACACATCACACTCGATGATCGCAGACACGCGCTGTCAAACGCTGGCGTGAGGAATTTAAGCGCCGCTGCAGAAGCGAGCGAAGTGACGTTCGTGCTTTTGTCTATCGCTTCAACGCAAACTGAGCGCCGAGAACACGCAGCACGCACAAAGCTACGAGCCGCCAATGCACATACACTGCGTAGACTCTGCCCCCACGCAGCTCGCTTTCAAGATACGGCCAGCGCGACCGCGTGCCGCCGCGAAGTATGATGCCAGAGCACAACGCTGCCCGCTATCCCTCCCCCCTCGCTCCCTCACCGGTGCCTCAAGTGCAACAAAAGGAGGCGCGCTTCCTCCCTGCTTTTCTTTCTTTCGTGCGCGACGCGGTCGTCAGCTCCCCTTGGCGCCGAGCCGTGCTCCCTCAAGGGCTGCAGAAGATAGCGTCAACCTTTCCCTTTCCTCACGAACCACTTACTACGTCAGCTCCCCTCGCACGCTTTCACTCTCACATGCGCGCGGCGACGCCGTTATATACGGCGTCGCCGTATACGTTACACGGAACATCTATGAGCTAAAACCAATCTTAAGGCCACACACGCGTCATAGACACCATCTTAGCAAATGCGGATCTCCAGGGCCATACTTTTACTGGCGGAAACCGAAAATACGTAATAAGTGCCGCCCCCGGCACTTTGGGCGGCCAATGCCATCGTCAAGCAACCAAGCAAGCGACATGAAAAGTCAAAATGGCGGCTCGGGCCGGCGCGGTGTGGCAGTTCGCAACGTATGATGCGGGATCCCACAGTTGCGACGTAACAGCGGGGTTACCAATGCATTGGGTTCTATGGGAGCTGTGCCGGGACCGGCCGAAAACGACGTAACAGCCGGGAAAACGCAGCACCCGGGAATGTAACAGCAAGGTTCTACTGTATCAAAAGTTATTCATGGTTTTCAATGATCCTAGTTCACTGCACAGCTTAATGTTTAAGAAGCGTGAAAAGTTTTATTTAATATTGGTTTATTGAAAAGTTACTAGCTTTTGCGCAACAAAAGACAATTGAAAAAGTAGTTTCGAGAAAAACAAGAATTAAGTTTTCCAAACATTTAATATACATCAATGGACGGTCGTGGGAGGCTAAATAAAACCCACCAGGCTAGTAGGTGGGTCCCGCCTTAGCTGCGATGAGTTCACCTTACATAGTTTTGTAGCTCAGCATTTTTTTTTTTCGGGCTTGCTTTTCAACTGTCGATTGACGGTTGGCATTCTTCACGCGTGTTCGGTTGCTGCCGAGGCAAGGTACTGTGGCGTTTTACTTATCGTAGATATTTTTAGGACATTTATTTAAAGTGAAAGTGGCAAAAGATAGCTTTTACAAAGGCAGAACAAAACGCGGGAGCAGTGTAAGTAACACGAGCAGTGTAACTAACCACACTACCCACCTCCAAGAACAGGTAGTGTGGTTCAGAACGAGCGATTTAGTCCAGAAAATCTAACTTGGAGGCCTAAATTCACGTGAAAAATCGGTCGCGAAAATGCATTAGCTCTATGGGAACCCTGACAGTGGATTTATGAAGTCCGGAATATCCAACAAGTCCGAATTTTCAGAGTTCGAAAAATCGGTCGGTGACTGTATTATCTGTCATTTCGAAATTAAGCACAGCCATCATTTTTTATTGAAGAGCTTGCGATGTATTTTACTTCCTACAGTAGAACCCCGCTGTTACGTGACCGGGTGCTGCGTTTTCCCGGCTGTTACGTCGTTTTCGGTCGGTCCCCGGCAGCGGACCGGGCGCAACGACCTTGCCGAGCGCAGCTCCTACGTGCGTAGGGAGCGAATCGTTTAGGGCGCGTTGAATGTCTGGCGGTGTCTGGGGCCACGCCGGCCGCGCTTTATTGTTGTAGCGTTTGTTCTAGTGGCGCAAATCGTTGCAGTAGTGCTGCTATGTATGGCATGACGGCTTTTGAGCTCGGTGAACTGTGGTAGTGTAAACAAGCGGATACTGCTCGCGTTTGAGCCCCGGTGCCGCGGCAGAAGCCGTGGTGCCGGGCGCCGACACGAAGCGGCGGTCGTTGGGGTGTTGCGGAGCATAGCGTAGCAACACCTCAAATAAAGAAAATACTGTTCCAGTCAGGTACTGAGACTGGATAGTGTGATTATATTTGGATCATCAAAACAGTGATGCGTTTATGTAGGAATACCATCGTTTCTTGCTCGCAGGCGCGAGGACAAGCAGATGCGAGTGAGAAACGATGGTATTCCAAATAAACGCATCACTGTTTTGATGATCCAAATATCTCACTATCATGGAGGAAGCAGTCTACCTGACTGGAGCAGTATTTTTTTATTTGGGGTGTTGCTACGCTGCGCTCCCAACACCCCAACGACCGCCGCTTCGTGTCAGCGCCCGGCACCGCGGCTTACGCCGCGGCACCGGGGCTCAAACGCGAGCAGTATCCACTTGTTTACACCACCACAGTTCACTGAGCTCAAAAGGCGTCATGCCACACCGCCACTACTGCAACGATTTCCGCCACTAGAACAAACGCTACAATAATAAAGCGCGACCGGCGTGGCCCAGACACCGCCAGACATTCAACGCGCCCTAAACGATTCGCTCCCTATGCATGTTCGAGCTGCGCTCGGCAAGTTCGCTGCGCCCGGTCCCGGAGATAAGAAAGACAACCACGATCAGTAACTAGCAGCCGCCGCGCAGAGCACTGCCTGAAATGTCCCCAAGCGATTATGTCCCTAGGAGCTCCACGATTGCCACGACGTGTTAAGCGGAAATTACGTGACCCGCAGTGCCATGCCCCCGCTGTACCTACTAGCAATTGTTGTAAAGTCGCGTCCCCCGCGGCATAGGCTCCGCTCAGTGAAGTTTGCTGCGATTGCTGCGCCATCTGCCCCAGCGCCGCCAACAATAATGAGACGGCCAAAGCGCACGGGGGTATTCGTAGGCGCGGCGTCGATCGTGCTGTTCGGTCGTTGAGACAATGTCATCCTTCAGCTCGACTTATGCTAATCCATCGACTGAAAGCGTACGGAAAAGCAAGAGGAACAAGTGCCGGTACTGCTGCGTAAAAAACTGCCACAGCCACGAAGGCCAGCCTGGCGTGAAATTGTACCGATTTCCTGGCCGCCCGTGGGAGCAAGAACAACGAAAAAGATGGATTGTTGCTGTTCGAAGAGTTAATTGTGAAAACAGCGTTTTCCTAGTGTCAATGTAACTAATATGCTTTAAGGTCTAGCCAGGTCTAGCTGCTTGAGGTTCTGCAACTGTATTTGTGTGGTTAGAGCGGTTGGAAGTGTATGGAGCACGTTTTGCACGGCAAGCTTGCGTAGCGCGAAATTTTACGCGCGAATTTGCGTCTCAAATGCTCTTGTAGGCTGCATGCGAATCTGATTTGCTTGCATGCGTGTAGTCCGGTAAATTACTGTTAAATTGCGTTTTTCTTGATACTTTCAGCGAAGTAAGTAAACTCGGTTTGCATTGATTTTGGGGGTAGTGAAGGTGCGTGTAACATATAAACTTCAAATGCCTTCACCAAGTGGCGCCCGCCGTGAGACTGCTCGCTCTCGTCAGCGTTTGTGGCGTGTTTGCCTCGTTTACCGTCTCGTGAAGAAATCATTCGGTTACTGCATGTGCGCTCTTGCTTGCGGCCGCATGCATAGGGCACTGTGTCGTCAGTATGAACTGCGTAGTATTCGCAACCATGCTCCTGTTTTCTTCAGCGAAAACGACGGTTCGCCGTGGATGCCGAAGCAGACGAGCAGGATCTGCTCCAAACACTTCGTGAACGGCGGAGTAGCCAATAAATGAAAAATCAACACCTAGAAACGCTTCTTTATGGATTTGCAAAAACGCGTTTCTGCGCACGTCGGCCACGAAATGAACGAAATACTGTAAATAGCAGAGCTGCAGTTGGACATTTCTGTGACCACGTACCGGAATACCTGGCAACGTAGCAAAAACTACGTGTAATCACCGAATGTCGATTTGGGACTGTTCTCGTTCAAAAAACGTCGCGGTAGCACAGTCTTGGTTTGAGCTAGTTGCAATGCGCCGCAAGCTCCCGTCCTGTTTGTGTGTTCTTCGTTTAACTTGCACCGCATATTTTCCTCCAATAAGTGGTGGTAGCATGTGCGCTTCCGCTTATGCGTCAAAACCACTTGCTGATATAAAAATGCATGCATGTTCTCCTTACCTGCAAGGAAACGTCGTACACTTGTTTCCCTTGCTGCGAGTGACCGACGGCGCCCTCAAGTCGGCGCCGTCAGTCTCCACGTCGTAAACGTGGCCCGCCACATACAGCTTGTCTCCTTTGTCGAGTATAGGCGCACGAAAGTAATTTTCAATACAGCTTATCGGCTTAAAGCCGCAAAACAACACACGCGACATTTTGAACGTCACGCGCACGTTGAAACACGTTCAGTCGCTGCCGCGGGGCTCGGAACGGCCGTCTCATTGTTTCACACTCCTACCACCATTGGCGCTGCACGGCGTTTTGCTGTATTCGGTTGTAGCGCCTTCTGTTCACTGTACGGAGCCTATAGCTCCCATAGAACCTAATGCACTGGTAACCCCGCTGTTACGTCACAACTGTGGGAACATTCCCGCATCATACTTTGCGAACTGCCACACCGCGCTGGCCCGAGCGGCCATTTTGACTTTTCATGTCGCTTCGCTTGGTTGCTTGACGATGGCATTGGCCGCTCAAAGTGCCGGGGGCGACACTTATGACGTATTTTCGGTTTCCGCCAGCAAAAGTATGGCCCTTGAGATCCGTAATTGCTATCTAAAGATGGTGTCTATGACGCGTTGCGGCCCTAAAATGGGTTTTGGATCATAGATGTTCCGTATGAAGTCCCAGGACGATAACGCCGTCGCCACGCGCCGTATGCTGTTATGTGCGAGTGAAAGCGCGCTAGGGGAGCCGACGGCCGCATCAAAGCAATAGACAACGGCACAAAGGCCACTTCGCTTGCTTCTGCAGCGGCGCTTAAAGAGACACTAAAGAGAAACCGGAAGGTATCCTATCACAATCACAGTCATACGGCGAACGCAGGCCGGTCGCTATTGGTCGAGAGCGATTTATCGCTGTTAATGAAACGCAAAATTAAATACACCTTAAACGTACATAAACAGCATTTGCCAACTTTTCAAACCGTTTCAAGCGAGGAAGTACAAGTTTAGCGCAAAATTAAATAAGAAAGAATGGCATGGCGATACATCCGGTCGTGATAGTTTCGTAGTTTCGTTTTTAGTCCATGCATCATCGCGCGCACCTGTTCCGCTCTACAGCGTTTGGTTGCGTGGCTCGAAAAACGTTGACTTCGCGGGAAACAGCCAGAAAATGCCTCGCGTGTGAAATGTTGAGGGCTGCATAAATGGCCCAAGGTGCTTGCTCAGGGGCAGCGGCAGTGTTGATTCGATTGTGTCCTTTCATGTAGTGCCGCGCGGTGAGCCCCGGCTCCCCGCGTTCGCAATGGCTCAGTGTTCTGCCGATGATAAAACGGCGAGAGAGCCAGAGAAACCGATGGCGTGCTCTCTGCATTTCTCGCCCTCGGATTATGTGTATAATCCTACCCTCGGAAAGTATCTTGGCGTGCCCGAGGCCAGTCGTTTCTCGAGCAGCTGTTCCCTCAATGCGGCTTTCATTAAACCCCCTACCGGTGCCCCTGCAGCAGTTAACTGGCGGCTCGGTGAGTGCTGAATGTCATTAACTAAAGCCCCGAAATAACCATACCGAGAACGTGCACAACTTTCTACGCTTGTTCTGTCGGGAACATCGTCGCCTGGCGGACCGGACACACACCTTCTGTCGACGAAAACGAAGCTCTGCTTAATTCCGCCAGCGCGGCCGGCGGCTCACCGCCATCGCACGCGGAAACACCGACCGCTCGAGCACGGAGGATCATTTCCCGCTCCGTTTCACTGAATATCGCTGAAATGGAGTACTGCTTTCATGACGAGGTCTTCGTTGCAAGTTTCAGCAGCAGCAACGGTATCCATCGCGAACGCAAACGCGGCGGCCATGCAGCCATGATGCAGCCAGCGCCTCAGCCGTTTACGCAAGCCGTGACGTATCATGGCGCATTCTGATTCGCTGCGAGCAACGAAATCTGCGACACTGCTTCAGCGCCAAATCTGGGGTGAGAGAAATTGAGGAAGAGATATTTGGTCTTTGTTTACGAATTTCTCCGCGAATAACTCATATTTTTGCACCCAACAAAAACTGCATGCATTCCTGAAGGTCCCTCTTTTATTCCAGCTGAACTTCCCGTTTTAGTGTACCTTTATATTCCTCACGCCAGCGCTGTTAACGCCAGCATTTGACAGCGCGTGTCCGCGCCCATCGAGTGTGATGTATTCATGTTTGCTTGTGGGCGCTGACACCATGCTTGTTAATATAGTTAAACGAATGCTTACAAGTTTACACGGACGATAAAACTACTATTCTTATTTTGCATAGCTGTCTACTAATTTGCTATCGCAATCGATACTTCAGCTGTCGGGCGAAACTACTTTTTTTTCACACGTAAAAATTAAAATATTGGGAGTAGTGTTGAACTGCACACATTTCTCAATTTTTCCTGTATCAGGGCTATTGCGTTTCCCAGCTCTTACGTTTTGTTTTTTTTTTTTAAAGGTTCCGTGAAAAACGTATCAGCGGGGTTCTACTCTCATCACTATTCTGCACAAGACTATTCATCACATCACATCACTATTCTGCACAAGAGAGCGAAGCGTTCTAGTTGGCTGGAAGCGTAAACTTCAGAAACTGCTACAGCAAGGCGCCATTCTTTCAAGGTACCAGACATCATGGTCTCGACATATTAGCCCACGGAAAGTAAAGCTAGTTTCGGTTTCAGGGAACATGCGCGCTCCTAGCGGTTGCCGGACATCCTAAGTTATTTTTCTTATTTCTTCTTCCTGGGGTTTTACGTGCCAAAACCAGTTCTGATTATGAGGCACGCCGTAGTGGAGTGCTCCAGAATAATTTTGACCACCTGGGGTTCTTTAACGTGCACTACAACGCAAGCACACGGGCGTTCCGCCGCGGCCGGGATTCGATCCCGCGCAACGCCTTAGCTGACTGAGCCACCCCGGCGATTTTTTCTTACTTCTCTTTTTGTGAATTTTAAATCGGGCGAAGCGCGGGAAGTGGTCGCCATCGTGCGTCCGTCGAGCTTGCCTCCACTCACCCTTGCCACTCGCTCAGCGATTTCACAAGTCAGATCGCGCTTGGTCGTCTGCTTCGGTTGTCGTACCAAGTGTGAAGATGGGAAAGATAAGACGCAGACGCATTATCAGGCGTGCAACGAACGGAAGACACAGGACATCTGGGGCGCGATCTTGTGCGCGTTCCAAAATGGAACGGAGGCGTTCCGTTCCATCGAGCCGCACACGATTGGTCAATTTGAACGTCACGATTGAAATTGACCAATCGTGTGCGGCTCGATGGAACGGAACGCCTCCGTTCCATTTTGGAACGCGTACAAGATCGTGCCCCTGGTCAACCAAGCATTAGACGACAATGGCTAAATCGGGGCATCACATGTGTTCCGCGGCTTTGGTGTTCGAACACCGGGAATTCCAGTTCTGCGATGTTTTTCAGGATTCCTAATGACCACGGGTAAGCACAAGTATTTCACTCTATTTTCTGAGCTGGAATTCATTTTGCATTAGTAAACCAGTTCTGTACAAGCCTGAGTGGACTGACATAAGAGCAGTGTCGCTCAACTGAAGAAAAGAAAGACGCAGCCGTAGTGGTTAATTTTCGCATTGGTTTGGATCTTCTGGAATCTATTTTCACTCATTACGTACAAATTTCCGCTGTGAAGGAAACTTGCTTCTGTAGATTGTCACTTTCGCACTGCGTGGAGGTCAGTCTTTTTCCAGTACCAAATGTGTGAATAAAAACAAAAGCGTTCAACTTTTACTTGTGTTGAGTTTTGGCTGGCCGAGACATCGGCTAGTTTTACTTGATCCACTTCACAACACACAAACAAAATTAACGATTGATGGTGCCAGTAAGTTATTTTCTCTATGCTACCCCCCACTATATCTGTGGACTAGTTGAAGTGTAGCCCTAAACGTAACCGCAAGTTAGGACTTTCAAAGCGACTATTCATGAAATGATGAAATGTAATATATTAACTGTGAATATTGGTAATTAACGGTTCGCTATATAAATAATCTTCAATATAGTTGCTTGGCACTGGTGCGTACGAGCAATGTCCCAGTGGTTTAGAAAATAGCAGCTTGCGAGGCAAACCCGGTAGGAAGAAAGCGCTTCCTAATACACGACACACTTCAGCGGGTTCTGCTCCGCGATTTGGCCAATAGTGTTTTAGTTTAGCGTATTTACGCTCCGCTTAGGTGCTGAGCGGAGCGGAAGCACGAATGCGCATGCGTCCTCCGCGTAGCCGCAAGCGGGCTAGCGGAGCGAGAAACACGGTCCGCTTACAAGCTGCCTAAGCGGAGCGTTGCTGCCGTCTTCCGCTAGCGTGTGTGGTCGATGCACGCGCGCTCTCTCGCGCGTGCATAGAAGCACCTTGCATCGATGCACTAGTTGTGTGAGCGCGAATAACTTGTGTATTACACCTCACAGCTGTTTTTTAAGGAAATAAAGTGAACAGCACAGCTACCAAAAACGTCGCCAGCGCATTGGTGTCAGAAAGGATTGGATTGGATTCGAAATGCAAACTCGCTGGCCATCACGTGGCGTTCATCAAGTCGGCGCTTCATTTTCCACTCGATAAAATGGACCGGTAACGCATAACAAGCACCCGTCTAGATACTTTACGAACAAATAAGTTATATCTACTCGTCTTACTTTGTAAAAGTGACAAAACGTTTTTTTATTTTGTTTCACTACGCTGAATTTGCCCAGCGGGCGCTGCAAGTACGAAAGGTCCGCTCCGCTACGCTACACGCATAACTAAAACGTGAAAGTCGCCCGCCGCTCCGCTGTGGCTTAGCGGGGCAACTCGGAGCGGAGTGGACCGTAAAGACGCTGAACTAAAACACTAATGTCGCCGCACGGCCAGCGGACCTGGCAAGGAAGCACGAACACAGTCCGCTTGTATGCGAAGTGGGAAAGGAGGCAACCCTCCTCCACCCGGCTGCGCGCCCTCTCCCTTCTGACCTCATCAGTGAGGTCACAGAGGCATTGCTTTGTGAATTATTTCCACAAGGACATCCTGCAGCCGCCACCGCGTATCGGCTAAAGCCCCTCTATAGACCGTTTTTTCATGGGCGCCGCCATTGCGTAGGCAGTGGCGCCATCTATGGGCAGTTGGCATGCTGGCTTGGGCGAATGCTCGTGTTGTATGCTGTGGTATACGCTCGGCGGCAGTTTCTGGTGGATTTATTCACTCTCCCGCGGTCTATTTAGAATGCAATGGCGTCTTTTATGTGGGGAACGGTCCTGTGAGGCGTAGTGAAGGAATTTAAGTCTGAAGTAATTAAGCGGCTGGAGTTTCTGCTGGCGTTAGGGCGGACGGAAACACCCAGCGCGAGGTGTGCGCATTTTTTTTTAGCTTACAATCAGCCTCGAATATCAGTTAGGTATTCCTGAAAATTAGTTGCACAAATGTTACCTTACTGCAGCAATCTCAGCACTGTAATTCTAAGCTCTGGTTTAGCTGCAACGAGTAGTTACGAAACATTTGACGACCCTAACAACGTGGGTACCGTTCTGCTGGCGAATAAGTTGTGCTGTTTACTTGGACACGCGTTCAAGTTATCTGTAGATACATTGGGTGACTGCCTTGTTTGTTGGGCTACGTTTCCGCCCACAAATAAAATAGTTTGGTTAATAATAACCACTTGCCGTACAGTGTGAATCACACTTTTCGAGTGGTCGAACGACCAGCTGCAGACTGCGCGAGCGTCCGAGGCAGTCTAAATGCTGTGTTATAGATCTGTTTGTTCTATATAGCGTATGGTCTAAGTGGTCCAAGCATGCGGCACAACCATGCAGAGTCTTATTTCGTCGTTATCCCGTGTTCCGATTTATTTTGCCGCAAAAGGACATATGAACTTTTTATTTTCAGTCTCATAAGTTCAAGTCATCTACGACGCATGCATTTACCCATCTTACGGAAATTGTGTCGTTACAAATAGCTGTCGGATTCTTTTTATGCGAGCCCCTTTGTATATTGTGCCTTACAGGGCAAAAAGGCAATGCCGATCGAAGCACGAAACTTGTGTGTATCATGTTGGTTTGCCAATCGCAGTGCTCGCTGTGTTGAGCAAAGCCTTCGGCCTCTTGCAGGGGGCTAACGTAGACATAGTGATTTGAAGTCTACTAGACTTAAAATGTGGGAGAATGTTGCCGGTGGCTGAAGCAAATGTTTTGCAACAAGTCTTCGTCGAGTGAAAACCGATACGTCCGACATAGTTCACAACACACACACCACGGCTGATGATGCGCGTCGCATTTTTGCACATCCAAGAGGAATTTCCAGATACTGTAGCTACTGCTGCACCAGTAGCTACACCTAAAGGCTACACAATGATTGTTCTACGACCTCGTAAGAACTGACATCCCGTAAATTGCACTCAGAACTGGCTAAAACACCTCCAAATCGTTCCGCAGCGCGCGACCGGCAACACATTCAAGCCGCGCCGCGCGCCGGCTCGCACAAGCCAGAGAGGAGGAAAGGCTCCTCGCGCCCTTTCCTCCTCGCCCAATGAAAAGGTCTATATAAAAAGTAGCGACACTCTCCTCCACCGCCTTCCCTCCTCCTCGTTTCTCCTCTCTTGTGCGCTCCTTTTTCGACCGTTGCGCCGCCTACACCGCTTGAAACACGTGCACTTGTTTATCTTTCACCGCTGATCAGATTCGACGATCGCCGACTGTGTTCGCCGCTATCGTCGTGCTCCTCGCCAGCCGGTAGACGCTTCTCGGGCGAAAATGGCGATGGAGCGTGATCGTGAACAAACACAGCCAGCGCCCGGGGGCTCGACGGTCCACATGATGCCATTAGGCCAATAACGACGCGGCATCGGCCTCGGACAGGGTGTGCAAGGAGGCGGCGGCATTCTTCAAAGCGTGACGCTACTTTTTATATATAGGGGCTTTAGTATCGGCATGGCTCCGAGCGTCCCATGGGAGGTATAGGGAGTTTCCGGGCCTTGATTACATTTGCGCGTCAGCCACACGAGTTGTTAAATTACGTTACCTAGTGTCACTTCGGTCAAAAAGATGAAAGAATGCAACATTTGAAAGATGAAATTTTCCCACGGACCGTCATCAGCCATTGGCAACGCATAAACAGAGCCGCCGAACCATGATCTCCTGATAAAGGTGCAGTAACCAATCTTTCGCAACATTGTGTGGCGGTAGCGCGTGGTGCAGCGTTCTCACCAACTTAGTCACATAACAAAGACACTAACGACAGGAACATTAGCGGTAGTTAATTCCATGATGGAAGGACATAGATAGTCGTTCAAAATTGTTGAAAAAGGCATAATGCACACGGTGCTGCCGGGATAATTGCACTAAAACGAGAGTGCCACCATCATGGCATCCGATATCGCACCGGCGCATGCGCCACTGCATTCCTCGTGCCACGCTGTTTCAGTAAGCCGTGGAGGCGCGTCTTGAAAGTGCGTGACCTCCTTCACGGCTTCCCAAATCCGCGCGAAGTGGTAGCTCACTCACCTCGAAGGCCATACCATCATCGCGGTTGGACTGGAGCAGGGCGTGCACTTCCGTGCACCCCGTTTGGTCGCCCTTCCGAGCTTTGGTACTTCACGTGTGTTCTCTTTTTACCGCGACCGGCATCGAAGCATTCGTTGCAAGAGTACAATTTAAATGTATTTGGAAGTAGTTTCAATAGGCATAGTCGGAAAATTGTAAGTGCACTGAAATGTGGTCGTTATAACAGATCGTTATATCTGAGATCATTGTAAGAGGGTTTGACGGTATCTTCGAAAAAAGATTTTGCCCATACCCCAGCACCGTTCTTGCCCAAATTTCACAGAAAGATATCTTGGAGTGTAGATCGTTCAATGTAACACTTGGAACAGTTAACTGCCTCGTTTTTAAGAGAACAAAACAAAAATGCAAAGTTGCCGTCATTTATATGGATGCAAGCTGCTGCCAAGGTGGCGCTAGCACAAAAATGTCGCAAGCTGGCTGCAGCATGTAGTCGTTCAAGGAGGGTTGTCGCGTACCAGAGGAGTGAGTTACTTTCTCTCACGGAATGGCTACTTTCTGCAGCTGCCAGTAGGCGGTTCAGTCCGTTCAGACAAGTTCAGTCCGACACAGCGAGTCGCGATTCCTTAAAGTATCGCAAGCTTTCTTTTTCAAGCACGAAAAAAAAAAAATTTATGCAAACAGTAATGAGTTTCCCCCAACACACACACATACACACACCACACAATGCTAGCAAAAGACATTACTTACCCCAGCAGGTGGCACACCAACAGGCATGACTGCCAAGCCTTTGGGACTGGTCCCAAGCAGTGGGGCTTTGCCATCATTACTGGGTGAAGAGCGCTGAGACGATGCTGCTGAGGCTGGCTGGTCGCTCACGTCAATGCCACTGTCATGCTGATCACTACTTCTGTCAAAGCTGCTCGATTTGGAGGACACAAGGACATCTGCAGATGAGACTGCCGGAGCAGTCACCGACTGTGGGGCAGCTGACGGAGGGCTGCCTCCCCGCAGAGCATGAGTGATTGGCTTTTCCCACGCATTCACCATAGGTCGAAGAACCCCCGTTGGAGCCAGTTCTGCGGTCAGAAGGTGCACAGCAATGCAAATTATGAAATGCAATGTGTATAAGAAAAGCAATGAAATCTCTTGGCCCCATTGTTCCTGATGCCAAATGCTGCCACAAAAGTTTGCTCCAATGTCATAGTTGCCATGCCATCAGTAACGATGGATGGATGTTTCTGTAATCACCAGTGTCATAGTTGGTGAAGTCAATTCATCACATGGCAGGCAACTTGGCAGATAGCATTGTGGCAATAACTGAAAAACTATCAAGGAGTAATTGTTGAGGCTTAACATCATGAAGTTGCCCTGCCAGATATGCAGACAACGTTTAAATTAACTTCACCCCAAAAGGTTCCTAAACAAGCACATAAATATAAATACACTAGCATCCTTGCATTTACTCCCATCAGGACATGGTTACTGCAGATAAAATTCAAGTGCGCAACAAAACAGAAATGAAATCAAACCTTTTGTACTAAAGGTAGAATGCTGCTGAGTCTTTGTAATGGGGGAATCAACAGAGTCTGTAGCACCTCCCTCAGTCTTCGCAGGTAGCTGACACTCAGTCTTTGAAGAAAACAAGCGATCAGATTCCCGCTTTTTAATTAGGCGAGGAGGAAGCTTGTTTTGACGACCATGTACACTGGTTTTGCTTCTTGCCTGAAAAAAAAAAGAAAAAAGTTAATGTAGCAGTATTTTCCGGGCTAGAAAACAACCGAAATTACGAAAATATATTTTCAGCATAGGGGTCTAATCACAATAATTCATTGGATTGACAGATTATGTATCTCATCACAGTTGCACATATAAAGATGCAGAAAGCTGCAGCAGCCAGATGTATTCTCACCTCTTTTTTTTTCTTGGAGTCTCCATCAGTCAAAGTCTTGTGACGTTTCTTAGAGGTTACCTCTTGAAAGTCTCCATCATCAGCGTCGCATAGAGAAGAATCGGTCACGGCTGGGTGGTCATCTATAACGACGACACCAGCATAGTTGCTTAGGTCAATACCTTCAAGCGCATTCGGTTTCTCTTTTTCAAGTTTTCCATTTGGTTGCCCTTGCTCCGATTTCTTCATGTGTTTCCTGTACAGGAGGAAAAAAAAAATTCCCAGTGATAAGTCAAAAGATCTCCTACCAAACAGAAGCAGGACCCACCTGGTACCAAGGTCAGTAAGGGCAGCTTGAACTCCCACTGGGTCCTGCAGCTTCACTTCATCCATCCGGTACACAAGGGTGGCTGGCGAGGGCTCCCCCTTGGCGCTCACGTCTCCAGGCCGCTGCTGTTGCTGCTGGCGTGATCGACCTCCTGGCCGGGAGCCACTCCCGCGGCCCATTCTGGCAGGTGGCCCGCCACCCCCAGAGTCTCTGCGTTGCACAGGGCCTCGACCATTGCGGTCTCCAGGAGCTCCTCCTCCACCTCGGCGTACTTCTCCACCTGAACGGCGTCGTTCCTGGCCACCACCAGGGGCCTTAGAGCTTGTGGGTGCGCCCTTTTTAGACCCTGATTGTTGACGCACACCTTCATCGAGGCCTCGTCTATCTGCCACATCACTGCTCTCAGAAGCAGTTTCCCAGTCTTCATTGGCCACATCAGACAGGGCATCCTTACTTGGGCCCGCACCACGACCACCTCGTCCCTTGTTCCTGTCGGGGTTCTCCTGTCTGCGGGGCTGGTTTTTCTGAAAGCGTGGTGGCAGTGGCTCCATGCGATTAGGGCGCCTCACAACAGGACGACTACTGTTAGACCGTGGCTTGCTTCCTTGGTTTGCAGACCCTTCCTTATTGGCTTCTTCCTCCTTGTTGCCTTCCTCTGGTTTGCCAAAAGGTGCTTTCAAGGTAGGCGGCCCATAACCCCCAGCTTGGTACCGACCTCTTGAGCTTCGGCCTAATGAAATTGCACCTCCACGACCTCGGCGAGAAGGCTCCCCTCGAGGAGAGAAAGCGCTTTTCTCTTCCTTGTTTTTAGCTTCATCTCGGCGAGGCTCGCGAGCACGACCAGTCTCTTTTGCTGTCCTATTTTTCCGGTCAGAATCCGGACAGGCCTCCTCAGACCCCTCACTCTCCTCCTCTTTGGGCCGCAACCGATTGGCAGGCCTCTCCTCCTCAACACCAGAGCTCTCCTCACTACCGTCATCCTTTTTGCGGTCAAAGCGGGGCCCACGTTCAGTCCTGCTGCGACGGTACTCCCGGCTACGACCTCTGTAACCCACGTTGCCACTGCTGTAGCCATTACCACCACGACCACCACGGCCTCTGTTGGCCTCGAATCTTCCCCCACTTCCACCGCGAGAACGAGATGCTGGTGCACGTTTCTCTGCATCATCTTTTTTGGAAGTCTCCTTTGCTTTCTCCTCATCTGCACGGGAATTATCGTCAACCTTTCCTTCCTTGACATCGTCCTTCCCATCATCCTTTGCTACTCCTCCCCGCCGCAGCGGCACAAAGTTCTTCTTGCTTGGACCTGCGCTGTCCAACTGCTGCTGAGTCACAGGAGGTGGGTGGTGTGGGTGCCAATCACGCCGCTTACTTTCACCAGTGGCAGAGTAAGGAGTGTCAGACCAATCGGGCACCTGCGGTTTATCCTTCACCCGCTCAGGTGCCAGACGGTGCGGCTCCATTTGCTGCAATGGCATCTCTTGCCGTTGATCAGCGGGAGGCCTGTAAATGTGCAACAGAAATAGTACTTACAAGCTTCTCAAAGAAAGATGCTCACAAGAATATGACCGCATATTTTTTTACTACAAATCACTTCTCGAAGCTATACAGCAGATCTTCAGCATTGCAGAGCCGGAACAAAAAAAATTTACACAGTCGCAGACAGATTTTTTGGACTCCAAATATGCACGATTTTTCGGACGAATTTAGGCCCCAAAGTTCGATTTTCCGGACTAAATCGCTCGTTCCGAGCGACGCTACCCGTTTTTCGAGGCCGTCAAGTTGGATTTTCCACCGCCTTGCCCAGACTTGGCTTCCAGTAGCCCGCTCTATAGCCTCCAAGATTGGGAGACGCACGTGCGCGCCATCCTCATGTAACGGAGGCTATGCCCACTCTTCCTTAGCTGTGATTTAACGCTCCTAGGGGGCTTTTTCTTTTTTCGGTGGGCACTATCTATATTCTGTTTGCAAAATCCGTTTTTTATTTTTTTTAAGTTTGTTTCCTATTTTGCACGTGGTATGTGCACCTCAGAGACGCGTGCGGCTTCGCATTTTTGTGATCGGCTCCAATTTCTGTGCCTTCGCGAGAGCCAAGTGGTGCGAAGCGTGGCCTCCGCGATTGGTTCCGGCAATCCCATTTGGCGCGTAGTGCGGCGGAGAAGTGTAATCTTGCTAACGCTCAGCAACGGCGCACAGCCTCCGGAATCAGCTCCATCCGTTACGGAGTTTGCAAGATTGCACTTCTCGGCTGAGCTACGCGCGCCTAATGTCCGGGACTGCCAGAGCCGATTGCGGAGGCCACATGCAAAGTAACGGGGCATGTTTTTGCGACCTCCATGGCGATCTCCGCTAACGGAGATCGCCAATGCCATGACACTTGTCGACTGTATGAGGTGACGTCAGCTTTGCGCAAATCCAAGCAAATGTGATCGCCTCTTAATATGAGGCAGAGCATTATTAAACATCTTTTATGCCACTCTAAGCCCAATAAATTTTCTTAGGGCATGGGTTCTCAAAGTGGGTTCCGCGGAACCTACGGGTTCCGCAGGCCCCTGCTCGGGGTTCCGCGAGCCACTGAAAAATTTTCCCTGGTCCCGCTCTCGACAAGTGTCTAAAACGGCGAACATGAGGTGCGCTTGATCCAAAGAACCTCCATTACTCATGCCCGAGTTCCGGTGCCCGAGTGTCAAAAAGCACATCACAGTGCGTAACAGCAACGCGCGAACTGCGCAATAAATACGCAAGCAGCTTGTAGCCACCCAACCTCTGAGAACGGGCAGCTCGCCTAAGCTTTCGCACTTGAATCTCGGAGGCCGTAACTTACCACCATGCGCCTTTCTCCTATTTGTAGATAGGGTAGGTGCCGATAGCGTGCGCACTGAGCTATATGTTGGAGAAAAAAATTTTAAAAAAAATGCGGAGCACCGCAAATGCGCGCCGCAGAAGAGCAAGAACGGCGTAGCGTCCAACCGAAACGAAGCGGCGCAGTCCGCATTGCCGTTGTCCTCAGCTTGCACCGTGGTCCGCAGCTGCAAACGTACGCGGCACGTGACTGACAGCAACGCCGAAGCGCTTCGTACCTAATTGTGCCTTTAAAGCCTCTATTCTTGCGTTTATCGCCACGCGTAACACCGCGTTCGCGGCTAGTCGCGTGCCTCCGTAAGTGCGTAGTCGCTATCTCTGATCGCGTCGATAACCACCGCAGTTTCGTCCGCAGCGGTTGCGGCAAATAGTTTCATTTTCACTCGATGCGCGCGTCGGCTGCGTGCCTTCACAACTGCGTAGTCGCCTCCCATGGCAGCGTCGATAGCGACCGCAGTTTCGTCCGCACTTCTTGCAGCGAAAGGTAGCTTCATTTTGACTTGGTGAGTCTGTCAGCCGCCTGCCTTCTGAACCGCAAGGTCGCCGTCCATGATCGCGTCGATAACGGCCGTGGTTTCGTCGACAGCGGTTGCGGCAAGCAGTAGTTTTGCTTTTACTCAGTGCAAAGCTGTCGAAGTTAAAAAGCACCGGCTACATCGCGATGAACGGACAATTTGTTGGCGAGCAGCTGAGTGGCGAAAAAATAATCGGGATGTGCGCCCGTTGGTGCAAAGCGCGTCCGAGATGAAAACGCGTGCCGCGAAGGATGTCGCGAGGCCTTCGCCGCTGCTAGCGCTAATCAGTCATGAGATGAAGAGAATTTCAGCTTCCACACTGGTCTTGTGCTAAATAGAAACAAGATTTGACGATTCATTGAGTAAATAAAAGCGTGTTGACGTAGTGCAGCATTTGTTTGTTTTCTTGATACCCTCGATAATTCGGTTTAATCGGGGGGAGGGGGGGGGTGTTCCTTGGCACTTTATGGAGCTTAGCAGGGTTCCCTGGGATGAACGTACCTGAGAACCCCTGTCTTAGGGTGAACGAGTTTTTCGGACTGTTCGTTTTTCCAACTATATTTCGGTCCCCGCGAAGTCCTAAAAATCGGTCGGCGACTGTATGCATATACATTTATAAAAAATAAAACTTTCTCCCAAAATCTTCTGTTACATCAAGAATTTTGTTAAAAGCCTGCCACAAAGAAACCGCTTAAGCTAAATCTCGTAAAAAAAAACATTAAGTACATGTCACCAAAGCATAGCAGATTCACAGGAGCGGTTATACACTTAAGGGGGGCGCAGGGGATGAAAAATAACTTTTTTGTTTCTTGGCAGAAAGGGCTGAAATTTGGCACACGCTGTACATTGCAATAGAGGGACAAATCCAAAATTTCATTAAGATATCTTCATTAGTTTTTGTTTTATAAGAATTGACAAAAGTTTACAAGTTCCTTGCTCGTGGAAAGCCTGGCACAGTAACGAAACATGGTACGGAACTGGGAATACTTTGTATGTTTGCCCAAATGTCTAATCTATATCAAGACAGTGTTAGATTTTTTTTGTTAGTGCCCTTATAATTTTTTACTCGATACGACATGCATTTGACTTGTGTTTCACTGCATATAGCCATGTAGTTATTCTGAAAAAATGAAATAATGGAAAAATAAATGAAAATTTCAAGACTCTTGATGTGCAGCACAGTTTATGGATCACAGCAAAACAAACTGGACCAAAATCGGTCCAGCCATTGTTGTGCTATGCTTTCCACGAGCGAGGTGACCAACAAAAAAAAAACACTATTGAGAAAACGACCTGCAAAGTTTTGCAAGCAGTGCAGGTTTATTAGAACGCATCAGGGCGGTAATTTTTGGCATCAGTGCTGCCAAGCATCTTCGTGCACCTTTGCCTCTTCGTTTGGTGTGCTTTGAAAATTTCATAGCCTGGCTAGTCCATCAAATTGAACTTCCGTTCAGTTGTGGACATCGCGCGAAGGAAGTCGCGCACGCTGCATGCTCGCGATTCTGCCATCACCGCTGACACGAAACGTGAATCTTCAGTTATCACACTGTAGCTCGTCGACGGTTGGGGCTCGCTCGGAGGCGGCGTGTCCGTGTCGCACGATGCACCAAACTAAGTACACCGTCTTCGCCGGCGATGGTGACCTTCGACCCGCGTCGATACGATCTCGGCTGATTCGCGCGGCCATACGCCGAGGCGCGGGAGCTTCCGGTGGCGCGTCTTCCGTCGACTGCGTTGTCGGTACCGATGGCACAGGGCAATTGTCGGTTTCGCTGCTTTAGTCAGATGGTGCAAGATAGCGCGGCACGTAATCCACGGTGCAAGGTAGCGCGGCACGTTCAGTCGGGTGCTCCTCCGCTTCTCGCCGTAGGAGGCTTGCGCTTCCGTATTCTGAAGGCGTGCTTCGTCCAAACTTTCATCTCCAACAAGCTACGATCCATAACTAAACTGGGCGCTCTCAGAAATCCGAATTCTGCGTGTCAAGTGAAGACGCCGACATGGTTTGCGAAGCAGACAACTGCGATTGCCATCTTACCCTCTGCCGCAGCAGTAACCAATGGGAAGACGCCTTTCACCACGCCAGCCAACCGGAGGCCCGCTTTCATCGAAGGGCCCGTGTGACTACCTCCAGCAGACCTGCGCTTCTTTTGTGTTGGTGCGTTTGTTACAAGATGGCGACGACCGACAAATTGAGAAGCGGAACGGCGAAGCTTTGAGCTTTCAAACGATACCAAGATGGCGGCGCTCGGTGGCGGGAAATACAAGATATGGCTCCGTGAATGGCAGTGATTTTGCGCGATTTAAAGCTGTTTTCTCGCCCTGCGCACTGACAAAAATTTTTTTCAGGCACTTTTAGCGCGTTTTCAGCCAAACCATTTTGATACAGTGTAGATTAGGCGTTGCAGATACCGAAATGCGGGGTTTCCAAAAACCGATTTTTCTCGCGATTTTCGCGATCTGATCCCTGCGTCCCCCCATAAGGAAGAGGGACTGTCAAGTTCAATTTGTGTTACCAAATTATTTCACAAAATGCATTCACCCTACCTCTCAAACCTCAACTTTAAGCAGTACAGTAGAACCTTGTTCTATTTGAGAGAGAAAAAAAATGTGCTAAAAACTCACCGACGATTACAATACTCCCTAATGTGAAATTTGAGTGCAGCTCTTTAAGTGTTTTTATTTTGTGATACCCCAGTGGCCGACAAATTTTCCGGACGTTGCAGGGACCGAAAAATCGAATAGTCCGAAAAACTTGGTCACTCTTAAAAAAAAAAAATTTTATTAGACCTAGAGTGGTACTCTCTTTAATAATGCCCTGCCTCCTACTACGCTTGGAAACTATCATATTTGCTTGGATTTGCGCAAGATACGATGTCCTCTCCCCATACAGTCTACAAGAGTGTCACCACGTTGGCGATCTCCATTAGCGGAGATTGCCGTGGAGATTAAAGAAACGAGCCTAGTTACTTCGCACTTGGCCTCCGCGATCAGCTCCAGCAGCGCGCCGTTCACTTCGGGCGTCCCATTCAGCGCGTAGCCCAGCGGATAAGTGTAACCTTGCTAATACCGTCACGGCTCAACAACGGCGCGCTGCCGGAGCTGATCACGGAGGCCACGCTTCGCACTACTTGGCTCTCGCAAAGGCACATGAGGTGGGGCCGATCACACAAATGCGAAGCCGCACACGTCTCCGAGGCGCACACACCACGTGCAAAATAGCAACCGAAATTTTCAAAAAATAATATAACGAAACGGTTTTCGCAAAATGATTATGACGTTAGTGCTGACCGAAAAAAAAGTAAGAAAAAGGAAAGTATCATCCTCAAGAGCGTTTTGTCAGCTTAGGAAGAGCGGGCATGGTCTCCGAGACTAGAGGATGGTGCGCGCCTAGATAGCGAGTCTCCTGATCTTGGAGGCTATAAAAGCGGGCCACTGGAAGCGAAGCCTGGGCAAGCCAGCGGCCTCAAATAACGGGTAGTGTGGCTCGGAACGAACGATTTAGTTTAGAAAATCAACTTTGGAGCCAAAATTCGTGTGAAAAATCAGTCGTGAAAATGCATTAGCTCAATGGGAACTCCTACGGTGCAATAATGAAGTCCGGAATATTCAACAAGTCCAAATTTTTGGAGTCCAAAAATCCGTAGGCGACTGTATATAGGCTGGCGCGGACAACCTGTCTTGTGCGGGATGTTGTTAAGTGTGGCACGATTGCCTCGCTAATTTGGAGATCGCGAGAGGTGGTACGTGGGTGACGCCTGGACACGATTCACAGCAGCCGCAGCCGGCACACCTCCCAGACGACGCGCACCACTTTTGCGCCATCTCGAATCCATCGTTGCTGCATCACTCTTCTCGCGCTTTCACCATAACCTCCTCTGCTTTCCGCCACAGATGTTTAGACACTTCAACCGGATTTTTGCGGTTGGCCGTGAGGTTCTGTATAAAGTACAAGGGCGATAAAAGCGCGCAGGGGACGCGCGCCATCACGGAGAATGAACTCACCACGGGTCGCGCGAAAGGCCGTGGGGGTATTGGAGGGAGGCGGGAGCTGCTTCACCGAATGCTTATCTTGCAATCTCTTATCTCCGCACGGCTCCCGCCTCTCTCATCTTCTCTCATCTGCTCCCGTCTCTCATCTGCTCCCGTCTCTCATCTGCTCCCGTCTCTCATCTGCTCCCGTCTCTCATCTGCTCCCGTCTCTCATCTGCTCCCGTCTCTCATCTGCTCCCGTCTCTCATCTGCTCCTCTCATCTGCTCCTCTCATCTGCTCCCGTCTCTCATCTGCTCCCGTCTCTCATCTGCTCCCGTCTCTCATCTGCTCCCGTCTCTCATCTGCTCCCGTCTCTCATCTGCTCCCGTCTCTCATCTCCGCACGGCTCCCGTCTCTCATCTCCGCACGGCTCCCGTCTCTCATCTCCGCACGGCTCCCGTCTCTCATCTCCGCACGGCTCCCGTCTCTCATCTCCGCACGGCTCCCGTCTCTCATCTCCGCACGGCTCCCGTCTCTTATCTCCGCACGGCTCCGACCTTTGTATGCGCTGTGCATTCACCGCTCAGTTCCTTTGAAGCGATAGACCGCACGAACCTTGCCCGCTGCGGCGGCTGCGATTGCTGCCAGCGTTTTGACAGTCGTCTGCGGTCAGTGATCACTGATCTATTCATGTTTGCTTGTGCGCGCTGGCACCACGCTTGTTAATTCAGTTAGTAAGCGAATGTGTCCGATTTTATGCAGCCGATAAAACTACTATCCTTACTCCGAATAGCTCTACTAATTTGCTATCGCAATTGATGCTTTGCCTTTCGGGCGAAACTGACTTTTTTCATATCCCCACTGTGCTCCACGTTGGCTCTTTCATCTTTCGCTGTGCTCGTTCGCTCGGTTACGCCGACGCTTGCTGCAGGAACAGGCATCCAAAAGCTGCGCTCTAAAATGTACTAACCAGGAAAATATACGATCCACTGCCACTAAAAAATATGGCAGATTAGTTGACATCCAGGTAATGCAAGCCTTGTGTGAATCGTTGCAGTAAGAGAGGCCCGACACTTCGAGCTGTTGAGCTCGATCAAACCGAGCAAAGAATTAATATGCCTTGCACCGTAGCTGGAGCTCCAGCTGTAGCTGGGTGCCTATGGCAATGATGTTGCAAACTGCAGGCATCCTTTTTGCTTCCAAATTTACCCACCAGAAAAATGCATGCTGTGTTTTGAAAGTGCAAAGCACCATTAAGAACTTACATAGCCCTCTCATCCCTAAGGGAATCTCTGCTTGTACGACTGTCCCTGCTATCAGGCCTCGAGGGCTGAGTCTCTCGCTCCCATTTATCCTGCAAACAAAATGAAAGGTTATTGAAGACATTTCAACATAAATTCATTTGACATCCTCTTTTATCAGGCACAGAATATACACGAGACTAATACCGGGGCAATAACTGCTCAAACAAATCTGAGCAAAGGAAAAGCAAATAAGGCTACATGAACTTAACTTTTGCTGTCAGTGTTTCATTCAGATGCTCAAAATATACAATGTTGTTAGGCTTGCGCAATTATTTTTTTGGTTCAAAGCAACTAGTTCGAATAACGGGATTTGCATAAAACGATGCACACCACACATACTAATCTTCAAAAAAATATATTTCACTTGCAATGAATAAAAGTATCTTGGGAATCCGTGTAGTTTTCATTCAGACACTCTTATGCAAAAATGCAAGTTCAACACTTTTTTACATACCAACACAGCACAGGAAATTCGCTTACAGGCTTTTCCTCACTGTTGCCCTTCAGTCTACTTGAAGTTTCACGTTGTCAAGGCCACGGAAATGTTTCGCGTTCACCCGTTGTGATGCAGTCGATTGCACAAAGCAAGACCTTCACTGCATGACGCCGGTATTTGAGACGTTTAGACTGCATTGTGCAAACTCAGGGGCAGAATTTCAGGCGATCACTTTCGGAGATACCATCACCTTCGCAAGATTTCATGCGACTCGACATCGAACATGTCAAAGTATACGACCGACAACGTTCTTTCCACTGTGCGCAGATAGCAACCTTGGCGTAGCGGCAGAAACTGTCGGTAGTACATCGCTTGGAGGGTCAATGTGTTTGAAGGCAAAGAAACAACTTCAATGTCCAATCCGGTGGCACTGTAATGTGCAGTACAGTTGGCGAACACGATTACCGTACTTACTCGGACCTAACGCGCACTTTTTTTCCCGATAAAGCAGATCCAAAAATTGCATGAGTGTTAGAATCGAGTACGACCCTCCCTCAGCGTTACAATGTGGCCATCGGCATTTCAAAATGACCGCCTTACTTGCACTTCAAGCCTAGTTACACTCTGGCCTAGCTGCCGTAGCTTCCTGCATGTGCTGCTGTACACGTGCTTAGGCATTAGCCTACCGCACGGAGAAAGAACAACAGGAGGCGAAACTCTGGGCCGGCGCCAGCGCGAGCACTGGTCGTGATAATGTCACGCTGAGAGAGGAGGAGACGAGCTGGTGGTGAACGTCGGCGCAGCGCCCCTTGCGGCGACGGTGGGAACTACTTCCCTCGCGGTCGCAACGGCGCGCGCGTGGCCGCGGTAGCCGCGGTCTCCGACGGCGCCCGGCGTCGTCTGCTACTGTCGGATACCGCCCAAAACGTTTTGCTCCAGCGCGGTTTGCATTCCGGGGATAGAAGACCTGTAGACCGTGTTAGTAGGATATTTTTTAGATTATTATTTAGGATCACATGCTATTTATGTAGCAATAAGACCAAGAAACTTGAAAGATCAGACGATCTGCGATAGTAGCCAAGGCGGCGCACTGGCATCAAGCCGTCGCGTGCGAGCAGACGACAAGAGCCAACGGAGGCGTTGCAAGAGCGCGCTCGCCGCGCCACGGATTCGCTGCATCGCTTCGACAAACCATCACGTGACCATACGTTAAGCGTCCGGCGTTCTGTAGGGGGCGCTGTCACGACGTCCGCCGCCGCATGGTACGTCCTGTGCTCCTGTGTGACATTATGACGACGCGGGATGGAGCCGAGTTGCGCCTCCTGTATTCTTTCTCCGTGGCCTACCGTCTCTCTTCCTGTTTTCAGCGTCTATCAGCACGAAGTGCCGAGTTCATAATGATGCCGTATTTAATGAGGATTCACTTCGGCGATACGATCGCCTTGGCCCTATCTTGAAAGTGATCTGAGACTGGGAAAGTTCACCGTGCACTCTATTTTGTTAAAACGAGAGGCATGCTAGCGCGAAGATCAATTCGCTCGCCGCGCTTCGTCACTCGCACATTTCGACAGCGAGCTTCCACAGTCAACAGGCAAGATCTTTTCACATTTCCTTGTGCGCACGTGACACCGTGCTTGTAAGTTACTTTAGTAAGCAAACAATTGCAAGTTTACACGGCCGATAAAACTGCTATCCTTACTTCGTATCGCTGTCTACTAATTTGCTATTGCAATCGATGCTTCACCTTTCAGGCAAAACCCTGCGACTTTTTTTATTCATCGCAATTTCAGTGCATTGGGAGTAAATCTTTGTTTTTCCAAATGAGATAAAGTTGTATTTCTGTATGAAAGCATGAGGTGCGCGGTACTGTAAAGGACTTTTTTTTGGCCACGGAAAATGGGTGCACGTTACAATCGAAAGCGCGTTTCAATCGAATAAATAAGGTAATACCTTGCAGTTCTTCGCTAGCTTTTGCATCCAGCCCCGAAAACTTAAGAACACTGTTTCATCAGCATTAAATATATCATTTGGATTGTAGGTGATGATGTGCTCAAGCAGGCTAGCATTTTTCCAGTTGGTGACTTCATTAACAATACCTGTTTCGCCACACAGTCTTGAAAACAAGGCCACTCTCTCTGAAGCGCGCACACCACTTTTCTGATGCTTTGAACGAATTGATATGAATAGTCAGTGCAAACCTCTCAGCTTGTACCATGATGAGTGGTCCACTCAATGGCAGGCTTGCATTACGAGAGTTGACCACCCACCAAAGCAAGGCCTCTACAATTCTGGATGAGCTGCTGTTCACAGCCGCTTTCGCGACACACAAAACTTTTTAGTATTTTCAAACGTCTAAAGAATCTTTTTTCTCATAAGTGCCAAGGCTACTTTTTAGGTCGTACTACTTCAGGACTTGTCGGGAGACCCCGTCCTTTGGGCGCCACAAAATTTCCACTTCAGTAGCCAAGTCCTTGGCCTCTTAAGCCTCATCGTTGATAATTGCACGGCACACCGCACCAATGTCGAGCTGAGCAATATTGAAATTAAGTTTTTGCCGCCAAACACCACGTCGAAGCTGCAACCATTGGACCAGGGCATTATTCGCACTTTCAAGTCCATTTATAAGCGTCGGCTGATCGACATTCTCCTTGTGAAGCTCCGGATGGGCCAAGACCTAAAGATAGACCTTTCCAGTGTCATTCAAATGCTGAAAGCCTCTTGGGACATCGAGAAGTCAACCATAAGCCGTGTTTACATGTGACAGTGTCGCATCGTATCACATTCATGTGAACAGTGGTAATGCACTAGGAAGGCGCATCACATTAACGCGCCAGGCAAGGGTAGATTTACGGGCGCTAGTAGACTCTCGCGAAGCATGTAAATGCAGGATCGTCGAGAGCGGAGGTGGGGGCGCCTAACAAGACCTTCGATGACAACCATGAAGCTACTGAGAGGCGACGCTACTGAGCAACACCAAACCAAAGCAACAATTTTCAAGGCCCGCACATATGCAAAGCATGTGCACTGCGCTGCCACGCGTATGCGACAGTCGAGGAATGCGGCTAGAACGTTTGCATTCAATTTACAGTCGAATCTCGTTAATTCGAACCAAATCACGCGGCGCCTCCTGTCACAGGATACAGCGGCAGCATGCATGTATATAAGGAAATGCATACTGTGTCCCATGACAGTGGCCCCTTTCCACTCTTGGTATGATTCACTGCAATACATCACGTGTGCTTGACAGCATAACACCTCTGCACTGCGGCGAAGCTGACTTTCGAAAACCGGCATTATGCAACGGTTTAGAACCTTACCGTGCTTCGCCGCCATCAGCTAAGACGACGAAGGCGCAGTCGGCATCATTGCCAACAGCGCCGAATCCTTTAAATGAAAAATGCAGCACCGAACAGCAAACAGGCCTAACGACAACACAAAACAAATACTATCGCTGCCAGTATATCGGCGTCAGAGTGTGCTGCTTGGCGGCAGAGAAATCAAAATGGCAGCAATGGTAGCTTCAATTAATGCCGTTACGAACCTGCGGTGATGGCAAAAATCCAGGAAATCGGACGGCGAAGGGTTTCAGCATCCCGAAATTTAAGACGTTATACATTGGTTATAAGCTAACATGCCAGTGCCATGAAGGCGTCCGAAAGTTGGCCATTGACTATATTGAGCACAAGATGACGTCAATAATTCTTTAGCTTCAGAAAATAGCATTTGATTCTATTCGACCATTCTACTGATAAAATATTTCCAGACCTTCATATACACGAAGTGAGCTGTAATCAGTGCTTGCATGCTAATTAGGAGTTCCGCTTAATCAAAGTAGACGGCACTGTATTTAGTATATCTCGATTTTTATGTATCCAAGTTAGTGGCAGCTTGCTACATTCTTGTTATGCAATGCTAGGAGACTCCCGAGCATGTGCAGCGCAGTATTTTCTTGCTCAAAATTTTTAAGCATTAAATTTCGTGACAAAATTTTCTGATATTCAATATTCACACACCTCTATTCATTATACAATCTGGTTCGTTAACCATGTTTATTCCAATTACCCAGTAGTGTAGTTTTAACAGTTACTAATGATGTGAACAGTACAAAATTTGCACGAACCCCAATTCGCACTGAAATTTTTTAATTCATTAGGCATTGTTTTAACACATTTTTTTTTTTTCACTAAGAACTTTTCTGTTAGCATGTGTGTCACTGACATTTACAGTGGAACCTTGTGAACAGGTACTTTGTGAAAACACTGTATAACCAGGCTATAAAGAAATGTGATGGCTCAGTAAATGTTACCTAAAATACTCGACTGTGCAATAAAAGCCAGGTGATATCAAGTGCATGCGTATCTAATAATTGAGCGAGAACTGAAACTGCTGCAGATGTTCAATGTATAAAAAAATCACAAGTTCTTACTCTTGCCACTCTTTGATCATACTCTCTTGTGCTGGACCAGGCTCCCATAGTATCTCTGTTCTCACGTTTTTCACGCTGCTGTTTGTCCTCAAAGTCTCTTTCTCTGAAAAAGTGAGAAATGCAGTATTTCTATACTATAAAACAAGAAATAACATGCAACGTGTATAAAGCAGGCAGCTAGTCATGACAAAGTCACCAAGCATAGAAGTGTTAACATAACACAGTGTGCACGGCTTATGTATATCACCAGTCTCAAATATCCGCTACATAAACAGAACCACACTATATTTAAAACAATATTCAAAGCCTGCACACATGAAAAAGGTGTAGACAAAGCAGTATCTTACTAAAAAGATCGCCACTAGAGCAAAGTACAGCTCAGGCCACTTCTAACGTAACACCTTTATAGTGCAGGACTGGATATAATGCTGTCCGTCCCTACTGTCATTTAAGTTCCTGTAGAACTCCAACGTAAACGCATATCGCTTATAGTGCAGCATCGCGATCAAATACCAGTAATAATTTGGTTTCCGGAAAACCCCACAGACAAGCGAGGCAGCAAGCACGCTTCTCAAAAGGGCACACCCGCCAAGGGGAGAGCGATGAGGGTGATGCAGAGGAGGAAGAGGCGAAGCAAGGGAATGAACAAAGAATGGAGTGGGGGAGTAAAATACAGCTACAGCGGGCACACGGAAAGCGGGAGGGGAGGATTCCTAGGCGAGGGAGACTGCTTTTGTAAACGGTGTGTGGTGAACTGAATGCAAAGCAAACACTTCAGTTTGTGTGAGGAAACAAATACAGTCGCCGACCGACTTTCTCAGACATTGACAGTGTCATAGAAATGTTTACATTATTGGGCAGGCCTCTGTTCCTACCATGGAAATGTAGGTGCAAAGTTGTAACCACGCCGTAGCGGTCCTGATTTCACGTTTCTCTTGCCGCTACTAGCGGTACACGGTTCGGTTTCAATTCTAAGTCGACCCCCCAACATTGGATTGTCAAATTTGAAAAAATGGGTCGACCTACAGTCGACCCATTTTTTTACGGTATTTTTTTTTTTTTGACTTCGAACTTTTGGGGCGTCGGCTTAGAATCGAAGTTGGCCTAGATTCGAGTAAATACAGTACGTCCCATCATATGCTTTAATTCTCGGACTCGCGTGGCTGCTTTGTCTACATGTGCACAGCCTTTGAAAAATGTTTTGGTTATGGTGCTATAACCGCTTATAGCACGAAAATTTGCAACTCCGGCAACTTACGTTAAAAGTGGCCTATGCTGTGTACAACAATGTAACATTGTACCAAGGTACAGTAAAACCTCGATAATTCGAAGGTCGCCGAACCGCGAAAATCGAAAATTAACCGAAATGAATAATAAAAAACGAAAACACGCAATAACTTGCAGCAAAAAGAAATCACCTTTATTTTCCATGTCCGAGAAAAATTACTCAATGTAATTACCGATGCAAGATTACTTGGCGCGCTGGTTCGCCGCCCCTAGTGGCATGCTCTCCAGCTGGCTCAAAAAACGTAGCATACAAATATCACCCGCACTACACTCAACAAAGTTGCGGACGATGTTCACGGAATCGATAACTGCCGCGAAAGCGGGCGTGGTGGTGCTTGACTCCAAAAATTTGGACTTGCTGGATATTCCGGACTTCAAAAATGCACCGTCAGGGTTCCCATTGAGTTCATGCATTTTCGCATCCAATTTTTCGGACGAATTGAGACCTCAAAGTTCGATTTTGCGGACTAAATCGCTCTTTCCGAGCCGCGCTACCCAATCTTGGAGGCCGCCATGTTGGATTTTCCACTTGCTTGGCTTCTAGTGGCCCGTTTTATAGCCTCCAAGATTGCGAAGTGCACGCTATCAATAGAGAGCACCCGCCATCCTCCTGTCTTGGAGGCCATGCCCCAGCTTCCTTGCCTGACAAAACACTCCAGGGGACGCCATTTCTTTTTTTTTTTTTTTTTACTGTAGTTTCATAGCAGTTTTTTAGCAAGTTACACTCCAGGAAGAAGTCTGAGCCGGGATAAAATAAAGAGTATTTAGTCTATTTTTTCTTGCACTTCATCAGTGGTTCGAATGGCGCTTCACTTACGTTATCAAGAACAGCGAGCTATGAACAGTTGAATGAATAAAGGAATAGAACTAAGGGAAATGAACCAATATACTGGCCCTGCATTTATCTAAGACAGCTTCCATAATTATTGAGTTCAGCTTGCAAGCAACAAATCGAACTATGCTCACTTTCTAAACGAATCCCCACGTGAGCGGCAGTCAAAAGGCACGTCTTCTTTGTCCGACCTCTTCGGAGGGAAATCCAACCGCTGCTCATAGCTGGGAGCAGTCCTGCCGAAGTCGGCAACCTGGCCACCATAGTACACAGGTGCCACAGATGGTCGCCAGTTGTCATATGGGCCACCTGAAAGGTAAAATTGAAGTTAAAACAAGATTCACACAGTCTCAGAGTGACAAACTAAAGCTTTTTTCCTTATTTCGGAAACTAGTGGCACTCTTAGATTTTAGCTATTATTTCCCTGATCCCGCACCCTCATCTCACACTTCGATAAACTTCCCCACCTGCGCTTTCTCAGCACTCACTAGCTATGGCGTTAGGGAACGGCCCTGTCAGCTGAGCGACACTACTGCTGCCCTATACTGGAGGCCAAAGGCGTTGCCTAAGCAACCTCTGCACCTCCATAGGTTCTGCCATACTTCCCCCGACTGCCTTCCACGCGACTTCTTTTCTGCTCCTTGTTGATTCACTTTGCGCCTCCTCCTTCACATTCTCCTTGCCATTGTCCTCCGCAGCTGCACATTTCATTGCGAAGCCCTCCTGCTGCCTCACTTTTCACCGAGATTTTCTGGCAGCCACATAGCACTCGCCAACCGATAATTCGAACTTGACAGGAATTGCCAAAAGGGGCGAATAATTGGGAAACCGAAATATCGGACTCACAAGGAACTAGGCAATTTTATCACAAGTGGCCAAAAAAAAGCTCATGAACTTGTAACTGCCTTTGGGTTAACATACACTTGCCTTTGACCTGGGGCATTCTTGAGCAATTACTTTTAAATATACATGAATTTCCAAGATTTCGTGTGACCCAGTCCCGAACGCGTTGAAATACACTCGAACCCACTTATAACGATCCCAGATAAAACAATCTATCTGTTATAATGACCACATTTTTGTGCATTTACGATTTTCTGACCCCGCCTATTGAAACTGCTTTCAGATATAGCGAACGTTTTTCCTCATATAACAAACAGCCTTTGAGATGAGCGAGTGACCGCTGTGCGAGGATTTCAGAAACCATAATGATGGCGCTTTCAGAAGTGTGCTAGCAGTTGCCTCAAGCGAAACGAAAGCGAAACCGTTACCGCATCTGCCCTGCTTATGTGCGATCAGCTGTCCGAAATGCAACTCTGTGATCACTAATGCAGTGGTGCAACAGCCAAAACAGGATTTGGAGCAATTTTTTAAGCAGGAAAATCTTGCTTTTGGAGCAGGAAAATCCAAATTAGGAGCGGGTTACAGAAAAAAAAGAAACCCTCCGTTTTGGAGCACTAAATCCAGAATTTGGAGCAGTTTCCGAAAGAAAACTTATCATAAAACACCATAAAATTTACCCCGCATAATAAACACCCCACAACTTTGCATTGGATTTCTGGGGGAAAAAAACAGTGTTATTACGTAAATATACATGGTACTTCACATTAGCAGCGTAGGTGAGGGCAGGGGCGCGATCGGAGATCGTTGTTCGGAAAGCGCGTTCAGTTTTGCCATGCATGGTTGACCTAGGCCGCACCCGGTAAAATTGAATGCGCGCACAGAACTAGCTCGTTTGCGCCCCAGCTGTGCACTGCATGCAACTTTTTCCGCCAAACATGTGGAAAGTATACCTGTATTTCATTGCGAGTGGTTCCCTTTCATTCCCCCCCCCCCCCCCTTGTCAATGTGTGGATAGTAGTACTATTAATGATTTCGGATATTACAGACTTCGGATAAAACGGACATTTTTCATCGAATTATCAGGGTCCGTTATAAGGAGAGTCAACTGTGTATATATGTAACTACACATTCGGGAGGCTGATATATATATATACATATATATATGCGCGCGTGTGTGCGTGTGCGCGTGCCACACACACACAGTTGCATGCCAGCGCGCGCTGTTTGGAATCCTGCTTCGCATCGCCAGCCTCCCCCGCACCTCTGTCCCATTGCCTTTCCACCCCTCCGAATACGGATGGGCTGCGGCCATAGTTGCACGCCGCGCCACCCTCTGAAACATGAATGAACCACACCAACAGCGCTGATAGTGCTGCGCTGGCGAATTTGCCCGCTGCTTCTGGCACGCTTTCTAACTCCAGCGTTTTAACGAGTTTCCACGGTCATCGAGCGAGATGTGTTCATGTAACCTGTGCATGCGTGACACCGTGCTTACTTTGTAAGCGCATATTTACAACTTTATACTATCAATTTGCTATCACAATCAATGCTCCACCTCTTGGGTAAAACTGCGGCATTTTTCTTAAGCCGCTTTAAGCCTCCTAATTTTTTTTTTCTTGGGGGAGGGTGGGGGGGGGGGGGGGGTGTGCGCGAGTTTTTCGGACTGTTCGGTTTTTCTGACTACGGTATTTTTCAGTCGCCGCGAAGTCCGGAAAATCGGTCGGCTACTGTACCAAGCTTTTCGTGGCAAGAATCTGAAGTATCCCAACAAGCACTTACCATCACTGACAATGTAGTTTTGAAATACAAGAACATAGATATAATGAACAAGGATGTCGAGTCGATCACAGACATATCAAACTCAAAGGGGATCAAGACATAAATTGATATACTGATAATTCAAAAAAGAAAAATAGGCCTATATGAAGCTTATCCAAGATCTCCACACGTCTCGGACAGTTTAACCGAGATATTGAAATGTGGGAAATTGCCAATTTGCTTCTACAAGGCCATATCGAACGCACAAAAGTTGGACTCATTTCTTGCTCAGGAATGTTGCAAACTGCTCATGTGGCGGCATGGTTTGATATACTGCTCGCAACTTTAACCCTAAAAAACCCACCGTCATCCAAAACTGAGAATACAGTGCACCTCGTGCGCGTCGACATGCTTGGAGCTTTTTTTTTATTTAGGATTATTAATGAACGCATTGCGGAAGCAAACTAGCTAATGCACAGTTCCACCATTAGCGCACGTGTACTGTAAATTGTGTATGAACACAAGGCTGCATCCCCATTACATTACTAACAATACGGCGTTTTAACAGCGGATAGTCATTTGTGAGCAACTCGCCAAGCCAAGTGTTGTGTTGGCTTTCGGAACAGACTTCTTATTGGAACCTGTCATCCTCATTTCTCGACCACTTTAAAAAAGTCGATCTCTTCTTGCATGCCACTTAACACTCCCGACTCATTGCAGCCGGCAAGTCTCTTCGTTCTCTGCCATTCCTTTCCGGCTCCTACACCAACGACTGCAGACACTACACACACGCTGTTAGCTTAGAAAATGGTTTCCATTTGGCAGAAAATTTCAAGTCTGTTCCCACTCACGTGTAACCATGCAAGCACAAATGAAACGCGTGCAGCAGGCATCTGCAAATCGCACAGCCATGAGTCTTGCGCAGCAATGTGGCATGCGGTGGTTTTGTTAGTGGAAGTTTGGGTCGGATTTGTTTTGGCCGCTTGCAGAATCCTGAAATGCCATGAGCAGAAAGCCCACGCCTACAAGACAAATCGGCGGTGCAGCATCTCCAGTTTGGCATCTAACGACTGGTGCCACTCAGTGAAAATATTTACTGTTATCCCCGCTTTCTTGTACAATGTGTACCGGTCCGAAGGCCTTTTGCATCCTTGAAGCACACTGGTGATCTGCTCTTGCTGATAATTAAAAGCTGCAGTTTCCACGAACCATCCATATGTGCAGCAATGAGAACCCTTCTCATTTTTCCTCCATAGCATGCACTGCCTGCCCTTCAGATAAGATTTCTTGTTTAAAAGCATCTGCCAAAACAGTGCCACTTCAAATTTGTAGGTATGAAATATTTGTTGGTATAAAATATTTGCAATGATGCAAGAAGTGAACCCATCTCAGTTAAGAGAAGCACACTTGCAGGGGTGCGGCGCAGCACAGCGTTCGTTATATCAAATGTGGCGGTGAACAGGAGTCATGTACACGTAGTACGTCGCTGTATTTTTGCACGATTTTCAAGGGGATTTTACAACTGTGACATAGACATTAATTCGATACATTCGAGTTTTATATATCCAGGATTGACTGTGGCAAATTAGTGGATATAGTGAAGAAAATATAACAAAGGTATACGTGACAGAAGCAACTTCATTATAAGAAGTTCAACTGTACTTGGCATAAAACGCCAAGCTGTATTAGACATTCTGTTTATACGTGCACCCATGAGCAAAAGTATACAAACCACAGAGTTGGTGAAAAAACTCAATTGCTTCGTAAATAACATGCATGAACTTAAATTGTTGAGTACACTGGAAAGTTCGCAATGCCAAGTTTTGACTGCAGTCCTCAATTTCAAGTTGCGTTCACAAGCAGTTCAAAAAAATCTACTTTATTGCGCAATCCCTGGTCTGTATATCTTTGCTCACAGGTGTACAAATGAAAGTAAGATGGCCCCTCTGAATCCTAAAGTACAAAAAATGTCACGTTATCTCACTGGCACCCATTATCAAGCAAATTTTATTCCAAGACGAATTTCTCAGAATGACTATTCGTACATCAGAACAGCACCCTCACCTGGCGGCACATGTGGCGGTGCCATGGGTGGAGCCAGAGCCTGTGGGGGCCGGTCTGCCTGTGGGGGAGCAGGACGTCCAGCCCCAGGAGGCCAGCACTCCAGTGGCCGAGCTTCCCGAGCCTCATAGGGCCGATCCTCGGCACTGGGATAGGGGGTGCCCCCCTCTGGCTCAGGGGGACGCTGGCCACCGAGAGCTTTCAAAGGGCCCATACCCAGTTGACTCAGGTAGGGCCCTCCTGCTCCCATGGCCACCCAACGAGGGTCATAGCTCACACCGCCCATGCCTCCTAGGCTCGAGGAGGTCTGCGGTGGAGCCAAGCCACCACTTGTTTGCTGTGGCTGCTGCTGTTGTGGCTGCTGCTGTTGTGGCTGCTGCTGCTGTGGCTGCGGCTGCTGTGGCTGCTGCTGTTGTTGCTGCTGCTGTTGTTGCTGCTGCTGTTGTTGCTGCTGCTGTTGCTGCTGCTGCTGCCTTAGCTGCTGCTGACGCTGCATCTCAGCCTTCTTGAGAAATCGTGGAGGCATATTCTTGAATGGCCGCTGATAATTCTGCTGAAAAAAAAAAAAAGGCAAAAGAGAATTTATTCAAGCGCTGCTGCAAAAAATTTTTCATCCTGTCAAACAGATAAGCTTAAGCGAACACCGTCGAGCTTAAATATTTTAAAAAAAACATTTTTTCAACAAAGGTGTTCGTTGTTAATAGTTTGTTACAATTTGACTTTCCCTCAAAGATAGAGATAACGAACAGAATAAAGCATAGAAAAGCGGCTTTTCTTTCTAAAAAAATAATGCACACTGTTTACTCAGGCAGAAACCCCCTGGATATAAATGCAGTACAGTACAGTCACTTATAACAATGAGAAGCAGCTACACCATCAACTTTTATGTTTTCTATGGCGAAATAACTCGCTTACTACAATGCCCCCATGCCCCATTATCGGTTATAATGATGAAATCTGGCTACTGGGTGTCCGTGCCGAAAGGGAATGGAATGATAACTCCTTGAAAAGAAAAAAAGCAATTTGAGCAGTTGCATGCCGGCGCATGCTGTTTGCAATCCTGCTTCGCATCGCCAGCCTCCCCCGCACCTCTGTCCCATCGCTTTTTCACCCCTCCGAATACGAATGGGCTTGCGCCCATAGTTGCACGCCGCACCCCCCCCCCCCCCCCACCCACCGAAACACGAATAACCCACACCAACAGCACTGAGCTGGCGGAGCACCGCAAATGTGCGACGCAATAGAGCCAAAACGGCGTTAGCGCCCACCGAAACGAAGCAACGGAGTTCATATTGTCACGTACGAGTTCGTACCACTGTGGACAAAATGACGGTTGGGGAAGAAGAGGCTGAAGTGTCTCGGAGCTCGGTAGATGGTGTCACCCTGGCCACAGAGCTACAACCCTCTGTATATATTGTAAATACATATATTTTCTCCCCATAACAATATCGCCATGGTCGTCATTGAAAATCGTACTAGAATGACAGCAATGCCATAACTCTTCGTGACTATTTGTGCCTTTAAAGTCTTTATTCTTGCGTTTACCGCCGCGCAAAGTCCAGTGTTGGCTGCGTGCCTTCATGACTGCATAGTCACCATCCATGATCGCGTCGGTAGCGACTGCGATTTCGTCCTCAGCAGTTGCGGCAAACAATAGTTTCGTTTTGACTCTGTACAAGGGTCAGCCACGTGCCTTCATATAATGGAGTAGTCGCCACCCATGATCGCGTAGACAGCGGCCGCGGTTGCAGCAAACTATAGTTTCATTTTTACTTAGTGCATAGCTGTCAAGGATGAAGAGCGCAGTCTACATCGCGATGGGCGGCGCCCTGGTGGCACAGGCGAAAAGTAAACGGGACGTGCGCGCGGTAGTGAAAAGAGTCTCAGATGAAGACGCGCGCCGCGGCCGTCCTGTGAAAGAAGTCTCGAGGCCTTCGCCGCTGTGAGCGCTAATCAGTCACGAGATGAGAATTGCAGCTTCCGCACTGCTTTTGTGCAAAATAGAAACAGGATTCTGCCGATTCATTATGAGTAATAATTCGACATTCAGTTATTTCGGACATGTTTTCCCGTCACGTGAAATCAGAAACGAGGTTTTACTATAACAGTGCCAGCCACGATTTGTTATATGCGATCAGGGCGCACAGGAAGCAGAGTTAAACAGTTAAAGGAGTCAACACAATCGGCAGCCAGATGGAGGTAGGTGGTGGAGAGGGGCACTGGCCTCCCTGCCATTGTGGTCTTTAAAGCAGGTCTGCCCCCCATTACCCCATTTTTTTTTTTTTTCATGCAACCCGGCTACAAAAATGCAATTTTCGTGGCACTTTACTCGTGTAAGGGCTACACCCCCAACACCGCAACTTAAGATTTGGAAAAAAAATGTTTACAATGGAGAAGCAATTGCGTTCCGTGTCCCCATGCTGCGCGCGCTTTGCATAATTTTCGCGCACTGTGTACTTCCACGTCCAGCTACTAAATGCTGAGAGCCAGAGTGTGCACACAATCTGGGGTGTGCAGTAGTCGCCAGCTGCACCAAATTGTGAAACCAGCTTCAAAGTTGTGAAAAAAAAAAAAAAAAGTGCGGCCCTTACACGAGTCTATACGGTAAGTGTCGACTGTACTGCAGCAATTGGTTGTATTCATGCGACAAGCACTCTGGAGGTGCCACCCATCCAGACGACGAAAGCAGATGATGACAACCCAGGGTGTCTACCAAGTTGACATTTTCAGATTCCCTGAGTTTTCCAGGTTTTCCCTGAGTGATTTTGCTAAATTCCCTGAGTGAAACGGAACTTTCTTTTACATCAAGATGGGCTGACACCATGTTGCCTGATGCTGTCACTCTTTAGTAAGCATGTTAAAAAAAATGCGAAGCATCAATTGCGATAGCAAATTAGTAGAGAGCTATACGGAGTAAGGATAGTAGTTTTATCGATCAGCTGTATAAACTTAGACATGCTGCAGCATCAGCAATGCGCCGAACTGTTGTCGACGCCGTCGGCGTTTTGCCCGCGTTCGCACCGAACGCGCACGGCGCTGGTGACTGTTGCCTGTGCCTCTGGGGGCGGCTCGGAAGTTTTCGACGACATCAGAACGGGACACTCGTCGAGCAGCGTCCGGAGTCTTTACCACCTTCTCGCCTCACCACATTTTTATATAAATACGCATTTGGTGGCGCAGCTAAACGTCGCCCCCCCTCCCTCCCTCCATTACCGCAACTTTCGTTCCCTTTCAATTAAATTACAGCTAATTTAGGGACGGGCGAATAGTGGATTTGAGGTTCGAAGCGAGTAGTGATTTGGTCAAATAATTTCGAATCGAATAGTTTGAACAGTATATATCACATATTACAGTAAAACCTAGTTAATTCGAACTTCACGGGATTGAAAAAAAAAAAAATGTCCGAATTATCAGGATATGCAGAAAACAATAAGCAAATGCTTACTACGTCAGCACGATTTTATTAGTATAATGGATGAGCAAATCTTTTCGCTATTTAGCACAAAAGCAGTGCGGAAGCTGCAATTCTCGTCATCTCGTGACTGATTGGCTCTCGCAGCGGCGATCGAAGCCTCGCGACTTCCTTCGCAGCACGGCTGCGGCGCGCGCCATCATTTGCGACACGCTTTGCACTACCGCGCGCACATCCCGATAATTTTTTCGCCAGTAAGCTCAACGCCAACGGATCGCACGTCCATCGTAATGTAGCCAGTGCGCTTCATCCTCGACAGCTTTGCCCCGAGTCAAACCGAAACAACTGCTTGTCGCAACCGCGGCCGCTATCGACACGATTATGAACGGCGACTTTGCGGTGCTTAAGGGAATGGCCACGAATAGCGGCAAAAACGCCCGCTTCATGCCGCGAGCGGCAACGCATCATGACGCGCGCGGCAAAAGCGGCAGGAATCGGGGGTGTTACGGCTTGCCGAGGGTGCCGCGAGCGACGAGGGTGACGTCACGGAGCCAATGGCAACCGGACCTCCGCCGCGCCGCGCCGGGTTATCAATCGACGATTGTCGTCTCTCGCGGTTCTACAGAGGGATTTCTGGACCCTGTCCGATCGCACCCTTTTCGCTCACGGTGAATCCGCGTTCCGAGAGCGCGCGAGATCATATCGCGCTGCCGCGCGGCGAGACGCGATTGCCACGGTGGACTTGGCGGCAAGGCGCTGACGCACGGCAACTTGCCGCTAGTGTGACCGTACCCGGCCGACGCACGCACCGAGTCAGAACGAAACTACCGTTCACTGCAACAACTTCAGACGAAATCGCGGTCGCTATCTATGCAATCATGGATGGACACTACGCAGCTCTTTAGGCACGCGGCCGACGTGCGTATTGAGTCAAAACGAAACTAAACGAAACCGCTGCGAAAGAAACCGCGGCAGCTATCGACGCGATGATGGGTGGCGACTATGAAATCCCGCGGCCAACGCGTTGCTATGCGCGGCGGTAAACGCAATAAAGGCACAAATAGCCACGAAGCGTTCCGTCGTTGCTGTCATTCACGTACGATTTCCGCTGCTGACTATGGCTATGCTGACTCCGCCGCTTCGTTTCGGTTGTGCGCTAGCGCCGTTTCTGCTCTTCTGCGTCGCACATTTCAGGCTCTTTAATGCAAAAACATATAGCCTTCGAGATTTATGGTTGATGTATGTCAGCCATGACGTGAAGCATAGCCTCCGAGATGTGCGCCGACCGTCCGCGGCTTTTGGCCGCCTATTCGGGACCGCTGAATAATTCGAAAATATTGAATCCATGAATTCGAATCGAAGCGAATAACGAACATAGAATTATTCAATGAAATATTCGACAATACCCTATATTCGCCCATCCCTACAGTAATTTTCCCTGATAGAGGCACAAATTCCCTGAGTTTTCCCTGAGTTTTTCCAGAATATTCAAAATCCCTGAGAATTCCCTGTTTTCCCGGTTTTCCCGGTTGGTAGACACCCTGCAACCCATGCAAACCGGCAACGGGGGACAGAGACGGCGGCGCACAAAAAGAAAAAGAGGCCGCCTCAGTGAATGGGAGGCGCAAGACAGGCGGGTCTGAGGAGGGGAAGGGGGGGGGGGGGGCCTCGGCTTGCACATGCGTTGCCGAATCAGAGGACCGAAACCACCCTTCATAAAATCAGCCAGAACAGTCGTTCACTTTGGGCGGCGCCAAATGCACATAAAGAAACGAGCTTCAAATCAGCTTCAAATCTGCTGGCAGCTGCACCCGCAAAGTTGGAACAAATGTTGCCTGTCGCAGGTTGTTTCGAGACTCCCGTGGCGTTTCGATAGCCAATATTTTCCTATTTACCTATCAAAGTGGGCGTCATTAATTTGAAGCCAGGTGCTTGAAGGCACAAGCATTCCTAAAATGTGTTTTTTTCCTCCCGAAAATCGATTTTTCGTACATTTTTTATTATATAATGCTTAACCATTTTTTGCCATTCCCCTCTTAATTTTACAGAACCAAAAAATTCAGTGGTCTGCGGCATCTAAGCTCATATCCCTGCACTTCGCGACCCTTGGCAGGAACCATACACATCAGACCTGCTGGTGAAGCATAGGTAAAGAAAAACTACTGTAACAACCTGTAGCATAAGTTCTGTGTAACCATATGTCACCACAGACCAAGAGAGCCGCAATCAACCCTGTGCTGGTATAATGTAAAACCATTCCAATCTGTTTTTGTTGGGAAGGTAACTATACGGACACTGCAGGCGCATTTATGGCGTCGCCGTCACCATGATGTTCCATAGAAAGTCCAGGGGCGATATCATCACCACACGCCCTATACTGCATGTATGACTGAAAGCGTGAGGATGAGCCAACAAGGGCGAGCCGACGATGGCAGCTCGCGCACACGAGCCGCCATCATCGCGCACGCGAGGAAGGAAAGCGGGGACGAAACGCGCAGTCTTCCATAGCACGCAAGGCACCGGAGGGAGGGGTCGTTCTCCGGCGGCTTGGCGCGGCCGCGCGGGCCTTATCTTAAAAGCTATCTGCGATAGGGACATAGTGCGAGTGCCTATGTCCCTATATATTATATATAACATATAAACACGTTACAAGTTTATATGGCCGATAAAACTACTTAGAGGTCTACTAATTTGCTATCGCAATCGATGCTTCGGCTTTCGGGCGATACCTGCGGCGTTTTATTCCAAATCCACCATTAGCCCTTCGTGATGAGTCAAAATGGCTCACGCCTCGCCCATATGGGCATTAAAGCAAATTGGAATAGTTTTATGTAATACCTGCCTTAGGGACACAGACGCCCGCGCCCGCTTCACCCGCTGCAGCGCGTGCCTCCGAAATACCTAGTTCGCTCGCAGCGCTCTCAGCCTACTTTTTATTGGTTTGCACCTCAGCTAGGGAACGCTGCGCCGCTCGGCCCACTTAATCGTATTCTAGTACACTTTAAACACAGCCGCCCTAGCTATTCCGACAGCAGTGACAACAACCGGCAGTGGCTGCGCGCGCGCCGGCCACTTGCTAAAATTACGAGTAACTCTGCGGGAGGTACCATGACGCGGTGTGCGTAATGTGAATGACTGCACTCTTTTTCGGAGAACGAATCCGCTCGCTGTTTGCGGCAACTGCGGAAGCCGTTCTGGCGTGGCAATGCACAATTTCGATCAATTTTCTGCGTTTGGCACAGGAATTTGCCTCTGTATCAAAAATGCGCAATTGGCGCAGGAGTCCCACCCCTGCTTAAGGGACCAGTACGTAGTCCTTAATTACACACGCTTACAGCTGCAGTCTCCCGTCCCATTACGAGCACTGACATGCCTAATAAGTGTAGTGGCAGGCCTTTAGAGCTATTTAAGATGTTCCTGCGGCCAGGGGCCTAGCCAGGGGGGGGGGGGCTGATGGGGCTTCAGCCCCCCCCCCCCCCTTCGAAATTTTTTTGTGCTAGCGTGCACCGCCGACCAAAACAACGACCGGCACGGGGAATCATTCTGGATTTTGCCTACAATGTCTTTTTCAGGCTCAAGAAGACATTTCAGCACGAACGTTGCGAACTCAGGCTGGATTTCGTGGCAACGCCCTTGCACCTGGAGTCGCTCCCATCCGAGCACAAACTTTCAAGGGCTTTTCGATAGCGAGCGGGCGCGTTGCGGCATCTTGCCGCGGCCGCGGAATCTACGGAGCGCACGGATTTCAATTCCGAAACTTTATGGGTATAAATTTGTCGTAAACTTCTGACACGAAAAGGTGCACTAACATTTCCAAAGGCGTGCTTTAGATTTTCAATTCTGGAACATGAAAATACTAAATATGACCGTGACTGTCAGATGATAATTTTCTCCAAACATTTTCGGGAAGTGCACCCAATGTGATCGATCACCAGCAGCAGGGCAGGTAAACTAAAATAAGAGAATAAAAAATTAACGGCCTATTATTCAGGCAGTTCTTTTTTGCGGGCGACAAGGCCTGGCTATCCAGGGCCACAGCGACAGTGGTCTTATGGATTTAAGCATACCCCGCTGACAATACTGGTATTTTCAGAGCGCTTCTTCGCATGGGAGCTGATTGTGGAGACACATCTGAAAAACCATTTGGAAAGTTGCCCCAGTAATGCCTCGTATTTAAGCCCAGATGTACAAAACCAAATTATAGAAATTTGTGGTGAAATTATTAAAGAAAGCCTAGATGCAAAAGCAGGCTGCTTCTCCATACTTGCTGACGAAACGACGAATATTGTACAGCCTACTGTTTGTGCAAGGTACCTAAACAAGGATTATGGGGTTTCATGTGCCAAAACCAGTTCAGATTATGAGTTACGCCGTAGTGGGGGACTCCGGAAATTTTGACCACCTAAATCTAAGTACACGGGTGTTTTCGCATTTCGCCCCCATTGAAATGCGGCCGCCGTGGCCGGGATTCGATCCCGCGACCTCGTGCTCAGCAGCCAAACACCATAGCCACTGAGAAACCACGGTGGGTCTAAACAAGCATGCCAACAACATCGAAGGAGTGTTTTTAGGTTTTAGCACCGGAATAGATGCCCTCTCTCATTGCGACTGCGGGTTCTATGTAAATGTGTACGAACTGCTGCAGCCTCTAGTCACCTTTCCAGTTACCGCTGCCAGCGCAGAGAGAATATTTTTTAACACGAGTTTACTAAAAAAGTACTTGCACTCTGCAATGTCTGAGGGACGCATGGTTAGGTTGGCGCTTCTTTACGCCCACAGAGACGTCGGCATCAATGTGTCCGAGTCCGAAGTCATCGACTGCTTCGCTCAACTTCCCCGCCGAGTGAAGTTTGTCCTTTAGATAGCAAAGCAGCAAAAATCAATGCAATTAAATAGCTCTCTTTCTTCAGCTTCATAAACGCGTAATTATGAAAACGTATGACTGTTCATTAGCTTTTAAAACCGCAGAAGTTTTCGCTGTTTATTTTAACAATTAGCATCATGATGAAAATTATCATGCGAATACGAAAATTACGAGGCCATCAATAACCAATTTTGACCGACCTTGCCCATTGAAAGCTCGGCCCACGTGGTGTTACCCAACAAACACACTCGGATATTGGGTAGTTCAACTTGCCGCATCATCTGTGGCTTTCGTTTGGTCTTTTCTTTCCTTTTTAGGTACCTGCTTTTACTTCTATTTTGAACCTAAGCAATACCCTTCCTTAAGGGGGGAGGAGGGGATGAAAAATAACTTTTTTGTTTCTTGACAGAAAGGGCTGAAATTTGGCACACACGCTGTACATTGCAATAGAGAGGCAAATCTAAAATTTCATGAAGATATCTTCATTAGTTTTTGTTTTATAAGAATTTACAAAAGTTTACAAGTTACTTGCTCGTGGAAAGCCTGGCACAGTAACGAAACATGGTACGGAACTGGGAATACTGTGTATGTTTGCCCCAATGTCTAATCTATATCAAGACAGTGTTAGATTTTTTTTTTAGTGCCCTCATAATTTTTTACTCGATATGACATGCATGTGGCTTGTGTTTCACTGCATAGAGCCATGTAGTTATTCTGAAATAATTAAATAATGGAAAAATAAATGAACATTTCAAGACTGTCTTGATGTGCAGCACAGTTTATGGATCACAGCAAAACAAACTGGACCAAAATCGGTCCAGCCATTGTTGTGCTATGCTTTCCACGAGCGAGGTGACCAACAAAAAAAACACTATTGAGAAAACGACCTGCAAAGTTTTGCAAGCAGTGCAGGTTTATTAGAACGCATCAGGGCGGTAATTTTTGGCATCAGTGCTGCCAAGCATCTTCTTGCACCTTTGCCTCTTCGTTTGGTGGGTTTTGAAAATTTCATAGCCTGGCTAGTCCATCAAATTGAACTTCCGTTCAGTTGTGGACATCGCGCGAAGGGAGTCGCGCACGCTGCATGCTCGCGATTCTGCCGTCACCGCTGACACGAAACGCGTCTGAATCGTTGATCGTGCGCCGTTCGGGCGACTATTAGTCCGGTGAATCTTCGGTTATCACACTGTAGCTCGTCGACGGTTGGGGCTCGCTCGGAGGCGTCGTGTCCGTGTCGCACGATGCACCAAACTAAGTACACCGTCTTTGCCGGTGATGGTGACCTTCGACCCGCGTCGATATGATCTTGGCTGATTCGCGCGGCCAGTACGCCGAGGCGCGGGAGCTTCCGTTGGCGCGTCTTCCGTCGACTGTGTTGTCGGTACCGATGGCACAGGGCAATTGTCGGTTTCGCTGCTTGAGTCAGACGGTGCAAGATAGCGCGGCACGTAATCCACGGTGCAAGGCAGCGCGGCACGTTCAGTCGGGTGCTCCTCCGTTTCTCCCGCTAATCGCCGTATTTTTCTCGCCGAGGAGGCTTGCGCTTCCGTATTCCGAAGGTGTACTTCGTCCAAACTTTCATCTCCAACAAGCTACGATTCATAACTAAACTGGGCGCTCTCAGAAATCCGAATTCTGCGTGTCAAGTGAAGACGCCGGCATGGTTTGCGAAGCAGACAACTGCGGTTGCCATCTTGCTCGCTGCCGCAGCAGTAACCAATGGGAAGACGCCTTTAACCACGGCAGCCAATCGGAGGCCCGCTTTCATCGGAGAGCCCGTGTGACTACCTCCAGCAGGCCCGCGCTTCTTTTGTGTTTGTGCGTTTGTTACAAGATGGCGACGACCGACGAATTGAGAAGCGGAACGGCGAAACTTTGAGCTTTCGAACGATACCAAGATGGCGGCGCTCGGTGGCGGGAAATACGAGATATGGCTCCATGAACGGCGGTGATTTTGCGCGATTTAAAGCTGTTTTCTCACCCTGCGCACTGACAAATTTTTTTCGGGCACTTTTAGCGCGTTTTCAGCCAAACCATTTTGATACAGCGTAGATTAGGCGTTGCAGATACCGAAATGCGGGGTTTCCAAAAACCGATTTTTCTCGTGATTATCGTGATCTGATCCCCGCGTCCCCCCTTAATTTTGGGTGCAGAATATTTGGTGCTGCTCTGCAGGCAGTTGAATTACACATTTTCGTACTGATTTCTACATCATTCCTCTATTATTCTACCAATATGGTGCTGTCGCGACCGCCGCATGGCCCAAGCACATATCACGATTTCTGCGATCATAGTTTTGTTCTTGCCTGGATTGTCTTTCTCTGCGTAAAGTGTACTTTCTGTGACTGCGTAACATGCTTATTTGTCTTGTTTGACGCATTATATACAGTGACGTTAGCTTAAATACCTAGATTTATTGGAGACTTGTACGTATATTTAAATGTCTTGTTGCGATGTTTTGTGTATGCAAGCAGTGAACTTTGTTTCCAGCGACACTTTTGCCCTTTATCAAGCTGTATCTTCGCATTTGTATATTCAATTCTATCTTCGCATTTCTAATGTATATTTTGCAGAACTCCTGCTTTTATTGTACTCATTGTTGCGACTAAATATCGGTGTAATTACAATACAAGACCGGTAACTGCGGCTCCTGCGCAATCCATTGCAACTAAGGACAGCGTCATTGAGGTTTTTTTCCTGGCCGTTGCATATGTGCAAAAATGTAAACAAGGTTCATGAATGACAAAGATTCATCAAAATATTTGTCCCTCAACTTATTCATTTCATCGCCTTTACGTTTTTCATATCAGCTATACATGCACTGCTTGCTGGTTTCGAACTGATGCTGGTTTTGAACTGATATAGTTCGAAAATTCGTGTGATATTTTCTTTATTAAATAGACGAAAAAAAAAGCGCAGAAGCATTGATATCAGTTATTTCTGCCACAGATTTTGGGACATACGAATATATTATTTTATGAAAAAATACATATTTTACTTGACAGTGCGCTCAATAATTCGTTTGCAGCATATTATATACAATGACATTGGCAGTGGCAATGCAGTTATTCAATGTATTTGATCCATCGACAAATTCTATAAGGAGAAGGCCGCGCTGCAATGTGAGCTCCCCCCCCCGAACAAAATTTCTGGCTACGCCACTGCCTATGGCGGGTTTAAACCCTTGGGGATTGTAACAGGCATGCATTACCTTTTTCCTACTCAATTTTTTTCGATGTTCTTGTGGTCCCTAGGGTGCCCGAAAATTCGCACTTTGACTGTATATACAGTATAGACTGACGTACTGGGCACCCACAAGTGCACTAGTAAAACATCAACTATTGCTTGCAAGGTACATGCAGAACTTTGAACTCAGCACAACACACACCTGATATCCACTCGATGACTGCTGCCTAAAATCTGGCCTCTCACGACTAGGCAGCAGCGTGCCTCCTCGGACATCCTCCCGGCTCTCGCTTGAATGGCACGAGCGCTGATCCAGGTCTTCCTTTTCAGCAGGCACAGATGTGGACTCATCAGGCACACTGGGTTGCTGCTGCTGCGGCTGCTGCTGTTGCTGTTGCTGGCCGGCAGCGTTGGCGGCAGCAGCCGTGGCGGCGGAGGACTGCTTGATTTGCTCGTAACGCTTCTCCTCCTCTTCTCTGCGCTGTCTGGTGCGCTCCACAGTCACCGCCATCTCATCATTCTGCTGCTGCCGTCGCTGCCGCCACAGTTCTTCCTCGTCACCAGTCAGCTGGTCAAGACCTTGGCGACTAGCACCTCGAGATGGTGCCACTGGGCTGACACCAAATCCAGAATGGTGTGATGGTTGCTGCACACAAGCAAAGTAAATTGCTTTAGACTGATAAACGTTTGTGCGAGGCCAACATTAGGCATTTGTGCATGCTGCAATGAAACAAGCAATGCAATACAAAACGTACACACATCAGCTATGGCAGTCGAAGTTTACACAAGTCACTAACAGACCATTTACAAGATTACGCATTCTCGTTTGTAAACAGTTCATGAGGTGCCAATATAGGAATTTTATAGGATCTCTGCAGGCAAGCTTTTGCTAACAAATTCTTGATTCCCCCTCTGCCACAGGGGCTCTCACAATAAAGAGTGGCAAAACATTCCCCACTCAGTTTTTTAAAACGTCATTTTCATTACACCTAATGGCAAACTATCTGCCTGCAAATGGATGATGCACGCACAGATGGTATGGGACAGATAGTATGCGTGGAAGCGTGATGTGACCACAGATGTCTTCTCCAGACAATGGTGCACTGGCAGCCTCGCATAAATACAAAACGTTGTCTACCAAGGCGAAAATAGTGAGAGCTGGCTTGCATCTTGTAGTTCAAACTGCCATTCCTCACGAGGCACAGCAAACAAGGTGCGCGGTTTCACGCGCCGCCAAGTGTACGTGAAGTTTGGCCTTAAGGTTTAAAGGTATTTCATTATTTTTTTACAGGCATAAAGTACAGAAATGTGTGTTGTGCCACGAAAATGGTTTACCAATTCCCACCAACATCGGGAAAGGTCTATACACGCTAAGTGGATTAGTGTACAAATTACAACGCATGGGAACACGAGCCAATTTGCCTCCCGACTGCATGACTTGCAAGTGTAAACCATGATTTCATATGATTTCAACTTAAAAAAAAAAAAGCAGGAACTCGTATAAATAACCCCTTCAGCGGAGGTGGCTACGTTTGTGTACGCAAATTTAAATCGCCCTTCGCATTCTACGGGTCGGCACGTGAGTACCCCCTACAAGTCTCTTAATTTTGCTATCATACCGTTTTAATAGCAAATAATTTTTATTGTAAGTTGCTGATTTAGGCTTCTGAATTTGAGCTTAGCTGGAGCGAGTCTCGGGTTAAGAGAAAAATATTAAGCGTACACAAACGTGCACAACGCGCCTGAATGTCACAATCCTAATAAAGATATGGAGGTTGCTTAAGCATGCGTGTTGTACTCATTCATAGCGCGTTTTTTGCATCTTGTAGGTCTCAACGATCACTCCCGCTCAAGAAGAACAGTAGCGACGTCATCTGCTGAGCATTTTTTACTAAAAATTGCCAATGGAAATGTGTCGGATGGCGACTTCTCGTACGATCAGCTTGATGAGACTAGAAGTAACAGTAAGTGTCAGTTTCACAAAAATTCTGCAGCAATACCACTCATTCTCCAATTTGTTTTTTGTTTTTTGTAATCCGCCCTAACACAGCCTCAGGTACTGCTGACGAGGACAGCGAGGATGAAAAGCCTGCGCCCACCCCAGCCACCTCAACCTAAACGCAGAAAGAAAGCAGAAGTGAAGTGGATTGACAAGGATTTTACACCTACAAGCACTGATTGCACATTCAGTCATCAAGAAGCGACTGCTCCGCTAGAGCCTCTTCAGTACTTTCTGAAGTATTTTACAGAAGAAATGTTTAGCAAGCTAGCCAAATTCACTAACATTTATGCTTTGACAAAAGGGGGAGTTGAGCTGCAGACCACAGCTGATGAAATGAAGGTATTCTTCAGAATAATGATGCGAATGGCAGTCCTGAAGTACCCAAGAATACGGATGTATTGGCAAGAGGATACAAAGGTTCCAACAATTGCCGACACGATGTCATGCAAGCGGTTTTTCAAACTCGGGGTCATGCTCCATGTGACGAACGTCAACATTCCGAGGGACCCTACACCAAACAAATTTTGGAAAGACTTCACTCAACGATGCAAGAACCATAGATGCTTCTTCGAGGTCCCGAGTTTGCTGCCGCAAGTGTGAAGTCTTTCTTCTGGGCTGCAAACGACTGCTTTTATGAATTTCATACCAAAATCTGAAATCCTGTGTCATAGCGCTCAACTGTTTCCAAAAAATGTTTTACAGTGTAAACCGCTTATTAATTCGCCGGCGTCGCGAATATCCGCACTATAAGCGGTACCGCACTATAACCAAAGCAACTATTTTCAAGGCCCGCACATATGCAAAACATGTGCACCGAGCCGCCACGCGTATGCGACAGTCGAGGAATGCGGATAGAACGTTTGCATTCAGTTTACAGTCGAATCTCGTTAACTCGAAATAATTCACGCGGCAGTGCCTCCGACCGGCATTGCTCCGGCACCACCATAAAGTAAAAGCTTAGGAGAGACCCCTCGATATCGCGCGCAAATAAAACAAACAAAAAAAAAAACGTGGCGGAAATTTTACCCTTTCTCAAATGGCAAGGTCGCCGATTCTGCGTTGCGCCAGAACATGCGTGTACGTGCCGACGTCTCAGCCACGCTACCGTAGCCACGCGTAGAAAATGGCAGTGAACCCTTCTTTATGCTTCCTCTACTTTCTAGTCACGTGTTGACCTTGCACGCTGCGGCTACTGCGCAGAGGGAAGCAGCGGCGCTGTCCCAGGCCGGCCAACGCCCGCTTCCCGATAACGGCAGAAAATGAAACTTCGGGGAGCTGGCACCGGGCCGGCTGGAACAGTGGCGCCTGCATGGCGGCAGGCGCGCACGGTGACAGTCGAAAGTGAGGGAACTACGAGGGAGGGCGAGGGGAGCCACCGAAGCGGCGGAGTTGCCGAGGGGAAATCCGCTTCCCTGCCGCCCTCCTCCCTCACATTCCACAGTCTCCGCATGCGCCCTTCGCCGTGCTGTGCCGGCGCCGCCCGCTCCCTGAAGTTTCGTTTACTGCCGTCAAAGCTTTGGATGGCGTTGGCAGTTTCGCGGCCCTCGCTCGCCATGATATTTCACGACTCGCACAGTCGCACTCAAGATTCTGGTTTCAGCCTCACTGGCTGTTCGTTCGCACCACGTGCCCTTCTCCTCCACTTAGTCTCTTTCTTCCTCGAGCACTCCTTGGGGCACCCGTTTGAGGGGAGCGTTCGCCGACTCCGCTGACTTCGGTACTCCCAGGCAGCCGCACTGTAACCGGTATTTCGTTGCCCGCAACTGCACTATAAGCGATACGTGTATACATGGAGTGCTATGGAAAAATTAACGGGAGTCTGAAAAGACCGCACTATATCCGGTCCTGCACTATAAGCGGTTACGTTGTAAGTGGTCTATACTGTATTTGCACAAGCAAATACCCGAAACAAGAAGTTTCTAACCGTAAAGCCTTACTCCTAGACAAAAGTTGAAAGGTTGCCATTGAGGCACGATGTGCACAACTGTGCATGCAACAAAAATAATTGTAGGAAACTTTTTCTTTTCTAGGTGTTTAATAAAGTTCCTTTTAAAAAGAATTATAATTTTCTTGGCAGTCTTTCTTAATTCGCGCCTGAAGGGGATAAAATCTGTTAGTAAACTGCTTATATTGTTTGCTCCAGATGCTAACCTTAAAAATTATGAATGTTGGCCAAACAAAGCACAGCACCTTACGTTTTTACTTCGACCAACTCGCCATGCAATTTGCAGCAAAACACAACACACGACCAATTTTTAAAATTCAGGGTTTGACAGAATTTATCTGGTCGGGAAGAGGCATGACGACTAAAAGAATGCCGTCCAATAACTTCGATCTTGGTCAGCGTTCCCTTTCATTAAGCATAAACTAATTTTGCCAATTTACAGTCAATCCAGGATATATTGAACTGTTAAAGGGATCGCAAAATAGATCAATATCAATTAAAAATATATCAAATATGTAAATCGGAAGTTTATCTGAAAACTCCGGAAGTCTCCGACAGTCTCCCAGGATCATGAAAAGCTGTACTTAATAGAACTGTTTCTCCAAGGCCATGTCTAACGCACAAAAGTTCCTTTCGTTTTTTGCAGGCAAATGTCAGAAGTCACTCGCACTGCAGAATGTTTTTTATCAAATTGATGGCAATGCTAACCCTATAAACCTGCATCGCCCAGGCGTGAGACAGCTGTGCGCCTCTCATGCGTCGAAGTGCTTGATGCACTTTTCAATTCAGGATAAGGTGGAAATGGATGCAGTAAAGAAGCAGACCAATCGGAATGGACATGCAATAAGCCGCCTTTGGCGTACTGGTTCTGCAAATTCTGTATGAACATGCCAATGACTGATCATTACATATCGGCATCGACTCCAAGAGGCAGAGAAGCTGTCAGATTTGAAATGCTGCAGTACACCAGAGTCCATTCCCACTCATATGTCCCTGGGAGTGCAAATGAAATGCGTTCAGTGCGGAATGTGGGCGCGTAAATCACAAAGTATTCAGCAACGCTCTGCAATAAGCTTTTCGCAAAGTGTAGATGTGGCGTGTGGAGATTTTGTTAACTACGAACTGTAATGTAAACATCGGTCCAAGGGGAGGTTGGAATCAAATTCGTTGTGGCCGTTCATGGAACCTGAAAATGCCGGAACCTGAAAATACCTAACGGTGAAGACTTCAGCCACTAGGTAAAAAAAAAGTGCCATAATTGCTTTCTTCTGCAATCCCCACATCGGACCAGGAGACCTGCGTTCTCTAAGCAGCGTGGCGATCCGCGTTGCAATAATGAACGGCTGCAGATAGTATACTTCACTCCACAATGGTCATTCCGCTATCAACATCTTTCACCATATTACGTGGCCATGTTGCAGTGAAGTTTTTAACCCAGTATTGCCCATTGTTGCATATCTGCAACACCCAGTTCCGCACCCTGCCGTTTGCGAGGATCCTAATGCAGCATTAAACGCTGTCCATACTATTGTAACTTAAGGGTTTTTCATTCCACCAAGTTACTATCTTAGCCACTTGGGAGCCAAACGTCATCGTTTCTGCAGTTTCCAAAATGGCGGCACCCACGTCGTCGGCAAGCTCCGCAAACAAGATATTGTAAACTTTTTTTATGAGTCGTTAAGTGGACCTGCGCTACTTTTTTCACTTTATGTATGTAGAGGACACTCTAGAAACTAGTCTAGAATGTAAAAGTTTGCTTTGCGCTGGCTCTGTTCTAGAAGATATTTTTTGCACGTGGTGTGTTGCATATGTGCAACACTGGGCAGAAAATGCCATAATTTCAGCTGTTGCATATATGCAACATTGTTCTTCTACATGAAATGCGTCCTCTATATTGTGACGTGCATTCATGTAACTGCAGCTAAGGTCTCTGCCTTGATAATGGGTGGCTCAATTTCCTTTTTTAACGATTTTTCAGGCATCTACTGTCATTTAAACCTCAATGTTCTGTGCTGGGGATGTTCTTCAGGACGGGACTTATAAACATGCACAGGGTTCGTGTTTACTGGCATAGCGGAAGTAGATACGAATTAGTGGCCCAGGTTATGTCTCGAAACAGGTTTGAGAAAATAACAAGCCACTTGCATTTCTTTGATAATGAAGCGGCCACTGAAAAAAATTAAGGGCCAGTTCCCCCATGATCGTGTCCTCGTGTAGAAAAAACTATCATCAGCACTGGCTCGAGCGTCGTAGTCTTCCGCAGCTCACTCGTTGGCGACCCTCGCTTGGCGCTCGTGCCGTGGGAAGCCGTGCCGAGCGCGCGCTCGTGCCATTGCTCCAGCGTTCGTCGTCGTCGTCTGCTTCCACAGCTGGCTGCGCTGGCGCTAATAATTGCAGCGTAGAATTTCACTTCACTTCTGTCGTCCTAATGGGGAGACAACGTTTACGAGGGTATTAGCCATTGCGTCCATGGCTCACTTCCTTGTGCACCAACGTGACTGGCTTGCCCTAAGAAAAAAAGTCAGCAGTGGACGAAATCTTGATCCCTTTCCGTGGACGTTCTTACATCCGTCAATACATGCCTAATAAACCGAAAAGCAAATGGGGCCTGAAGCTTTGGGTGCGTTCCGGAGAATCAGGTCTGTGCTGCGATTTTTATGTATACCAACACTGCAACAAAGGTTTTTATGGCTACCAGGATGGCTACCAGCTTCGACTTGGAGCTGGTGTTGTGCTCCAGTGGTGTTCGAGCCTTCCGAAGCGAGACGAAAATCTAGTTGTCGCTGACAACTTCTTTACTGGCCCTCACCTTGTAGAAGAACGGACAATAATGGGGATCTCCTACATTGGCACAGTCCCCGAAAACAGACTGAAGTGCGGCAAGTTCATGGATGATAAATTGATGAAAAGCGAGGTCTGGGTACTTATGATACTTCTGTTGCCTCCTGTGATCAAAAGAAAATGGTGGCCGTGAATTGGTATTACAACCGCTGTGTGACTCTCCTTTCCAACTGCATTGGTGCCAACCCGGTTACCTCCGTGAAAATATGGGATAGCAAGAAAAAAAGGCATGTCGTCTTAGATTATCCAGCGATCATTCCTGCCTATAAAAGATCGATGGGCGGCGTGGACTTTCTTGACAAAATCTGCTTCTCATATCGTTGTTCCGTCAAAACGCAGGTAGATGTATTTATTTTACCATACGCCGAATATGGCTGCTGTTAATCTATGGGTCCATGTAGAAGAGTATCCTTCAGCAGCAGGGATCGTCGCCCACGCTCCTGAGAGAATTCCTCTCCGAGCTTGCTACAAGCCTTATCTTGCAAAACAAGTGACCACCAGGGCACCCTTCAATTGAGAATGTCACACCACTCAAGAAAGTGTGCCTAAATGTCCTTCGCGACGTCAGAACCGACAGCAAAGAACACTGGCCCACATGGAATACACGGCGGAACCGCTGCAAGGCGTGCCCAGAGGCGTAGACGCATGTCTCTTGTTGGAAGTGTCAGATGATGCTTTGTTTGAACAGGGATCGCAACTGTTTTGTAACTTACCACCAGTAGGCTGCGAACAGGCCTACTTATGCTTTGTGTTGTTTTGGATGTTATATGCGCCAAAAGGTTGTTCACTTAGCTTGGCCTCAGTCTTATACATTACTGCCCAGTGTTGCATATATGCAACACTCCATAATTAATTCACAGACTATACCTTTGAATTTTTTATTGAATATTGGTCCTCCCAGTGACTCTAAGAATACGAGGAAGAAATATTTTAAAATTTGGAATAGCGTTTCACATACTGGGAATTAATGGGTTAAAACCAAATCTGCCATTATGAAGCGCAAATAGGATCCTTGCCGCACAAGCCATCCATATTTTGAGACACACCTCGCTCATATTTACAGCTGCCCTTCAGATTCAATGTCTTATTTAACAGTATCTCCTAAAACAATGCCGTTTCGTCGGGAGAGTATTTCCAATGAAGCAAGAAGTGATCACAATTGGTTAGAGGTGCACTCGAAAGGGTGCAGCGTTCCGATATATCGAATGTGCCGGTTAGGGGAGTTCGGTATAGGCAACGTACAGTGGCATACCTGCCAACCTCGCAACATTAAAATTCGGGAGACCGCTGCGCGACGAAGATGGGGGGGGGGGGGTCAAAAAGTTTTCACTGCCCCCCCCCCCCAAAAAAATGTTGCCACGTGCGAAACAGCGCCCGTGGTACAGAGTCCATACTTGTCACGACTCCGCCGTGTATGATCGCAGAAATACTTGCACGTACCATATTTTCCCATGTATAAGACGCTTTTTTTTCTGAATTTTTCATCGGTGCGTCTTATAAAACGGTGCAACTTCTGTACGTTTTTTTTTTTCCCAGAAAAACTGTCGTCAAAATCTTATTCGATGTTATGGCCATGCAAAGCGCGCTGGTTGACTTAACTGCTCCGGGTTCTGTGCGCCATATCGAGGTGCCAGGTTCTCGTGATCGAGTTCCCGAGCGCTGTGCCAGGACGGAGCAGCAATGCAAAGCGACGGCAGGACGACCGCGAGTCGACCGACCCCGAAGTCGTCGCATCTGCAGATCGCTATCAAGATACAGCACGCGCTGCTGTGCAAACTGCGCAGTTGCTACCCAAGTACAAGCCGCGACCCCCCCCCTCCCCCTATCTTCCGCGCTAGCACGCCTTCCCGCTTTCCTCCCTTGTGCGCGATTAGGCTCACCGTCGCACGCTTTCACATACAGCATACGGCGCGCGGGGACAATGTTATCGCTCTTGGACTTCATACGGAACATCACGGCAGCCACAATGCAGAAATGCGCCTGAAGTGGAAACATATGGCACTCATACGCTTGCACGTGACCCGCGTTTACGGAGTGAAATAACGAACAGCTGCGTCTTATACAACGGTGAAACTTATATACGTCTTTTTTCCAGAAAAACTGCCGTTTTGAGGGGGGTGCGTCTTATACAAATGTGCAAGTTATATACCGCAAAATACAGTACTTATTCTTGGCTTTTGAAAGTGCTATCGATCTTTTTAACTGAACTCTGGGAAACAGTAGTTTGGCATTTGCACTTCACTCGACAATCTGACAAAGCTAACTGAAGCCTAGCGAACTCCCGGTCATATAACGACTGGAAAAAACGCTCGACCCAGCCTGAGACGAGCCAATCCGGAAAATCCAATGTGGCCGCGCCCGTCGGCTGCTCGCGTTCGTGGTGGTGCCGGAGGCCGCTACCACGATTCACAATGCATGCTGGTGAAGAACTGCTCCCGCGCCGCTTTTTCGCATGTTATATTTACTGGCCGGAAAAAAAAAAAGTGGCGGCCACTTTTCGGGAGATTTGAGGTCACGTCCATTCAATCAAGAGATGCGAGAAAAATTCGGGAGGCTCCCGGACAAATCGGGAGAGTTGACAGGTATGCAGTGGTATGCTTCTACACGTGATTTACAAGGGGATATTGCAACAATTCCATATACCCAGGATCAACTGTAGTAATTTATTTTGTGCAATTTTCTTGCCTCAATAAGCATATTTTTTGGCCACTGATTTGTACTCTAACACGAAAATATTTTGAAAGTGAATCTCAAAAGCACAAATTTTTATTAGGAATCCCAAAAGTTGGCTATTTTGTACTTTTCTGATAGAGCAAACAAAGAAAATGCAGTGGTGCAACAGCCAAAATAGAATTTGGAGCAATTTTTGGAGCAGGAAAACCTTGCTTTTGGAGCAGGAAAATCCAAATTAGGAGCGGGTTATGGAAAAAAAAAAAAAAAGACACCCTCCGTTTTGGAGCACTAAATCCCAAATTTGGAAGAGTTTCCCCCCAAAGAAAACTTATCATAAAAAACCATAAAAGTTACCACACATAATAAATGCACCCCACAACTTTGCATTGGATTTCTGGGGAAAAAAAGTGCGTTCATTACGCAAGTATATAAAGTAATTCACATTAGCAGCGTAAGTGAGGGCAGGGGCACGATCGGAGATCATTGTTTGGAGCGTGCATTGTTTCGCCGTGCACGGTTGATCTAGGCCGCGCCCCGCGAAATTGAATGCGCGCTCCGAACAACGACCTCGAACGCGCCCCAGCAGTGCACTGCACGCAACTTTTTCCGCCAAACACGTGGAAAGTACACCTGCATTTCTTTCGAGAGTGGTTCCCCGTGCGGTTATTTTTTTTTTTTTCTGATATGTCGCGACGTTTCGGCGGTAGTCGAAACGTGCAGCGACAGCGGCGTACAGCGAAAATCGGCACCGTTTCATTACTACGGTGCCTGTTGCCGCGTGGAACTGAACCCTTGCTAGTTTTGTGCATTGTGTCGCCTACAAAGCTCACGCCGTCAGCGCCGGGTCGCTTGCTGTACCGTACAAGCGAGTTTCCCGTGGAGTATTTGTACCCGCTCCGTTCGTGACCGCGTGCACAGATAGGGCGAGGATCTCGTTGAGTCAACGCGGCAATGGCAAACTGCTTTCGTTACAGCGCACTCCGCGTCTCCACGAGATTTTACTGCACATACAACACGCCGCACTGCAACCAGTGCGGCGTGGCGTGTTGCATTTCTCCAGCGCCCAGTTGCATTTCTCCAGCGCCCAGTTGCATTTCTTCAGCGCCCACCACCAAACATGCCAACGTCTCGTCTGGGCACTCCAGTTTGCATCTCGTCTGCGCTACTGGTACTGTAATGGCGTGTCAAGTTGCAAGTTGCCAATGCGGCCTTTATTTCCCGCTAAAACTCACGTAACCGAGACATTTCGTGGCCGGTCGGGCGTTTGGGCGCAGCGTGGCGCAATTTAAACATATATAGCGGTTTTGGCGCAGCTCAGCGCAACATTACGAAATTATATCAAAATGGCACAATTGGCGGAGCAGTTGCACCCCTGAAAATAAAACAAAAATGGTACAAGCCCTCATCCAAAGTACAAAGCTTGATCAGTTCTTTAGGCAACCAAAGCATAAAAATTCTTGTAATTTTTTTTGCCCCTCTGCAAATATAAAATCGCAACCAGAAACCCCAAGAAATTTTTTTTTCACCGCAAGTGCATTCTGGAGACACTTGTCATAACAAGATCAATCAACTGTTAAGAAATAAATCAGATGGTAGAACTCGATGTCTGGCACTATTGACCCTCCAGTTATTTCTAAGGCTGTGTGTGTGATTATCAAAACTTTCAAAGGTGAATCAAATACAAATACAGTAAAAGCTCCTTAATTCACATTTCACGGGACCGGGAAAAATGTCCGAATTATTCGAATGCCGAATTAACGAATGAACAGGAAAAACAACATTAAAATCACAGTTGTAGAAGCATACCTTTACTTGCTGAAGTATTTTGTAATAGTCGTCTGCTTTTTCGCACAGATTCGGGCTGACATTACAATTTTTCTTAACTCTTCTAAGTGGCCAACAGCACGCAAACTGTCGGAACTGCTCAGGCAAACGTCCTCCAATATCAAATTCGCTCTAGCAGGTGCTTGCGGTACTTTGACTTCACGTAGTGAATGACACCCTAGTCCATCGGCTGAAGGGCAGATGTAGTGTTGGGCGGCAAAACAACTACTTTGACGCTCTTCAGTTCCACTGTACAGTTATGGGCACTGCAGTTGTCAACCATAATTATCTTGCGGTCCTTAGACGTGAAGTGCCGGTCTAACTGCTGCAGCCAGCCTCAAAAATGTCCAAGGTCATCCAAGCCTTCCTGTTCGCTGTGTACTCGACAGGAAGGCTTTTGATGTATTTAAAACAACGTGGCTTATGCGCCTTCCCAATGACTACAAGTGGCAAGCGCTCCGTGCCAGTCATATTGGCGGCAAGAAGCACAGTTATACTTTGCTTGCACTTCTTGCCACCAATGCACGGGTCCCCTTTGAAAGTCACTGTCATGTCGGGCAGAGTTTCGTCTGCATTGAACACTTCACGTGGTTCATATGCGGCTATGTGCTCAAGCAGCTTTACTTTTCTTCATATGCGGCTATGTGCTCAAGCAGCTTTACATTTCTTCACTCGGTGGTCACGCTTTCATCAACGCTGGCCTTTTCGCCGCACACACTTCTGAACACGAGTTCGTGTCTCTCCCGAAACCTCGTGAACCACCCTTCTGACGCTCTGAACGATTCAATGTTCATCATTGCAGCGTACTTCTCGCATTGTGCCATGCTGAGAGGTCCGCTCAAAAGCAGATGCGCATTGCGACAGTCAGTAATCCATCGGAACAAAGCTTCTTCGAGCTGGGGATGAGCTGTAGTTCGCAACCGCTTTCTTGAAGCATGAAACTTCTCGCTTTAGAAGGCTTGAAGAATCTGTTCATTTTTCACGTACGATGCCAATGTGCTCCGCTTCACGTTGTACTTGATAGTGTGCTGTCGCGATTCACCGTTCTTCAGAGCTTGCAAAATTTCCACTTTAGTCGCCAAGTTCTTGGCTTCGTACTTCTGCCGCTTTGCCGGCGTTGCCATCCCTGTAGCGCACGATGGTGGTGGCACCCAAACACGGTCACAACGAAAAAAAAAGAACTCCGCCAAGAAGAGATCGTGCCGACTCGACAACACAAGAGAAAATGGCGTCGAAGGCGCAGTGGAGCGAAGAAAGAAGACGCCGACGTTCAGCGACGCTGCGATCGCCCCCATTAGTTGATGACAATGGCGATGCCCCTCAGGTTTCGGTTTCACTCCAGTGGTGCCAGCGCTGCTTTACCACACTTTCGTGTAGCGGCAGCCATCAGCATTTGTCCGAATTAAGCGGTGCGGGGCCGAATTCTGACTAATTAACGAAGGTTTGGTCCCATAGACTAACATGCACTTTGGCCGGGACCAATAGAGCCGTCGAAATTAACGGGTGTCAAATTAACGAGCTTTTACTATACTTCACTTCCAGGGTTCTCCCAACAGTGGGCAGCGGTGGTTTTGCCGCTTGTCACTCCCGCTGACCGCCCACCTCTATGACCACCCACCCACGAATGCCCACCTCTCGGGCTTCATGTTTGCTGTACTCGGGGACAACTTTCTGTGCCGATGCAGTAGAAGCTACGAGTGCGAGGAGCTGGCTTCCACAAGCGCGCTGTTACAGGGAAGCACGGACGCCAGCGGGAAGTAGTGGCACATGCTCACAAGCCAGAAACAAAGGCCGGGAAACTGGCGGTAAAAGCGAACGATCGCGGTACTAGACCTCCGAAAGTGCGACCACGTGGCATCACCGAGAGCACGGAAGTCGCATTTATCAGTACGCATAGCTGGTACGGTCCCGGAAAGAAGTGCGAAAAAAAGAAGACACGTGCGCAGAAAGAAGAACAAAACTCGATACGTCATCGACTCCACAATAGAATTTTCTTTTTAAAAATGAAAATAGCAGTTTTTCCCGGAAAGCGACGTATCAATTGCGATAGCAAACTAGTGGACAGCCATACGAAGTAAGGATAGTAGTAAGGATAGTATACGAAGGATAGTATAAACTTGTAAACACAGGCATACGAAATTAATTAACAAGCTCAGTGTCGCGCGCACAAGCAAACATGAACACATCTAACTCGATGACTGCAGAAAGTCACTGTCAAAACACTGTAGCGAGTAAGTGTGAATCAATGCCACAAACAGCGCAGAGAGGAAGGACACTGCCACCACTGCAGATGGCTTTCAAGATACAGCTGCCCGGATGGGAGCGCACGGCGTAGTACTCAGCCTTCCCCCTCGCCCTGGATCCTTGCGGCCCAGCGTGCGAGCGCGGTCGCTCGGGCGGCGCAGAGAATCCCCACCCTGCCTCCGGAACGTTGCACGCGACTGGAAGATGGCACTCCTTCCTGCATCCCGCCCTTGAGCCACGATCGCCGGTTCACCCTTGCACGCTTTCAATCACACACAGAGCAAACGGCGCATGGCGACGATTTTATTGGCCGTGGACTTTAAACGAAACCTCTCCGCGACGAGGATGCCAGAAATGCTCCTGGAGTGTTCATATAATTGCTCTCGCAATAATAAAAACGAGAGAAAGTCCCCTCACGGTCTTTCTCCTCTGGCGCATAGTGATACTGCATTCACAAGCTTTAATGTAGCTCATTGGGCCTATGCTCTCTAGAAAAACATCCTTTGCACAATTGCTCATTGCTTTTCGTTGCAATAAGCTACATCCATACCTGCCAACCTCAAGACTTTCACATTCGTAAACTCGCGACCGGGGGGGGGGGATGCGCGGGAATTCTGCCAAGGAGTACGACTTCAAACACTTGGAAGTACTGATAGAGTCTAGTACTGACGAGGCTTCGAGCACGCCATCACACTTGGCAGCCTATACGGCTACGAAACACCGGAGTGCCGGAGTCGCACTGCGCCCGATGCAACAGCACGTCGCACAAAAAAAAAAGTGAGGCCCACAAAACAGGTCATACTCGCGAAAAAAGCCTAGCGAAGGTGACAGGCGAGACAACTAGCCACAGCCTCCCATACCGAAACTGTGCCTGCCGCATCGACCCGAAATCGCCGTCGACTATGGGGGCGACACTTCTGTACAGGTGGGCCTCAATGTTGAGAGTAACGACAACCAGTGACTTCCAGCCGTCGTCTTGTTGATGACGAAGGCAACGTCACAGAACGAAAAATTCCTTACTCTGCAGACAATAAAGATTAAAGCACATACCCCCATCTCTATGCACCCCTACGTAAGTGGCGCCCCCGCCCACCAGCAATGGTGCGACTTCATTAGGAATTCTTTTTTTTATATTTCTCGAATATAACCACTTTTCCGTAAAAATTGAGCCGACATTCGTAAAATCGTAAGACGGGTCCAAATTCGTACACTTTACAGAAAATTCGGAAGAGTTGGCAGGTATGCTACATCCTTACTATTCACAGAGCCGTCCCCCTTACCGAGAGGTTGTCTTTCTAGCAAAACTGAGTCATCCAGGAGCTGAGCTTATTTAATGCGCTAACTTCTGCCATTACAGTAGTGTGAAGCACAGAATCAGGCACAGATTTGCAGGTTGGCTAGAAACGAACATACTGAATTATTTTCTCGCCGCAGTCGGCCATATATTATTTTTGTTGAATTTTCATACATTATCAAATATTTGAATAATTCAGAAATTAAGAACATGAATATTGAAAATACAATTTTAAACTGGCATCATAATTTGCTAATATTTCCACCCCTTTAGTTATTTCCCACAAGCAGCTCAGTAGAACGGACGTCCAGTTGCAGACCCGGCATTACGGATATCAAAAATTGTAAATAAGCCTTTTTTATCTAACGGACGCAATCTTCATATTTTCTTCCGTTCTAAAACATTTTCTAAAACATCACCTAATCAATGGGGGTGGACAAGAATTTTAAGGTTTGAAGCTAACTCGAAGCAAATAGTAAGTAGTAATTTGGGCGAATAATTTCGAATCAAATACAGTAGACTTGCAATAATTCAAACTTTTGGTTCATTCAAAGAAATTTCAAATTCTTGGGTGGCCTGCTATGTTTTCAACGTATTTTAAAGCCGCTTAATTCAAACTGCACCATTGCATCAGTCAGGAAAATAGTACGACAAAGGTTTTTTGCGTCAGGAATTTCAAACGTTCTTGCACATCGCCTCCATGGGGTATGTGGCGGTGCCGCGAAGGCATCCGAATTACCGGGCATGTCCGAAAAATTGGGCATCCGGAAAATCGGTCGTGGACTGTACTGAAACTAGCCAAGCTTTTACTTTTGCTCCTTAGAATACAACACAGTCAATCTTTAACAATAGAAATTAACATTGTTCTGGCTTGCCAAGCCTCCACAGCAACAACAACTTTATAAGTATTGTAAATCATAATGTACCAATAAAGCTGACACATGTTCTCTTTATTGTTCCTTTAAGAAGCAACAATTTTACTTCAGCTTACTTGGGGGGGCATAGGAGGGCCCACACGTCCTGTGGGGAAGCTAGCAGCCGCCATGGCAGGAGGAGGTGTAGCAGTGGGAGGGGTGCCCCTAGCTAGATAGTCCATGGTTGGGGCAGCACCAGTTGCAGCACGGGGTGCCGCTGCTGTGGGAGGCGGTGCCCCCTGCGGGGATTGCGGCCACTGGCGCACAGGAGCTGCCTGTGCCGGTGGGGCCTGCTGGGACTGCTGGGACTGCTGCGACAGCGGTGGAGGCTGAGGCTGCAGCTCAGCACTCCCTGGGGCACCCCACGCCTTGCGCCCACGTTCCTCCCTGTCCACGTAAGCAGAGGCCTGTGTAGGAGGTGGCTCCCGGCCAGCGCGCTGCTGGCCTGGCTGTTGCCCGGAGGAGGCATCCCAGCCAGGCTCCCGACTGCGGCTTGGAGGAAGCTTCGGTCCTGCTGGTCCCGGAGGCCTACACTCGCCTTTCTCGGAACCCTTCATGGCCACAGGCTTGCCACTTTCAGACACTGGCATAATGTCAGAGCCTTTGGAAGCTGCACCCCGACTGCTGCCCCCAGCATCATCTTCATCACTGAACACCAACTTGGCACTGCAAAAAAAAAAAAAAAATACTTTGAAGTCCATGAACAAAAACAATCCGGTGCTTTGTTGTAACTCATGAGAGCTTTACTGGAAGTGCGATGCACCAGCACTTCCTTCCTTTGCAGCTCATTGCACAAGCCCATTGAAGTGCAGACAGTTTCTAAGTAAGGTCACCAAGTCGACTATCGGGGTCCGTCAGACAGGCAATTATCAATCTCGTCACCGCTGCTGCTGTAATCAACTCAGTGAATCAACATCTCTCACGACAATGATCGCCCTGTCGCATATTTTTTTCGCAGTACAAGGCAGCACTATCAGCATTCAGAAGCTCCATGAAAGCACCTCCCGTTTCATCATAAGTAGCCACATGCTCCCAGAGCTCGGTAATGTCAGTGGCTCCCACCGTGGTTTCACCGATGGGGGGGGGCTTTGCCCTGGTGCAAAAAAAGCCCACCTTTTCCATAGAGCAGCATGGCCACTGAGTTCCAGCCTTCATGATCGCGTGCGCCCCCCATTTTCAAAATCGTCAATATCAGACTGCGTGAGCGCGTACTTCTTTGAATGCTGGAAGATTTGCAGCTTCATTTCAAGCGATTTGTTGGCACCATCTTCTACTAACTGGGCTGTCCGCTGCTTCGAGGCTGCTTCCGCGGCACATATCTGCACTTGCCAAGAAAGAGTGCAGAAAGAGAAGACGGCACATCGTTTTTCTCATCTCTGGACGCATGCGTGGAGCACGATAGTAGGTGACGTAGACGCGAGGCAGCTGGCGCCATCTTGTGACGTGCTGCGCCAACTCGCGGTCTTCTCCAAAGCTTTCGCAATCAGCACGCTGGCAGGATGCACTGTACGGTAATGGCAGCAGATACTAACCCACTTAGTGGCCATTCCACACAAAACGTGTGGCCCAACAGCGACCATCGCCAATTCTCTTGGAAAACATAGGACTAGATGGCTATTGTGCGAATAAGGTTTCACCAAAGTATTTTGATCCGAAAAAAAAATTTCATCCCGTGAGGGCTGTCTGTCGCGAGCTGTCTGAAGTTTCCGCAAAGAAGCAAAAGTTGGTTGGAGGTAAATTTCTTTTGTTCAAGTCTATTGGAATCGTTCCATGACATGGAGCATCCTACTGGCATCCTTATTCCACGACATAATTCAATGCATTTTTGAATTTTCCACACTTGGTTCAGTAAAAAAGCAAAAAAGAAGGTGCGTTTTCATAAATGTTTTGCACAAACCGTCAATTTTCAGCTACAATAATTTTTCTCCCTTTTTGCCTGTTTCTATAGGTTACACTAAATATATTTTAAATTAAAAAATTTTTTGAGAAAAATACCTACAAAGTTGATCAAAACAGACTTTTTCGAGAATCAGGACAAATGTATGCACTTTTTATTTGAGTAAATTTTGTTTGAAGCGAGAAAAAACATTTTTGAAGTCAACGACCCATATCACTAGAAGGCATGTGCCGCCGCTCTCCTCGTCGTCTGCTCTTCTCGTCGTCTGCCGCCCAGCAGACGGTGCCTAGTGTATATTACAGCATATGAAAATTTTCAATAATTTGTTTTTCCTCTTTTGGTGCTAGAAAAACTCAACAAAACGGTTTTCCTCAATCTTTCAGGAGATTTTTGTTTACTCTTACATCTATATATTCAAGTGTTTGTCAGATCTGAACAGTGAGATCAGTTGACAGTGTGGGGATGCACGACTCTCACGCGTCCCCTGATGTTTTCCCTGCATGTCTCCTGTAGTCCGGCTTCTCCGCGTGGCTAAGCCCGGCGGCGGTCGTGGTGGTTGCGGTGCATTGCGGGAGATGGCACGAGTGTCGCGATGCTAACGCCGCCGAACGGCGGGGTGACTTGGGAGAGAAAGGTCGAGGGCGCTTTCTCTTTGGGTTGGGATCGGTGAGCGACGCGGACGTCACGCGCGTGGTGCACCGATCCACACTTCGCGAGACGTCTCGCGTGGCTCGGAGCGGGGCACTGGTATGGACGAACACGGATCGTTCACCACCGTTCGCGTGACCGTACACGTGAGCGACTAGGCGATGGTGTCATAGCATGGGGAGAACATATTCGCTCGCTATTGGGTCGCGGTGAGTCGGACTTCCTTGATTTGTCACGCGCCCATGTGAATGTTCTATTGGTTGTAATTCGGCTAGTGTGCATTAGTGTATGAAAGGTGCAATAAATGCCCTTTTGATTGTTTGCACTACTGTGTTGTCGTTACTTTGTCCCAAGAGCATGTGTGAGACCCCACAACAGACACATAAGACTGCAGACAAGGCTTCATTGGAGTGGCTTTCAATGGAATGCGTACAAACGAAGTCGCAACGAAAGGGCATCAGAAAGAATAAGGCACAGAACTCAGTCCAACACTTTGAGAATGGATGTGAAATCCAAACTTCAGTACCATACCCTCCCAGCATCAAATGTCTTCCAAATATAAAGGTAAAAAAACGTTCGTAGCATTCACTTACGATTTGGAATCTTTGCACAGTTCAGCTAGAGCACCTGAACTGAAAGATTTTTCTACGAGACATATTTGAAAGCGTCATCTCAGACAATGCATGCCTATAGTACAGTAGAACCCCGCTGTTATGTTCCCGCGTGCTGCGTTTTCCCAGCTGTTAAGTCGTTTTCGGCCGGTCCCGGCAGCGTATTTTGCTTTCCGCGGAGGATTCCACACGCGAGAGAAAAAAGAAGGGCAAGGAGGGTGGCACGACCTTTTTTCCGCAAAGACGCTCGAACGCAATCATATCATTCAGATGGTTCTCATGAATGCATGCTGTGGAAGCGTGGCTGTATGGTCTAGGCCGCGATTTTGTAGCGATGCCTTATGACTTATTTTGGAACAGTCTTATCATCTACCGCTCACGGCCGGCTGATCCCGTTGATAACGCGAGCGGACCGTCGCTCTGACCACTGACAAAGCGTGATAAGCGCGAAAAGGCATTATTACTTTAAAGGCATCGCTACAAAATACCGGCCCTAGTCACCTAGTGGTTACGACGCTCGCTTTGGGATCGGGGGTACGCGGGTTCGAATCCCGCCTCGGCAAGGAAGTTTCTTTTCTTTCTTGGTATCACCATTTTCTTTTTTTTAAACCTCTCTGTTTGGTGGCGCGGTCGGTTGTGCACCGGCGCCGTGGCGGAAGCCGCGGTGCCGGGCGCCGACGCGATGCGGCGGTCATTGGGGTGTTGCGAAGTGCAGCATATTAACACCCCAAATAAAAAAATACTGCTCCAGTCAGGTAGACTGCTCCCTCCCTGATAGTGAGATTACATTTGGATCATCAAAACAGTGATGCGTTTATTTAGGAATACCATCGATCCCTTAACAGCAGCCACAGGTGTTTCTATTCAGGCGTGCGGTAACAAGAGTTAATTGGTGGGGTGGGGATTTCAATTGCACGCTTGTGTAACACCATTTAAGAAACCCCTAGCCAAACAAAAAGAAGAAAAAAACTTAATTTTTATCTTTGCCTAATTCATAATCAGACTTACTTGTAGTCAATGTCTCCCTTCGCAGCTGCCCAGCCATCTTGGGAGTCATTCTGAAGAATTTCATCAAATCCTTTGAGGTCTTTTTCACTGATGATAGCAGGCCGCTGGTAGCCATCCTCATCAGGTGCATTTCTCATGCCTCGAACCCTACGTTTCCCAAAAAAGTAGGCAAAAGATGACAATCTTGACTAGCAAGGAAACAACTGTACTTACCTACTATCCGAGTAAGCATAGGGTGGGCGAGCACCTCCAGGCACACCAGAGTAGCTTGGGGCATAGTTTCCAGGAAATCCACGTCCATAAACCTGCTAGTCAATTAGTAAAAGAACAGTCAAGTTTCCCAGGAATGAAATTTGTGTAGCCTCCCAATCATTAAAGGGACACTAAAGCAAAACAATAAATCAACTTAGACTGATAATGTATTCTTCAAAAACTCTGCTGTCATTAATTTATTAGACTGCAACAGGTCAACTATTGGAAGAAAAAAAATCAAGCTCGAAGTAAATTTTTTTGAATTTCGCCCGCAAACCCCAACGTCAGCACTTTAGTGTGACGTCACAACTTCTAAAGTAATTTTTTGTATTTGGGCCACGCTGGCTCAGTAAAAGTTGGCGAAACTTTCCATATTCAGTCATGGGCTCCTTTACAGCACAATGCAGTCAATCTTCACCGCCAAAGAAATAACTGGGACCTAGAAGACGCTTTCAAAATCCCCGACATCACAGTGAACTGATTCGAGAACCCTAAGGTGCCGGCGCCACTCGCTTTCTGTGTTTTTAGTTTCTTTTCGGCTTACCAAGCCGCTTCTCACGGTTAGAGTGGTGTTTTTGGTATTGTGGAAGGGTAATCTACTGATACAGAAGAAATAATTTTTCCCTTTAGTGTCCCTTTAAAACTGATGATTTGAAATTGCAGTTTTATGCAATTAGAGTGATGTTACTCACACACGCCATTTCAGGGCAGCGCCAAATATGTACTTCAGAGCTATCAAATCATTTTTGGAGCTAGTTTAATAAATGAATTGCAAAACAGAGCCTTCACAATGGCCAAGCCAGGTGAAAGCAATTAGTGGTCACTTCTTTATAACCTTAAGGGGGAACACATTGCTCTCGAGTATTTACAAAATATATATTCCGAGTTAACTTGAGAAAACTTGGAAGCCTGGTTCAGGTTTCCATGCCGATTTAAAAAATGCAATTACTTTTTCTGTAGGTCGACTATCTCAGGCCATAACTAAATTTAGTTACTATTGATTGTAGGCACAATAACACCAAAAAACTTTTTCAAGGGTTACTAGTGGCACATGCCTAGATACAACAAAGCATGCATAACAAGGCACAGAGTGGTAGTAACATGCCCACTTGATGCTCCAGTATAAGGCAAAATTAAATTCACTTCTATCAATGGGTGCTCTATAAATTCAGCTGCCTGCCACAACAAAAATTGCAGCTCTAGCTGCTCTGAAGGCAAAGATAGTTTTTGAATGTTTGCAATAAAACCAAAATTTTAATTCTCCAAAAAAGAGAAAAACAACATCAGCTCATTTTTAGTAATCCCGTAGGCAGCAGCTTTGTCTTCAAGTGTCTGTACCATGTTCCAGTATGCACACTGCTCCCACGTGGCAAATACTGCGCCGATGCAGCATCACCACATATTACACAAGACAACTATCATTAATCGCAAAAACTCATTTAGTGCCATTTCCCAATAACCGGTGCTCTGCATTTCGTGCGCATCGAGATTCTTCGCGAGGAATGGATTGCACGTCAAGCCACGACTCAAGCGCGGCATTCACGCCGACATTCCGCAGGAGATTGCCATCTTTATGGCGAGACCAGTCACATTCACATTTGTCACATCACCACACAACTTGTCACATCACCACATAACTTAGGCATCAGGGTAGCCAAAAAACAATAAGCAAATGCTTACTACGTCAGCACGATTTTATTAGTGTAATGGATGAGCAAATACTTTCACTATTTTGCACAAAAGCAGTGCGGAAGCTGCAATTCTCATCTCGTGACTGATAAGCTCTCGCAGCGGCGATCGAGGCGTCGCGACTTCCTTCGCAGCACGGCCGCGGCGCGCGCCCTCATTTGCGACACGCTTCGCACTACCGCGCGCACATCCCGATTATTTCTTCGCAGTAAGCTGACCGCCAACAGATCGCACGTCCATCGCAATGTAGCCGGTGCTCTTCATCCTCGACAGCTTTGCACCAAGTCAAACCGAAACAACTGTTTGTCGCAATCGTGGCCACTATCGACGTGATGATGGATGGCGACTATGAAATCCCGCGGCCAAAGCGTTGTCATGCGTGACGGTAAACGCAATAAAGGCACAAATAGGCACGAAGCGTTCAGTCGTTGCTGTTATTCGCGTACTATTTCCGCTGCTGACTATGGCGATGCAGACTCCGCCGCTTCGTTTCGGTTGTGTGCTAGCGCCGTTTCTGCTCTTCTGCGTCGCACATTTCCAGCTCTTTAATGCAAAAATCTATAACCTTAGAAATTTATGGTTGATGTATGGCTGCCATGACGAAGCATAGCCTCCGAGATGTGTACCGGTCGTCCATGGCTTTTGGCTGCCTATTCGGGAGCGCCGAATAATTCGAAAATATCGAATACCTGAATTCGAATCGAAGCGAATAACGAATATAGAATTATTCGATCGAATATTCGACAATATTGTATATTCGCCTATCCCTACTTTGCACCTATTGGACTCTGGCAGCGCACCTACCGCTGCTTCCAAGGCGCACCACCGCACTCACCGAGAGAGAAAGGGAGATTGTAGAAAGCTAGCGCAGACAGCGCTTCTCGCTTTTTTTTTTTATTCTCTGCACGCTCGCTCGATAGCCGGCGACAAGGATGCACAAGGTTGAGATAAAACATACGTATGCGAAGCAGCCGGCGCCATCTTGTGGCACACTGCGCAGACTTGTGAGGCTTTCACAGGGCTTCGCTAGGCTTTCGCAATCGGCGCGCGGGCGGGATGCACTGCTCGGTAATGGCAGCAGATACAAACTCATTCATGTAGGCAAACTCTTCGCCCCGTCTCAGTTACGGGAAACTCAGCAACGCAAATTGCAAGATTATTCTGCATGGTAAATGCTGCCCAGAAGGCAAAATGTCAATCGTTATATCCGATATGCGGTGAATAACATCGTTATACGAGTTTTCTCATAGCCCTAATGTTTAAGTTGACACTATATCAACCGATATATCGTTATACAGTGCAGTCCACTTATAACATGTGGGTTCTTGGCGTCTCACAGGAGATCAAGCACCGCGGGTTCGAGCTTAGCGAGCCACAGGGCCGCGTCAGCCGTCGCCTCCAGCACCGCTCGCGCGCGAGCTCAGAGGCCGCAAGGGGCTACCGAGCGACGCAAGCAAAAACACAGTAAAGCCCCGAGTTGACGGAAACCGTTTACTGAAACCGTCGGCACCAGAAATGCATAAACGCCCGCACGGAGGGGAGCCAAAGGGGTCCCGCACCTGGGCGAAAATACAATAGCAATACAATACAATAGCACGTCGCGGCGAGAGCACAGGCTCAAGCTGGAACACGCCGCTAGGAAAAGTCCCGACGGCTATGCTACTTGCTCTGGCGATAACCAATGGGTGAACTCGCGAGAGCACGGGCAATATCCTTCGGCTTAGGCTTTCGGCAAGTGCGGCTCGGCGGGGTACAACAGAGCGCGAGCACTAATGGCACCGCTCGTCGACTTAGCGACGGGAAAAAGGATCAGCACAAAGTATGCGCTCCCCGCACGGGCTCCAGTCCTAGTCACAAAGGTGTCGGCGGACAAGAGGAAAGCATGAACGTACCGTGCGCTAGTCCCGGAGAGCAGTGCGAGCCACGCTCCGCCGCTAGCAGCCGAAACGCGGCCGTCAGCGCCCCGCCCTCACCGCCAACCGCCGCGTGCGTGCGTAGCGCCACCACGGGAACCGGTTAGGCGGCGTGGGCGGGGAATAAGGCGAGTGGGGAACGATGGCGAGGGATGGCAGAGCAGGGGAAGCCCGCACAATCGTGCTGGCGCAACCCTCAACCCCCACAAACAATATCAAGAAGAATGAAAAATCATATCGTTATATCATCGCTATATCTGGACTGCCGTAAAAAAAATGGCCGAATATATTTTTGTAGTCCCGAAACCAAACCAAATTGCCACTTGCGATAAGATATCGATGTTGTAGAAAGTAGGCTGTGAAGAATAAAACATTTATTTATACCTCTAAATAGCGCCTCAATCATTTGGCGCACTGAAATAGAAATCTGCACTTCACAACGCCGTGTGCGTCACGTCCAGCTGCTACGCAAACATTGGCAGCTATAATTTAGCGTGCATTAAATCAATGAGCGACTCGATCGACGAAATTGCACTTTGGTTGAACATCGGGGTCGGTGTCAAAGACGGGCCATTGTCAATCTCGTCGTCACTGCTGCTGCAGACGTTGCCTCCCTGGTACAACGCCGCCTTCTGTCACGAGAACGATCGCCCCACCGTAGATCACTTCGCAGAATGAGGCAGCACCACCTGCACTCACAAACGCTTTTTCACGGTCAGTGCCGATGCGCTCTCAGAGTTCGCTACAGTCGACTCCCGTTAATACGAAGTTCACGGGACCCGCAAAAAAGTTCCAATTAAACGAACTTCCAATTAAAAGAAAAGCACAAAACACGTCACCTTTATTAACTTCAAAGCGGAAAGTCTTTTATGAAAAATAGTCATCTTTGTCTGCTTCTGCTTGCCGAATCTAGCTGCGGCAAGCATGTTTTGCAAGCAGTAGACGTGTCCAAGTGCTTCATCGGCGTTGCTTTCTCCAACAAAAAATCGCTGCGCGAGAGCAAGACCCGCAGCTACATCGGCAGCCCTCGGTTGTGGCTCGTTTTCGATGTCGTCGTCAGCGTCGGCGTCGCTTTCATGAATGCATTCATGG